>NW_011494896.1:6696380-6706840 GCF_000754665.1 Bison bison bison
GGAACTGCAACTGTGAGGTTTGGTGAAAAAACAAAAACTGCCACAGAAGATTTAAGTCTCAATAAACAGTTTTATATGCAATTTCCGCAAACATATTTTCATTTGCTATAAAACAGCAAACGGCTTGGGAGGGAAAAGCCAGAAATATGCATAGAGGAAAAAATAGTCTTAAATAAATACTGGCTTGCAAAAAAGAAATGGCAGTCTATATTGAAATATGTTTATCTTCTGGTACTTTAAAATGCAATAAATTTCTCCTGACAAACAATAATTTGGTCTGAGGTTAAAACAAATTCCCATTTAGTTCCAAGAATATGTAATTTCAGACTTTTGAGGATGAATGGTTGTTTTTGCTTAGATATTGATCATTAGCCATGTAATTCTGGCTGGACTAGGTCACTTGGACTTTGTAGTTGTAATGAAAGAAATTGCATTAATCTGATTCTTTGAAAGTTAAGCAAAGATATCTGAAAAAAAAAAGAGGTATTAAAAGTTATAAGTCAAAAGCAAATACAATTTTCATTATAAGGAAAGAATAAAAATATTTTAAGAAAAGAACTTCCTTTGGGACAGGGACTTAAAGTGAAACATGGCATGATATATTTGAATAATTATGACTTGTAATAGAGTTTGGCTTTATACTCCCAAAGCATTTTAGGTTAATGAGTAAAATCTCAGTAAGATCGAATAAAACAGTAGATCACATTGTACTGATTCTAAACAAGAACAGAGTAATAGTTTTATATACATATATATATATGTATGTATGTATATATATATATTTCTGTGTGTGTGTGTATATGTGTATGTTACTAGGGCATAGGGCACACGTGAATGTTGAATTTCACAACCTCTTTTCTTGATGAGCTTATGGACTAATGAAACATATAGAAGCAAATAATTGTAACATGTTTTCTGTAAGGAAGGCTGTAATCTTAAATTTTATTTATAACTCATATAGTTCTAGAGAGAAGTTAAGAAAACAAAATCCCCATGATTTGAAAATGAAACAAAAAATGTAATTTTGTTTATTACAACACTTCAGTAATTAAAAAAAAACAACTTTGTGATTTAAATGTCCAAAAAAATAAGTCACTTCAAATCAATGCATCCAGATATTTAGAATATCTTGTACAGCCACAGAAATATTTCCATAGTGTAATTAAAAAGAAAACATTATAACTAATTTGAATCTACTTCAGGAAAGACACTATGTATGTAAGCATTAAATTGTCTGTGTATATGTATAAAATCCCTATCATACACTTTAAATATATGACTCAGGACAGGGCAGGGAAAAAGAGCTGAGAGAAGTTCCTACAAAGTAAATCCAGTCATCATAGAAAGCAGGGAAGTATCAGCAAAAAGAACAAGACCGAAAACTGCAGGTAGGACTAGAAAGAGAGAGTTAATGTTTAGTAGCTCAGTCATGTCCATCTCTTTTACAACCCCATGAAACATAGCCTGCCGGTCTACCCTGTCCGTGGGATTTCCCTGGCAAGAATACTGGAGTGGGTTGCCATTTCCTTCTCCAGGGGATCTTCCCAACCCAGGCATCAAACCTGTATCTCCTGCAAGTATCCTGGCAGGCAGATTCTTTACTGCTGAGCCACCAGGGAAGCCAGAGAGAGAGAAAGGACTCTACAAAAATGACATGCTAGTGACACAGCAGTAGAGAGTGCCCAGAGGTTAGGGACTAGGCATTGGGATGTGCAAGAGAAGATTTCAAAAACCTTGCCACTGCTAAGATCCTAGTCTCTGCTGGAAAATAATTTTTTATCCCTCTTTTGAAACTAAATCAAACTAAGCCTGCAATAGACCTCAAACAGTTCAATCTTGCTTCATATCAACCCAGCTCCTACTCCAGCAAACTGACAGAAGAATAGAAATATCACTTTCTGAAGATGGATATAATTTATTTCAGCCTCTACTGAGTTGTCAAAAAAATATTCAATACTCAATTCAGAATCATAATACATGAAAAATAAAATGTGATCCACATTCATTAAAGAATCACCGGAAGTGGTCAGAGATGAGCCAGATGTGGCAGTGATTGGCGGATAAAGCCAACTAAGCAAACAAATAAACAACAGCAACAACAAAAGCACTGCAAAAGCTCTAAGGAATCTAGTGGAAAATAAAGTAAGTAATATGTATAAAGATACAGAAGAATTTCCCCAAAGACATGGCTATCTTCTCCTCAGGCACTGTAGTTTTTGTCTCTAGTTTTGCATATTTCATATCTCTACATGTTAAACTTTTTCTTCCACTTTTTAAAGCATATTTGATACAGTTATAAATTACTGTTTTAATGTCCTGATCTAAACTTCCAACATCTGTGCTAGTTATTTGACGATTTTGATTGATTAATTTTCTCTTGATTTTGCATCATATACATCTGCTTCTTTGCATGCCTAATAACATTTTTATTGGATGCTAGACATTCAGGCCTGCCCAGGTGGCACAATGGTAAAGAATCTGCCTGCCAATGCAGGAGATGCAGGAGGATTGTGTTCAATCCCTGGGTCAGGAAGATCCCCTGGAGTAGGAAACAGCAACCCACTCCAGTATTCTTGCCTGGAAAATTCCATGGACAGAGGAGTCTGGTGGGCTACAGTCCATGGGGTCAAAAAGAGTAAGACACGACTGAGAAACTGAGTGTGTGTGTGTGTGCGCGCGCGCATGCAAACACACACACACACATACACACACATTCTGGATTTTAGATTATTCACTGCCTGATGTTTTGTGGTTTTTTTTTTATTTATTTATTTCTGGGAAACAGTTATGATACTCAGAGACATTTTGAGTCTTTCTGGTCTTGCTCTTAAGATATGTTATATGGGGAAATGGGAGACTTCCCAAGTGGCTCAGTGGTAAAGAATCCACCTGCAATGCAGGAGACATGGTTGGATCCCTGGGTCGGGAAAATCCCCTGGCAGAAGGCTCAGCAACCCACTCCAGTATTCTTGCCTGGAGAATCCCGGAGAGCCTGGTGGGCTACAGTCCATGGGATCGCAAAGAGTCAGACAAGTCCAAAGTGACTTAACACATGGGCAAAGGTTACTCATTAGGTTAGGCATGATTATCTCTTCCTACCGAGGCAAGATCTTTTAGAATACTCCACCCAGTGCTCTTTAAACTACGAAGTTCTCCAGTCTGGTTAATGCCTGGCACTCTTCATGGTCCTGTGTGAGTGCAAAACATTCTTTCTTATAAATATCTATACTGGTTGTTTACCGTCTCTTAGTCATTTTCCACTCAAACATATGCTCTGATTAGTACTCTGTAAGTACATGAGGGGGATCCCGTGTAGATCTCCCACATCCTGCGTCTGAGCAGCTCTTTCTTTTCTAGAACACTCCAGCTGATTTCATCTCCTTGGATTCAGTACTATGTCCTTTATTCAGCAGTGTTTCCAGCTCTGCCTGGGTTCACTAGCTCTATACAGCTACATTGAATTTCACTTATGACCATAAGCTGGGACAGGTTTAAGCCTCACTTCATTGGTTTCTTATGTCTCAGAGATCATTACCTGATGTCCAATATAAGAGACATGTGTACCCCAATGTTCTTTGCAGCACTGTTTATAGTAGCCAGGACATGGAAGCAACCTAGATGCCCATCAGCAGACGAATGGATAAGAAAGCTGTGGTACATATACACAATGGAGTATTTCTCAGCCATTAAAAAGAATACATTGAATCAGTTCTAATGAGGTGGATGAAACTGGAGCCTATTATACAGAGTGAAGTAAGCCAGAAAGAAAAACACCAATATAGTATACTAACACATATATATGGAATTTAGAAAGATGGTAATGGTAACCCTGTATGCAAGACAGCAAAAGAGACACAGATGTATAGAACAGTCTTTTGGACTCTGTGGGAGAGGGAGAGGGTGGGATGATTTGGGAGAATGGCACTGAAACATGTATAATATCATATAAGAAACGAATCGCCAGTCCAGGTTCAATGCAGGATACAGGATGCTTGGGGCTGGTGCACTGGGATGACCCAGAGGGATGGTACAGGGAGGCAGGTGGGAGGGGGGTTCAGGATGGGGAACACGTGTATACCTGCGGTGGATTCGTGTTGATGTATGGCAAAACCAATACAATATTGTAAAGTAAAAAAAAATAATAATAATATTTTTTTTCACATATTTTCCTACTTTTTTACTTCTTTCAAATGGAAGGATAGACCTATTCTTAGTTAGTACTTCTTAATCAGAAGCAGAAGTCTGTGTGGTTCTATTTTCATGAAACTTATGGTTGACAAAACTAATCTGTTTGACATAAATTAGAACAAGTCTGCCTGTGGGTGAGGATGGACTGAAAGGATGGACTGACTCTTCAGTAGTGAAGTAAATTGTTGATGTCTTCTGTGACTGGCTGTCAAAACTCATGGAAATTAACACTTAAGATATGTGCTTTGTATTTTCTATAAAGTATACCTAAATGTGTAAAATAAAAATCTCTACATTTGATCTTATTCAAACTACCTCAGTCCTCCAAACACAAGAGGTCAACCTGACATCTTAGTCCAGAGAGGCATGTCTTTTCCCTTCCATCTTCCCAAATACCCTACCCCTCAAACACAGAGATAGCAGTTTTTACAGTCATTCTCAGCACAAAAGAAATTATGCTTCTTTAATTTCTATTCAAAATACCCAAGATATTAAAGCAGTTTGGGTAGAATCTAACAGAGTTTTAGGTTAGATAGGAAGAACTCCATTCATGTTATTTGGTGAAGGTGAACTCAGGGAAATGTATTACTTTTCTTAACAGTGTTTATTTTAAATAACTATAACCATAATTTCCATAAAGTTGGCCTTTTGAAGACATTATAAGCAGTTTCTTGATTTTTATGTGACAGATATACAACCATACCAGTTTTACTGGTTTCCAAGAGTTGTGATTTTTTTGTTTCAGGGATACCACCCCTCAATTTGGTTTCATAGCTTGGCAGATAGGTCTCCTTAATTTATTCTATCAAAAGTTATGGCTTGCAGACTTGTTTTCAATCCATTATTTGCTCCTCACCTTAAAATGTCTTACATTCTGTCATTATGATAAACAGGCAGAGTAGTGAAGACAGCCCGTTTTAAAGATTCTTGCTTGCTCATATGCATTTTAAAAGGTGATATAAAATAAAGTCAATTATATACCTTTGTTATGGATTAGATTTCTAGGGTGAGTGGTCAGCTGATGTCTACAAAATATTTGTATTTGGGAACTAATTGGATCAGATGGTAAAGAATCCACCTGCAATGAAGGAGACCTGGGTTCGATTCCTGGATCAGGAAGATCCCCTGGAGAAGGGAATGTTTACCTACACCAGTATTCTTGCCTGGAGTATTCCATGGTCAGAGGAACCTGGTGGACTACAGTCCATGGGGATCACAAAGAGTCGGACATGACTGAGCAACTAACACAAGACAAAATAAATTTCCTCATTTGACAGAATGACCCTGAAATTATAAGCAAAATTTAGAGGGCTAAAATCAGTGCCTCCAGCAACGTATGACACAGAACTGGGAGACCCACCTGGGTTCTGGTTCCCCTGCTTCTCTTTGCTAATCTCTAATTAGAACCTTACTGTGGCAGTAAGCAAAATAAAGATGTGTATATAAAACCATCCACTATGTTAAGTGTTAGATATATACTTCACTTCACTTTTAATCTTTAATAAAGATTAAAAAGTCTTTATTAAGTCATTGAGTCACAAATTATCTCATCTTTAATTTAAGGGATAACTTGCTTTCCTGAAGTCTAGAGGCTTCAAAATGCAATATTTTTTGAGAACTTTCTATGACCCAGGCACCACACAAAATACTAAGGATGCAAATGTAACAAACAACTTGTTTGAGGTGCCTACAAAGAATCAAATTTAATACAAGCTGCAGTCTTCCCTCTTGCAAAATCAATCTTAAGAGAATTGATAGAGGGAAACATGAAATTAGGGAAATAATGTCCACATGAAAGCAGCATAAGTAAGCAAAAGTAAGTTGGAGAAAACACTGCTAAGATAGAAAGCTGTTTGAAATCAAGAGTTTGTAGAGTGATGAGGAATCCTGCAAACATCCTGAGACAAAGTGAAAGAATCAACTAGAGAAGAATAGTTGGAACCCAGCTTTTCTGGGTATGCTTCTGCTGTCTTTAGACAACAGAAATTTCAGACATCTGAGGCTGATGTTCACAAAGATTAGATAAAGTTACTAGAAAAGGTATGCTGGAATAAAAACATTAGGAAGAATGAGAGGGAAGTGTTGGTTAGTTCTTGGCATTTGCTCTTCAACTTTTGCCCTATCAAATATTCAGGATGGTTGGATTCCATGCTAAGACATCAGCATCTTCTCAGAGCTGTTTACATCTGTAAAACCAAAGGATGTGGAACAATCAGAACCCCCACATATTGCTGAAGGAATACAAAATGCGTGAAGTCAATTTACCATGCTGAGTGAAGAAATATTATGGAAAAATATATAATACATATATCCAGCTAGTTCTAGAATATTCTAGAATAGACCTGTTAAAGCTTCTCCATGGTGAGGGAATTGAATTCAGTGGTATTTCTGAGGGAATCTGCTTGAAAACTGGCACAAGACAACTTTTTGGGGTGATGTAGATATTCAGTATATTGATGGAGTGAGTGAGTGCATTTGCCAAACCTAATCAAAATGTGTGCATCTTACTGTATAGAATTTTTAAGGGGAAAAAACTAAAAAATAATAACAGAATGGAGTGTGCAGCTTGGGGATATGTCTCTACCAACATTGGCTTTCCCCTCCCACCCCAGTATCTCAAGACACCATCCTAAATGTTAGGAAATACTTAGATCAGAAATGTGGCATGACAGTATAAAAAAGCCCACCTTACGTATGATAAACCAGCTGTGTCAATTGCGAACAGGAGGTGACAACTCTATATGGTCTGAATGATATAAAATGCACTTTTATTAGTTTTTATACAGAATAATGATCAGTTCCAAAGCAAAGAAAAACTAACTAGCAGATGAGGCTGCATGCGACAATTTTGGTCATATAAATGCTTCTTTAATACAATGCTACTTTCATGATTTCATTTTATTTTTAACTACCAGGTTCCTTATTCAAAGAATTTATAAACATATTCCAGTCTTAACAGTATTAGATATTGTTGTTGTTCAGTCGCTAAGTGGTGTCTGAGTCTTTATGACCCCAAAGGAAGGAAGCACGCCAGGCTTCTCTGTCCTTCATTATCTTCTGGAGTTTGCTCAAACTCATGTCCGTTGAGTTGGTAACGCCATCCAACCATCTCAACCTCTGTTGCTCCCTTCTCCTCTGCCCTCAATCTTTTCCAGTATCAAGGTCTTTTCCAATAAGTTGGCTTTTTGCCTCAGGTGGCCAAAGTATTGGAGTATTAGGTATTAATGAGATACTATTCTCATTTTGTGATTCATCAACTAAGGTTAAACAGGTTAACTAAAGCTAGTAAATGATAGATCCAGATTTGAATATAGGTCTTCAAAATGAAAACTCTACCCACTTTATAATTCTTCCTCCATAACTGAGTACCACCATGATTTCAGATACAAGTGCTCACAAGGCCTCTTACTTCTACAGTTCTGGTGCTGGAATCCAGTTTCTCCCTAGGGTCCAGCCTTCCTCATTTAACTGTTCAAGTCCTAAAATGTCTTACTCTGTCTTTCTCTTTCTTTCCCTCTTAGAAATGGGTCTTTTGCCTGCCAATATAAATATTCTGACAACTTGCCTTGCAAGACCTTATTGTTCTGTCAGACACTCAGAGGTAGACATTCTATTCTTATTGACCTTTCTCCAGGTGTGTGCCCTTGGTATAACCCCTTCTGTCAACTTGTCAATCTTTCCCCAGGTTTTGTCCCATCTCCTTTTCCTAGGTGGCACAAGTAGTAAAGAATCCACCTGCCGATGCAGGAGTCACAGGAGATGTGAGTCCAACTCCTGGGTCGGGAAGATTCCCTGGAGAGTGAAATGGCAACCCACTCCAGTATTCCTGTCTGGAGAACTGCATGGACAGAGAAGGCTGGCAGGCTACAATCCAGGGGGTCACAGAGTTAGAGATGACTGAACGACTGATCATGCCCCCCCTTTTCTTTGATGTATGACATGACATGTTCACAACAACATACGTTTAGGAGATATACCTAATAACTTCCAAATACCAGGTCTGCCAATAACTATGTGCATTTAGCTATATTTATTCTTCAGTTTCTCACTGTTAAATAGAAATAGACGCCTACTAAACAGAACTACTTTAAGGGTACATTCAATGAAATTACATAATTTCCTAGCAGAATGCTAGTACCAGGGTAGATGTCGAATAAATTGTACTGTTATTATCATCATTGCAACATAATTTTCCTGACAGATGGACTCAAGTTTCTTGGGGGAAAAATAAGTGTCCCTGGACCAATGTGTTTTAATATTCCCAATTTGAGAAATGAGAAACATAAACATATTAAAAATATTGAGATAGTCTTTGGTAAACTCACTTAAAGCTTATAAATATCCCACATAACACAGAATAAACGTTGGAAGACCCCGTCCTTAGAGAAGCCATCCATTGTCTTCCATTTGCTCTTCTGCATATAGAATCCATGCTGCAGGCACAAGTATTCTATTAATTTATAGTGGCACTAGAAGTAACCATAAAATAAGCGCCATGGGTCATACTAATAAGATATGTCGGTTCAAAGTCAAGAATGCCAACTAATGATGAAATGCCTAAAGCAAACACATATTGATAAAAACTATTTCAATTTTAGAACATGACAAGTTTCTTAAATATCAAACTAGGTATTGCTGGAAGGTATAAAGTCAAATTTTATTAACATTTATCTTTCCACCGGGAAATTTACTCACGCTGACAGTACTGAACAAATTGAAAGGATTATACAATTCTGTTTAGTTTCAGATTCAAAGACAAAACTACTAAATTTTCTATTATCACTGTTAGTAAGAAGAATAGAAAAAAATTCCTATATGAAAATTAGACCATGCTCCTCTTCTGCTTCAAAACATCTAATGGTCTTTCAGTTTAACACAATATCACATCCTATAATTTGTTCCTTATTTGCCTCTTCAGCCAGAAGTTCAATATGGCTCTTTAATACAAGCACTGTCAACATTTAATGTCTTCCTCGGATGGTCTAGCTGGCCATATCGTAATTTCACATCTTTCTACAGGAATCTTTTCTGCTATTTGGAATGCCCATTTCTCTCTTTATTTCCCAACTGTATTATATTATTTTAAGCTCTAGTTCCATTAAACACTTCACAACTGCTGAAAATCTCTAGTAATGATGCTTGACATGTGACAAAACAAACTTTTTTTTCAGTATTAGGGAAGAGAATTTTAATCTTACACCTTCTACCTGTGTCAATATGGATAAGTGGAATAATGTCTTTGAGCCTTGTTTTCCTATTTTTGAAAAATGATATACAGGAATAATGCCTACCCTAAAGATATTCTGTGATGGTTAAATGAGAGGAGTAAATGTCACAGTGTCACAGATGGACAACTTTACTCTGAGCTTTTGGATAACAAATGTTACATGTATTCATATTGTGTCTCTGGGGTTTAACACAATGTTTGTCATATTCCCATTGAACCTGTGGTGGATTCATTTTGATATTTGGCAAAACTAATACAATTATGTAAAGTTTAAAAATAAAATAAAATTAAAAAAAATAAATATAATAGTGATAGTTGTAGTTATCATTGTCATCTTGACAACTTGCAAACAACTTCCATCCTGCCTTAATACAGATAATGATAAATATGATTTTTAAACAACTATTTTATATTAAAAGTTATTATATTAAATTAAATATTGTATTAAATCAATTATCAACTTTGTTTTCCAGTCCCTTCCCCTCTCTGAAAAATGGAGGCTGGAAGTTCCAAATTTCTAATCATGGATTGATCTTCCTAGTGAGACCCCCATCTAGAAGTCCACCAAGAGTCATCACCGATTAGAACAAAAGATGTTTCTGTCATCCAGGAAATTCCAAGGGATTTAGGATCTCTGTGTAAGACACCCCAATCATTTAAGAAATTAGAAGGATATTAGGAACTGTGTCAGGAACTAGGATCAAGGACCAAATAATTACTACCAGGGGCAGAAACAAATATACACGCACACACATATATATTCATATATACAAACATACACGCACACAACACATATGTACATTTGTTGTTGTTTAGTCGGTAACTACTGTCTGACCCTTTTGTCACTTTATGACTGTAGCCCACCAGGCTCCTCTGTCCATGGGATTTCCCAGGCAAGAATCCTGAAGTGGGTTGCCCTTTTCTTCTCCAGAGGATCTCCTTGATCCAGGGATTGAACTTGCAACTCCTGCATTGCAAGTGGACTCTTCACTGCTGAGCCACCTGGGGAGCTATATATATATATATATATATATATATATATATA
>NW_011494896.1:6706940-6711182 GCF_000754665.1 Bison bison bison
ATATATATATAGAGAGAGAGAGAGAGAGAGAGAGAGAGAAAGAGATTTCAGTCACCTCACATGCTAGCAAAGTAGTGCTCAAAATTCTCCAAGCCAGGCTTCAACAGTACGTGAACCGTGAACTTCCCAATGTTCAATCTGGATTTAGAAAATGCAAAGGAACACCAGAGATCAAATTGCCAACATCTGTTGGATCATTGAAAAAGCAAGAGAGTTCCAGAAAAACATCTATTTCTGATTTACTGACTATGCCAAAGCCTTTGACTGTGTGGATCACAACAAACTGTGGAACATACTTAAAGAGATGGGAATACCAGACCACCTGACCTGCCTCCTAAGAAATCTGTATGCAGGTCAAGAAGCAACAGTTAGAACCAGACATAAAAAACAGACTGGTTCCAAATTGGGAAAGGAGTATGCCAAGGCAGTATATTGTCACCTTGCTTATTTAACTTATGTGCAGAGTACATCATGTGAAATGTTGGACTGGATGAAGCACAAACTGGAATCAAGATTGCCGGGAGAAATATCAATAACCTGAGATATGCAGATGATACCACCCTTATGGCAAAACAAAGAGGAACTAAACAGCCTCTTGATGAAAGAGGAGAGTGAAAAAGTTGGCTTAAAACACAGAATTCAAAAAACAAAGATCATGATATCCGGTCCTATTACTTCATGGCAAACAGATAGGGAAACAATGGAAACAGTGACAGACTTTCTTTTCTTGGACTCCAAAATTACTGCAGATGGTGACTGCGGCCATGAAATTAAAAGGTGCTTGCTCCTTGCAAGAAAAGCTATGACCAATCTAGACAGCATATTCAAAAGCAGAGACATTACTTTGCCAACAAAGATCCATCTAGTCAAGGCTATGGTTCTTCCAGTAGTCATATATGGATGTGAGAGCTGGTCCATAAAGAAAGCTGAGCACCAAAGAATTGATGCTTTTGAACTGTGGTGTTGGAGAAGACTCTTGAGAGTCCCTTGGACTGTAAGGAGATCCAACCAGTCCATCCTAAAGGAGATCAGTCCTGAATATTCATTGGAAGGACTGAACTTGAAACTCCAATACTTTGGCCACCTGATGCGAAGATTTGACTCATTGGAAAAGACCCTGATGCTGGGAAAGATTGAAGACGGGAGAAGGGGATGACAGAAGATGAGATGTTTGGATGGTATCACTGACTTGATGGACATGAGTTTGAGCAGGCTCCAGAAGTTGGTGATGGACAGGGAAGCGTGCAGTCCATGGGGTTGCAAAGAGTTGGACATGACTGAGCGACTGAATTGAACTGAACTGATATATATATACATATAATTTCACAACATAGTATTCATCAAGAAGCTTTAAAAACTGAATTAGAGGATAATCTTAAAAATTTTTAAGATGTTTATATACATATGCCAATTCTAAAATGGCTGTCTCATATGTATTTCTTGGACTTGTGTGTCCTTTTTGACTTTAGAGGGACACTAAAAGTATAATGGGCTTTCCAGGTGGAGCTAGTGATAACAAACTCGCTTGCCAATGCAGAAGATATGAGATACAGGTTTGATTCCTGGGTCAGAAAGATTCCCTGGAGAAGGAAATGGTAACCCGCTGTGGTGTTCTTGCCTGAAGAATCCCATGGACAGAGAAGCCTAGAGAGCTACAGTTCATAGGATTGCAGAGTTGGACACAACTGAAGCAACTTAGCACAGAGTGCAAAATATAATGAGTTATTCATGAGTATGACAGACTACTAAACACAATATAGAGAAAGCAAAATTCCTTTTATTTATAGTTGCCCACTGCTGATAGTCTCAGATTCAGCCTGTTTCAGCTTCAAGACATCCAGCATGGCTTACAGACACAGACACAGAAATCCATGCATAATTTCTTCAATTACTCTGGCTACCTACTGCTTGATATTTCACATAACTGACAATGATTCAAGGTATTGATTTTTTCAGGCTGTAATTTTTAAAGAAGTTTTTAGAAGAAGAGCATATTAACTAATCAACCATCCATTCATCTTTTAACATGAAAGAACTGAGGACAAATTCTTTAGGAGGAAAAAAATTAAATGTAAAATCCCCAGGGACTGTAATTACAGTTAAAGAACTATTTCATATCTCTTGAATGTTTGTCTCTGGGAATTTCTCTAACAGTTCAGACTTTGAGAGCAGAAACTCTGATGTAGATTACAGAAAAAAAAATCAGGCAAAAACAATAATTAAATCATATAGTGGAACATTAACATAAGTTTAAAAAGAGAATAACAAGAGTAGATAATATTTGGATACTGTTTTTACCTGTTACGCTGCTATGAGAAATGTAAGGCTAGTTTTCATAATCATCAAGTTATATATGCATATATATATATATATATATATAGAATGTTAAAATATTCACTTTGAAAATGAGGAAATTGAAGCTCAGTGGGACTAATAAGGCATACAATGTAAGATCTTTTTGTCAGTCAAGAGTCAGGGTTGAAAGCCTAGGATTTGGATTCTCTAAGGAGATCTAATTTAGAAATCTGAGTCTGTCTCTTGTAATTATGTGATTTTATTCAGTTTTCTTAACTGTTTCATAGCCAAATACCCTGTAATTCCCTTGTAAATTGAGGAATATATAATTTAGTTGGTAGCTTTATGTCAAAGTCCAGTTTTGTTCCCTTGTCACTCTTGAGTGCAATTTTACTAAAAGTATGGATACATAGTCTCTGTATATGCGTTTAAATTGAATGAATACGGAGAACAGTTAAGAAGCCTAAAAGAAGTAGAGGCTCTAGCCAGAACAAGAAGGACCCAGGAGACTCCCTGTTGACAGACAGAAGTCACAAGAGTTGGACTAGGCAGGTGTGAGGAAGAGCTGTTTATAAATTAGATCTCCTGTTTCCTAAAAGATAAATCTTCTGCATGGCCTTACTAATTATAACAGGGTAGTAATAAAGTGTAATGAAGAAAGTAAATCAAAGCAAGACAATCTGTGACCTAGATTTGAGGAGGAAGGATAGAGTGGGCTCTAGTTTAAAGAGAGGAGAAGGGGAGGTGTTCAAGTCAAGGAGGAAAGTATATTCTTTATAATACAATTTTCTCTCAGTCACGGAGTTTTGCCCTGGCTTAAGCTAGTGACTGTATCCTTAGAAACAGAAGGGAAAAGCAAGAAGAATGAAGTGAAGCAAGTCTGTCACTGGGGTAGCTTTCATATGACAGGTGAGCTGTCAGAAGAATCTGAAATGGGTTACTTGGTGTGAATGGCTTAATTCCATGAATTGGTGAGGCATTTGCTAAGGTGAGCTACCACAGTGCAAGGCAGAAATATTCAACATACTGTGAGAATACAATAATGTGTTTAAATCACCTGACACATAGTAAGAACTCCTTAAACAGTATTTCTTTAATTAATATTTTCTTCTAAATCTATGCTCTTTCTAATACACTATGTTTTCTGTTTATATAAACCCTGTACCCCAAAGTCAACCCAGCATGCCTTTTCACCAATCCCCTGCAAGTCAGTAAATAGATCTACAGACACTCTAATAATGTTTAGTGTGAGATGTAGGGATATAAAAAACAAACAACAAAAAAACTGATGTTAAGTCATAAAGAGTCTTCTTAGTCATTTTATAGAGTGAAGATTTTACAAAATAAAAGGGGGATGAAGATAGCTGCTAGATTGTTATCAAGAGAATCTCACAGGTCCATTCTCGAATTCAAAAGAGGTCTTACACTCTTCTGGCAATTTGAGTTGCCATGGACACCTATGGTAAGAGATCATGAGCCCCTCTCTGGGGTACTGAAGAAACAAATTCACTTAGAAACTAACTAGAACCGATAAACAGAAATCTTCCACTGCTACTCCCATCCTCACCTCTTTAAAACTACAATTATGAGGTGGATGAAACTGGAGCCTATTATACAGAATAAAGTAAGCCAGAAAGAAAAATACCAATACAGTATACTAATGCATATATATGGAATTTAGAAAGATGGTAACGACAATCCTGTATGCAAGACAGCAAAAGAGACACAGATGTATAGAAAAGTCTTTTGGACTCTGTGGGAGAGGGAGAGGGTGGGATGATTTGGGAGAATGGCACTGAAACATGTATAATATCATATAAGAAACGAATCGCCAGTCCAGGTTCAATGCAGGATACAGGATGCTTGGGGCTGGTGCACTGGGATGACCCAGAGGGATGGTACGAGGGAGGCGAGGGTGGGGAGGGGGGTTCGAGGGAGTGGGGGAAC
>NW_011494896.1:6711282-6713117 GCF_000754665.1 Bison bison bison
ATCCTGTATGCAAGACAGCAAAAGAGACACAGATGTATAGAAAAGTCTTTTGGACTCTGTGGGAGAGGGAGAGGGGGGGATGATTTGGGAGAATGGCATTGAAACATGTATAATATCATATAGGAAATGAATCACCAGTCCAGGTTCGATGCAGGATACAGGATGCTTGGGGCTGGTGCACTGGGATGACCCAGAGGGATGGTATGGGGAGGGAGGTGGGAGGGGGGTTCAGGATGGGAACACGTGTACACCTGTGGCAGATTCATGTTGGTGTATGGGAAAACCAATACAATATTGTAAAGTAATTAGCCTCCAATTGAAATAAATAAATTTATAATAAAAAAAACTACAATTAAGACAAGTTGGTGAAATTGGAGAACCTGAATTTGCTAGCATTCCCAGCTGGTGCAGCGGTAAAGAATGCACTTGCTAATGCAGGAGATGCAAGAGACGCGGGTTCAGTCCCTGGGTTGGAAAGATTCCCTGGAAGACAGAATGGCAATCCACTCCAGTGTGCTTGTCTGGGAAATCCCATGGACAGAGGAGCCTGGTGGGCTACAGTCCATGGGGTTGCAAAGAGTCAGACACAACTGAGCATGCTTGCTCTAGAATACCACTAGCCTCCATTTCCTCATTCTAAAAGGATAAGAAATAATACCTGGAAAATGTGCCTTTAGAATTAAATAGAATTGAGGTCTCAAATAGAAAAATCTTTAGCCCATTAATTGATGCTTATAATTGTTTGCTTATTTTGAAGATTAAGCGGAGCAACTGTATAGAATCAATCAATCAAGTACCAACTTAAAAAGTTACATTTAAGACTATGCTGATAAGTAGAACAGAAAAGAATGCTTTCTTGCATCTTTGTGTACTGCTTCCTTCAGAAAAAAGTAACGTCAGTGCTTGTACTGGTAACAGACATATGAATTTCCATGGGTTTACCTTTGGAAATTTAGAAAAGACTTATTTATTAACTACTTATTATTGATTGATTATCTGCCTTTTCTATTAAAAATAGCTTTTCAAATAATTACTGTAGGCCAGAAACTTCACAAGGCAATTTTCTATATAAAAATACTTTCAACTCCCTTTCATTTTATATCATTCTATCAAAGTTAAATCCCAAATGCACAGATTATATGTGAACAGCTAAATGAATTTTCACAAAGGAATATTCCCCATATAACAAGCACCCAAGTAAACAAATAGAAAATCATTACCAACCCAGAAGTCATACACTATTTTGGTCATTTAACCCTGTCACTTTATATGGGTTGTTTTTAGCATTGAGCTTTGTAGTTCCTTATACAAAAATGTCAGCAAATTTGGAAAATTCAGCAGTGGCCACAGGACTGGAAAAGGTCAGTTTTCATTCCAATAACAAAGAAAAGCAATGTCAAAGAATGCTTAAACTACTGCACAATTGCACTCATCTCACATGCTAGTAAAGTAATGCTCAAAATTCTCCAAGCCAGGCTCCAGCAATACGTGAACTGTGAACTTCCAGATGTTCAAGCTGGTTTTAGAAAAGGCAGAGGAACCAGAGATCAAATTGCCAACATCCGCTGGATCATGGAAAAAGCAAGAGAGTTCCAGAAAAACATCTATTTCTGCTTTATTGACTACGCCAAAGCCTTTGACTGTGTGGATCACAATAAACTGTGGAAAATTCTGAAAGAGATGGGAATACCAGACCACCTGACCTGCCTCTTGAGAAACCTATATGCAGGTCAGGAAGCAACAGATAGAACTAGACATGAAACAACAGACTGGTTCCAAATAGGAAAAGGAGTATGTCAAGGCTGTATATTGTCAATAAAGCAGAAATAGATGCT
>NW_011494896.1:6713217-6745594 GCF_000754665.1 Bison bison bison
GAAGAGGAACTAAAAAGCCTCTTGATGAAAGTGAAGGAGGAGAGTGAAAAAGTTGGCTTAAAGCTCAACATTCAGAAAACGAAGATCGTGGCATCTGGTCCCATCACTTCATGGGAAATAGATGGGGAAACAGTGGAAACAGTGTCAGACTTCATTTTAGGGGGCTCCAAAATCACTACAGGTGATGACTGCAGCCATGAAATTAAAAGACACTTACTCCTTAGAAGGAAAGTTATGACCAACCTAGATAGCATATTCAAAAGCAGAGACATTACTTTGTCAGCAAAGGTCTGTCTAGTCAAGGCTATGGTTTTTCCAGTGGTCATGTATGGATGTGAGAGTTGGACTGTGAAGATAGTTGAGTGCCGAACAATTGATACTTTTGACCTGTGGTGTTGGAGAAGACTCTTGAGAGTCCCTTGGACTGCAAGGAGGTCCAACCTGTCTATCCTAAAGGAGATCAGTCCTGGGTGTTCATTGGAAGGACTGATGCTAAAGCTGAAACTCCAATACTTTGGCCACATATGCAAAGTGTTGACTCATTGGAAAAGACCCTGATGCTGGGAGGGATTGGGGGCAGGAGGAAAAGGGGACGACAGAGGATGAGATGGCTGGATGGCATCACTGACTCGCTGGACATGAGTTTGAGTGAACTCCAGGAGTTGGTGATGGACAGGGAGGCCTGGCATGCTGTAATTTATGAGGTCACAAACAGTCGGATACGACTGAGCGACTGAACTGAACTGATACAAGAATATAAAAGCCCCATTTGTCAGGTATTTCTTTTCAAATATCTTTTCCTCACCATAATTTTCTTGATGTTCATGTCATCTGCAGTTGTCAGATGATAGAAATCACAGAAGAATATCTGCAGGCTATTCAGGCTTTAGTTGATTTTTCAATCTGAAGACAAAACATAGTGCGAGAGGCAGGTGGGAAGAAGGCAGAAAGATACCATCTAGGGGCTGGAGGTAGGGGTGGTACTGGTGAGGGGTGTCATGAATTGCTTGCAGAGAAGAATGGATGGAAAATAAAGAGGCTTCGGGCACCAGAGATGTTGAGGCTAACTCAGTTCAGGGTCTGCCACCATGATGGATCTGACCTTACTTGAACAGCCCAACTTTCCTCTCTTCCTGCTCTTTGAGGAGAGATTAAATTCCCACTCCCTGAGGCTCTACTCTGAACACGATGCAGCCTGTGCGCTCCAGTAGCCCGCAATCCAACGGGAGTGGCCAGGGGCAAAAGAGGTGATGAGTTTGGTGTAGAGGATCTCTAATGGAATGATTTAGAATGATCTCTAATAGAGGTCTGCCATTGTTGTTCAATCACTAAGTCATGTCTGACTCTACGATACCATGGACTGCAGCATGCTAGGCTTCTCTGTCCTTCACTATCTCTTGGAGTCTGCTTGAAAGCATGTCCATTGAGTCAATGATGCCATCTAACCATCTCATTCTCTGTCATCCGATTCTTCTGCCTTCAGTGTTTTCCAGCATCAGGGACTTTTCCAATAAGTTGACTCTTCACATCAGATGGCCAAAGTGTTGGAGCTTCAGCTTCAGCAACAGTACTTCCAATGAATATTTAAGGTTGATTTCCTTAAGGATTGACTGGTTTGATCTCCTTGGTGCCTCAGGGACTCTTAAGAGTCTTCTCCAGCACCACAGTTTGACAGCATCAATTCTTCTGCACTCAGCCTTCTTTATTGTCCAACTCTGTACATGACTACTGGAAAAACCATAGCTTTGACTATATGGACCTTTTTCAGCAAAGAGATGTCTCTTCTTTTAACACAGTGTCTATATTTATCATAGTTTCTCTTCCAAACATCAAGCATCTTTTAATTTCATGACTGCAGTCACCATCTACAGTGATTTTGGAGCCCAAGAAAATAAAACCTGTCACTGCTTCCACTTTTTCCTCTTCTCTTTGCCATGAAGTGATAGGACTGGATGCCATGATATTAGTTTTTTGTGATGAGCTTTAAGCTAGCTCTTTCCCTTTCCCCTTTCACTCTCATCAAGAGTTCTGCTGCTACTGCTACTGCTAAGTCGCTTCAGTGGTGTCCGACTCTGTGCAACCCCATAGACGGCAGCCCACCAGGCTCCCCCATCCCTGGGATTCTCCAGGCAAGAACACTGGAGTGGGTTGCCATTTCCTTCTCCAATGCATGAAAGTGAAAAGTGAAAGAAGTCACTCAGTTGTGCCAACTCTTAGTGACCCCATGGGCTGCAGCCCACCAGGCTCCTCCATCCATGGTATTTTCCAGGCAAGAGTACTGGAGTGGGGTGCCATTGCCTTCTCCTCAAGAGTTCTACACAGAGTATAAAGAGAAAGGAGGTTTTTTGGCAGCATCAGTCACAGAAATGGATAGTTCAGGTAAGCTGCTGTAAGGGGTAAAAATATTTACAGTTAAGGATAATTTGATTTAATAGTGTAACTCAAGGACTCATTGGATATAGACTACTTATACCTCGCACATCATCCTCCATACAGGAATCTTAAAACAGAGATGCTGTCAGGAGGATGAGGCATCACATGTTTCTGAGTAGACTCTTAATACAATATAAATATAGACAAATGTTCTCATGGTGTTGTCCAATCTGTTGGTTTACAGCTAAAAAAAAAAAAAAAAATGGAGTGTGTTGTATTAGAATTCCAAAGCCAATTGGGTAAAGGTGTTACAACTAGTGTCACTGAAATCCTTAGGACACAGATCTACGGCTATAATTTTGTTTTGCTAGGTTGGTAATAGATCTGTATTTGTGTAATCTTAATGAGAGTATTTTCCAGAGGCTTTTTGGCTATTGCTCCAGTGGGCTTCCTCAAATAGTAAACAGAGTTCATTTATGCAGATGCTCAGAGGAGATTCCAGGGATGGGGAGAGGAATGGGTCTATTTAGTAGGGCTTCTC
Source organism: Bison bison bison (assembly GCF_000754665.1). NCBI lineage: Eukaryota > Metazoa > Chordata > Mammalia > Artiodactyla > Bovidae > Bison > Bison bison. Next base: position 6,716,132 of record NW_011494896.1, read on the forward strand.
ATCCAACCCTCCTATGTCCTGATAATGTCTGAGCAGATAGTCTGAAACTATGAAACCACTGCATCCCTCTGGAATTGAGAGACTTAATTCCTCTGATTAAAATATAATGACATCCCCTTCGCTCTTGGGATAACAAATGAAACGCCTTATCTTGAATTACCAATTTCTTCATGATCTACTCCCTGCATCTCTCTTCAGCATCACCTGAAACCAATTTCTTCATTGCTATACTCTAATCACACTAAACTATTTTCACATTCCTAAACTGAGCTTCCCAGGTGCCTCAGTGGTACAGAATCCTCCTGCCAATTCAGGAGACACAGGAGACAGGCGCAGGGTTTGATCCCTGGGTTTGGAATATTCCCTTGAGGAGGAAATTGCAACCCCCTCCAGTATTCTTGCCTGGAGAATCCCTGTGGACAGAGAAGCCAGATGGGCTACAGTCCATGGGGTCGCAAAGAGTCGGATATGACTGAGCATGCTCACACATGAACCATGGTCTTCCCTGTCTCTGTTTCTGCGTTTGTTGTTCCCTCTTGGCCACCTCCAGTGTGCTCTCTCCATCCCGTTCATTTCTGCTCTTTTGTTCAAGTCTCACCTTTGGCATTGACTCCTCTGAAAAACATACAAAGTCTTGAATAGAATCGAGGTGTTTCTCCAGTGAGTCTACCGCACCATCTTATCAATCATTTTATAACACCAGTTATCTGTGTAGAATTGAGAATCCTTGTTCATGTGGCTTCTCCAATCTATCAACTACTTGAAATCAGAAACCTTAATCTTCTGACCAATGAATCTCCAACTCCTAGGACAGTCTTTGGCTCAGAATAGATGCTCAATAAATATCAAAATATTTGAAGAGATGAAAGAATGAATGGAGGAATATACTCCAGAGAAAATATCCTATTTTATGCAACTGGCCTTTCCTAGCTTTTGTGGGTGACTTCACTGACTTCCTACTGAGGGACTCATCCTCTTTGTAAACCGATGACTGATTCTCAAAGGGACAGGGATTGCTCATTTTATAGTCTAGATGTGTCCCTGTTAAGGTTTCTTTTTTTAAAAAAAAATTTGGATTCTAGTTTCCCTTAGATCTATGATGTAACTACCTTCATTTCAGATTGTTGAAAAAAATCACCAGTTACTTTTTATAGTTTAGTTGAAATGATACTGCTAATAGGATCCTCCACCCTATACATTTCTCTCAATTTTACAGTCAGTATGTATGCATAAGGAAAATACATTTTTACAGAGGCCATGAGATGAGCAAGTAATACTTGAAAATTCCAAACGATTTTTCATTCTCTTTTGTGGTTTATTAATTTTCCTTTTAATATATTTGGTTTTATTAATATGAAGCATAACTATATGATTTGCAAGGGTTTGCTAATGTGTAAATTTAAACCTGAAACTCATAAGTTAAAATGGACAACTTGAAAAAAATTGTAGGTGTGATGAAATAAATAATGATTAATTTTCCTTTGGTTTTCTTTGGCATTGTGTTACATTTCTGTAGAAAGTTTTCTTGAAAAATAAATAAAATAAATTTGTGGGGTTTCATTACAGACAACTCAAATTTGGTTGGGTCTGTGTGTTTGTTTCTCTTCCCTTGGGACATTGCTTTTTAGTATGAGCAGCTGAGAAATCAATTGAATGGGGACTGTGACATTCACACTGTCTGTCTCCTCTGTCCTGCTCTTGGAACTTAAAAGAAAGTCATTTATTCTCTTGTGACTTTCCTGCCAGTACATGATGAAGGCTTTGCAAAGTGTCATTTAAGTGGGACATTCATCACTTACAGCCCTGCTCCCCTGCTTGCCGGAGACTCTCACACTCCAGTACCTGGGATGTAAACAAAGATAATGCTTTTGATTTTCATATTGATCTTGTCTGTCTTAGAGCCTGGCTCCCTCCACAGGGGCTCTTTCCAGACCAAATGGCCTTCCACTGACCTCACTTGTCACGGCCCAGGATCTCTGTTTTCACATCCCCTTTTCCATGGATGCAAGTGTACCTCCTCATGCTTTCCTCCCTCTCTTCTCCTCTCCTTCTTCTTATCTTAAATAATAAAATGAAGGTGATGATTCCTTAATTAGGATAACATCTTACAGTTCATAGGCCTTTATGTAAGAATAAATAAATACATTTAGTGGGTATGATAGCAGTATACAAAAAATTCAGACTTTGAAACTAAAAGTTTTAGGGATTTGCAACCTGTTTCTACTGTTTATCTGTTTCATATCTAGGACAGGTTATTTAAATTTTTATTATTTATAAAATGAGGATAATTATTTTATAATCTTGTTGTAGACACATTAAATTCTTTATTGGTTGGTCTGCTTCTTTATTTATGTAGAAAGTAATGATCAAGTTCTGGAACCTCTTCCAGGCACTGGGAATAGAACACTTCACAAGACAAATTTAAGTTCTTCTTTTGCATAATTTTCATTCCAGTTGATAAGTGAAACAAAGTAATTATAAATATTTGATAATATTAAATGACATCATATACCAAGTAAGTGGTACATAGCAGGTTGCAATCAATGGTATGTTCTTTTTATTTCTATTATTAGTAAAAGCATTAAGATTATAATCAGTTTATTTTTTTTCTCTGTTTATAAAAGGAACGTGATGGCCTTGTGATGTGTCAACTTGGTTGTTCTAAACTACAGTCCCCCAAATTGCTTTTCTAGCATGTTTTCACTTAGAGCTCCCTACAGGGATATTCTTCCAGAGAGCTAGGAGATGGAAGGGAGACAGCAGCTGTTTTGTAGCAAACATACACACGTTCTCCACTTATTCAATACAAACAGTAATTCATATACTGCTGTGAAGGCATCTGCAGGTATAATTAAAGCCCGTAATCAATACAGTTTAAGTTAATCAAAAAGGAGACTGCTTGGATGAGTCTGATCTAATTAAAACTTACAAAAGTTGGGATAGGCTTTCCCTGAGCTGATGGACATCAAACAACTGGATCTGCATCACTTTCTCTTTTTCCTTCCTGGATTTTCATTCCTACCTATGGATAACAAGCTTCAGCTCATGCCCATGGAATTACAGGCTGCTCATGATCTTCCCTTCCTAATACCTACCCTAAGGACTTCAGGCTTTCGGTTGTTGTTGTCCTTATTCAGTCACTAAGTCAGGTGCGGCTCTTTGTGACCCCATAGACTGCAGCACACCAGGCTCCCCTGTCCTCCACTTTCTCTCAGAGTTTGCTCAAACTCATGTCCGTTGAGTCAGTGATGCCATCCAATCATCTCATTCTCTGCCACCCCATCCTCCTTTCACCTTCAGTCTTTCCCAGCATCAGGGTCTTTTCCAGTAAGTTGTTTCTTCGCATCAGGTGGCCAAAGTATTGGAGCTTCAGCTTCAGTCCTTCCAATGAATATTCAGCATTGATTTCCTTTAGGATTGACTGGATGGATCTCCTTGCAGTCCAAGGGACTCTTAAGTCTTCTCTAGCACCACAATTTGAAAGCATAAATTCTTTGGCACTCAGCCTTCTTTATAGTCCAACTCTCTGTCCAGGACCACTGGAAAGACCAACTGCAGCTTTGACTATATGGATCTTTGTCCACAAAGTGGTATCTCTGTAGGACTTTAAATATATTTAATATAATTGACTTATGCCATATATAGATAAATATATTAGTGGTTCTCTTTATGTGGCTGAACCTTACCTGATATACTAATATACACTCATTTTCAAAATTTTGTTAAAATGGCAGATAGAAATTACTATTTTAATATTTAAATTCATCTGTTTGCACAAAAAATATGATGTACGCATTTTCCCATAACATTACAAGCTTTCTGAAAACAGAATATTATATACTACAAAAGAGTTATCATGTGAATGCATTTAAGATGATTATTCTGTTTCATTGATGTATAAATAACATTGACTTCTTTGTGCAAAAATCTTTTTTTTTTTGGTATTCTGTATTATCTACAGAGCCCAGAGGTAGCATTGTTAGGCTCAATGGCATGTGAATTTTGTAGCTATCTATAAATGACAGTTTTTGAAATGACTGTAACCTTTGTATTCCCACCAAAAGTGCATAAGTGGCAACTGAGATCTTGCCTAAAATAGTGACATGTTCATTCAAATGAACTACTCATTTTCAAATAGTCACAATCTGAAAATGGCATGGAGTAGAATTCAGCTACAAGTTTCTGTTTTTACTAGAAAATTTGTGAAAGTCTCATCAAAGTTTATGTAAAGATATTTTCCTTGCCTTGGTGCTGTTCAGTGTCCATTATTTGTCACTGTCTTGTCTCTTTATATGTGCCATAGAGTTCTTCATCTTTTACTGCTTTGTAGTAAGAGAAAATTATCCTAAGTGTTTTTTAAAAATTCGTTCTTTAACTATAGTTTATAGTATTCCTGTGACTAAATTGCTACCTAAAAATGATCTGCTTCTACACTGAGCACTTAAAAAAATATTACTACTCTTTCTACCTCTCCCTGACCTCCTGTAACAAACATTGTTCAGGCATCTAAAGCAAACATGCCTGGTCTTTATTTTCAAGGTGATTAAAGTGTAGCTAGGGAGGCAGATAATATAAAAGTAAATGAACAAATATAATTAAAACTTTGAAAGTACACAATTAAAGAATCACAGTGCAGTCATAGAGAACTAGAAGTGCTTGTGTATTTAAGAGGGCAGATGTCACATAAATAGGGTGACCAAGCAAAGTTCTCTGTGGAGGTCCATTGTTGCTGTTTAGTTGCTAAGTAGTGCCTGACTCTGCAACCCCATGGGCTGCAGCCTTCCAGGCTCCCCTGTCCACAGGATTTCCCAGGCAAGAATACTGGAGTGGGTTGCCATTTCTTTCTTCAAGGGATCTTCCCAACCCCGGGACTGAACCCATATCTCCTGCACTGGCAGGTGGATTCCTTACCACTGAGCCACCAGGGAAGCCCCTCTATAGAGGTAACATTTAGTAAAAGAACAAAGGACTAAGAGAGGTTGGCTATGTATGAAATTTGCTGGCAGAAAAATGTCCCTGTCAGATAAGAAAAACAGTCTTCTGAAATTTACCTGTTTGGAAGGGCTGGAGGTGGGTCAGAGTGAAACACTGTGGGCTAAGAAAAAAGAGTCACAGCATGAGGCAAGAGAGATCACAGAGAGATGGAGAGTGAGGGAACCTGAGTGTCAGGTAAAAGCTGGATTTGTTTTTGATCACAGTAGGAAACCAAAGAGAAAGGATTTTAGCAAGTGAGTAACAAGATCAGATTTTCATGAAAATAGTGACTTAAAAAAACCTGATATCTACTTAAGTGTCTGTTTGCTAAGCACTTTGCATATACTATTTTATTTAATCCTCCAAATCAAAGTGATGCTACTATCAATTTAATCATGCATTGGAGGTTAACGTAGCTGTCATTCACTTAAAGCCATACAGTGACCAAGCGACAGATTTAAACCACTGCTTCTCCCACAATCCCAAAAAACAGTTTTCTGAAACCAATTACCTATATGTTAAATAAACTACATTAATTTTATCTGCTTTTCTCCCTAGCCCCTTCTATGTCTCTTCATTTTCTCTTTCCTCACCTCACCCAGGGTTTTCATCTCTTACCATTGGGGCTTGATTTTAATGTCTAGCTCGTAAGTGATTAACATGGCAACTCAAACACTATTTATTAAACCGACAAAAGAGAAACATGCATCTTCATTCAAAGCTGTTGTTCAAGCTTTGTGTTTAGAAAAGTCTGACTCAGATATCTCAGAATGCTTTGCAGGCTGGGGATCCTTTCTTAAGGCTCAGAGACATGAAAAGAGCACAGCCTGCTTGTCACCATACAGGATCCATTCCGTCATGCTGAAGACAGGTACTCGTAGCTTAGCTGGCTGCACTGAGAGCACAAACCTATTTCCCTAAGACTGAATCTCATCTTAATCTGTCTTGACTGCCCATACTAATTACCTCTATCTCTAGGCTTGGGCACATGTAAGCATTTCTATTTAATTATCAGCAAGTTGCAATAAAAATGACTGGGCAAAGTCACCCTAGTATGTGCATTAAGCTTTTCAAGTAAGCCTTTTATGAGATGCATGCCAAGATACACTGATTTGGACAGTCTCTGCTCCATACCCAGAATAAAGCATTTACAAAACCTCCTGCTATGAATTTATTACTTTAAAATGTAAAGTTTTGCCCTATAACATTGTATTTCAATATCTAAAATATTTCAGTAATATTAAAATTACAAAATAATAATAAAAATACTAAAAGATCCAAATTATCTGCTTTTATAGTTGTCCATAAAGAAACATTCATGTCATGTAGTGTCAAAAGCCACTACAATATTGTAAAGTAATTAGCCTCCAATTAAAATAAATTAATAAAAAAAGGAACAATTCTACTTTTCTATTCCTTTTACATATGAGTTAGGTTTTTGTTTTTGTTGTTAACAATCACTCAATAAAAACGACTGAAATTCAAACAGTGAGATAGGAGCTAGGGATTTTCTGAAATCTAGAAGTGTCTCATTCTCCAAAGCTAACAGGGAAGGATATAAAACACAATCCTTATAGTGACACTGTAAGGAAGTTTCTCGGAGAAGGCAATGGCACCCCACTCCAGTACTCTTGCCTGGAAAATCCCATGGATGGAGGAGCCTGGTACACTGCAGTCCACGGGGTCACGAAGAGTCGGACACGACTGAGGGACTTCACTTTCACTTTCATGCACTGGAGAAGGAAATGGCAACCCACTCCAGTGTTCTTGCCTGGAGAATCCCAGGGACAGGGGATCCTGGTGGGCTACCGCCTATGGGGTCGCACAGAGTCGGACACGACTGAAGCGACTTAGCAGCAGCAGGAGCAGCAATGAAGTTTCTAGTCCCAGGCACGCTGCAGCTCAGAGGAGGGAGTAAAAACTTCATCAATATGTTGATATTTGAGCTAAGTCTTAAAGATGGAGTCTTCAAATTGAGGAAGAAAAGATAAGGAAAGTCAAGATAGAAGAAATAGCATGAGCCATGAACAACAACAGCTCACTCTTGGAACTGGTAGCATATCCTTTGGGGTATGAACTGAAACACAGAAGATATGAAGGAAACACTAAGAACTTACTTACCCAGTGTGGATTACTTTCTGCAAAGAATGTACCCAGTACTCATCCCTTCAGAATCAAATTTAAACATTGATTTATATGTGCCATAACCACTTAGGTACCATAGTGCAATAGTTCAATTGTTCAAAATCAACCAAGTACCACAGCCTCTTGGTTTCCTGGGCAAGCAATAGCTAGAACCTGGGGCTCCCTTGCTTCTTCCAGGGGGACGAGTTACACTGAACTCAGCCACTCACAGCTACCAGATCTCCAGAGGATAAGCAGCGGTCACTCTCAGAATACACCTATAAAAACTGAATCTAACTGCCCCGTGCACCACCTCCCCACAAAAAAAGGGCTGGAAGACCAGAATTGTATTTACAAAGATTGCTTAGAGAAGGTAAAGTGTGACCTAGGTCATGCAAGTATGAATAGAAAAAAGAATAGTGTGGGTCATTTTAGGCAGAGGTGGTATTTCCATTAACATCAGGGGAATATGAGGGTTGTGACAAATTGATGATTTGGAAGTAGGTTATAGATGGAGGACACTATTGAGGCCTTTGGAAAGATTTGAAAATTATGAATATGAATATTAGTACTCATTATATATAATTCTTTGAAATCTCCTTCTCTGGATATACTTCCTTACAGTAAGTTTAGATACATTGAGATATTCAAGTTACATAGGTCAGTTATGCATGTTCATGTAAATCAATCATTTTAGCTCTTTATGTGCTTTATATTTTCACTCAAGTATTTGTTGAATGTCTATATTTTATATTTTGTGGAAATTAAAAGATAAATCAGACTTGGTACTTTCCTTCAAGGGGCCTATAGGCCATTAAAATAAGAAGCTTATAATTAAATACTTTAAAATCATTATAATACTTATAATGATATATTTTACATTTATTATAATGATCAATAAATATTAAATTTATTATAATAATCAGACATAAAAAATATTATGAATGTCCAAGTCATTATGGCAAACAAGAAAAAGATGATCATCTATGACATCTAGGTTGTCGGAGAGGTCTTCACAGAGGAGGTGACTTTTGAGCTAGGTCTAGGAAGATAAGTAGGGATTTCAAAGACAGCTCATAGAAAGGAAGATAATTTTAGATTAAAAAGAGTAGTTTTAGACATATCTGAAAGGTATTCTATTTTTACCAATCGAAACTTTCTGGATTCAAAGTATAGTCTTTCTAAATTTTAAAAACTCTATGGTATACACAGGGAATACTGAGGTCAGGTGTACATAGTGCACAGAGAGGAATACAGGCTCGTGCTTTGAAGTTTAGCCCATCTGCGTTAGATACTGCTTGTTTCTTTGTTGTTGTGTAGGCACTAACTCATGTCTGACTCTGTGACCTCATGGGCTGCAGCACACCCGTCTCCTCTGTCCTCCACTGTGTCCTGGAATTTGCTCAGATTCATGTCCACTGAGTGCATGATGCTATCTTGTTTCCTTAGGTATAATTAAAGTTAGTAATGACAATATTTGTAGGGCTGTTGTGAAGATTAGCAGAGATGACATACAACCCAAAGCACAGTGCTCAACACAAATGAGCTCTTCGCAGTATACCCATCCTACACACGCTTACTTTGTCCTTCTTCATAGTAAATACGCGGTCTGGCATATATTTCTTTGGTGTTCTTACCAAGTGACAGATACAAAGTTTAGATGAAAGAAAGTGGTCCATGGACAAACTTCTAAGCTAAATCACTAGAAAGCTCATTGTAGAGGAGGTTAATTAGCCAGTAAAAGCTCATTTTAATTATTCACTCAGTTCCTAATCAAATTTATCATTCTAGATTCTGCTCCATGTATTTATGTTTTTCTTATTTGGGGTGGTCAAAACAGGCTCCTTTCCTGGTATTGCTGATCTCCAGTAACACTATTACCCGCTATATGCCACAGCTTCATCAGGTGTAAAGAAAGAATACATTAGTCTTTCAGAAGAAGATCATGCCATCTTTGTAAATCATGACATGCAACCATTTAGAAATACATCATCTTCCTTATTCTTGTCTTCTAATTCTGGTATTCTTTCCTTTTGGCAGTACCAAAATGTTGAGGTTTACAAAATATATAAAATATAAAATATTCCCTCAAAATATGCAGAAACAACAGAATTTTGGGACCTATTTCAAAAGAAAAACTAATAACAAATCCATTATCTGTCAACTTTTATTAAGCCAAGACACATTTTATTATTATCCTTACGTCTTTGACTGTCTTCTAACTCAAAACTATTTTATTTCATGATATAATCAGTGGAAAGATACCATTTTTGCCTGTAACATAAAACTAATTGCTGTTTACATTTTAGCCCATAACATAAATACCAAATACTGTGCCACCAAAGTTTAATACATAGTGTTTAATAAACACAAATCTGTTGTCTTTTCAACTAACTTCTTTTCTCTTTTCATATAAAATTCAATGAAGGCTATATATTTTTCAAAGATGAATTTGCTTTTCTTTATCTACTTTTGCTCACAAAAATCATCAAGATTACATTAGCATTTCATACAATAGGATTTGGCACTGGAGACTGACAGAAAGAAGTGTAGATGAATTATTCACATCTGAGAGGAAAGTCAATTGGAGGAATAAACATTAAAATGATTTGCAATCTGCAGTTATTCAAGAGAGGCAGAATCATCAAGTGTAAGAGAAAGATGAGAACACCAGGAAATAAATGGCTCAATTGATTTAAGGGATGTTTTCACAGCACCCAAATTTTGAGAAAAGGCTTGGATCGATAGAAAAGTCCCATTAATGTCTTTCATATCTAAGATGGTGAAATTACATATTTTATTACCACTTTGTTATTACTGAATAAGATTTTCTCAGAGGCTAAAATTATTTCCTGATTAAAACTTAGAAAAACTTTTTAAAGTTATATTACCTTTGTTACAGCCAAGATATAATTCAATACATTATATTTTTAATATCCTAAATGGGAGGGAACTACTGTCCCAAGAGTTAGAACTGTGCCCAACATTGCCCAAGAAAATCAAGGACTTGTCTGTGAATGATAAGAACGTGACTTTAAATGTACAAACATCACCTTCCTTTCAGAAGAAAGTGAAGCAACCAAATAGAGCAGAGAGCATGTTGGCCTTGAAAGCCAACAGGCCTGTGCTATATTTCTGATTGTGCCCTTGATCCTTGGGCAAAGGACTAAACCTCAGTAACCCTGAGTAAAGAACTTTACTGAAAATGAGCTTTGTGATATTGAGCTGTATGTGAAGTACCCAGGACTTCAGAAAGTGAAGGAAAGAGAAAAGGCAGAAAATGAAGGAGAGAGAAAAGAAAGGAGAGAGAAATTTATTTTGAAAAAAATAAAAAATAAAAAATAAAAATAAAAAATAAAAAATCCACAAGCAGTGGATGGGATGGATGCAGGGGAAGTCTCCAAGATGAATATGGTAGTATTTTCTTCATAAGGATGTTCTGAATATTGAGATAAAGCATGCAAAGTGTTATGAACAATGCCTGACACAAAATAAGTATTTAGTAAAAACTAGAAGATCCCCTGGAGTAGGAAATGGCAACCTACTCCAGTATTCTTGCCTGCAGAAACCTATGGATAGAGGAGCCTGGTGGGACACAGTTCGTAGGGTTGGAAAGAGTTGGACATGCCTGAGCAGTTGAGAAAGTAAGCATGCACAGGTCTTAACTCAGTGGTAAAGAAACTACCTGTCAATGCAAGAGACTCAGGTTTGATCCCTGGGTCAGGGAGATCTCCTAGAGAAGGAAATGGCAACCTACTCCAGTATTCTTAACTGGGAAATCCCATGGACAGAGGAGTCTGGCAGACTACAGTCTATGGGGTTGCAAAAAAGTTGGATACAACTTAGTAACTAAACAACAACAAAAGGTATTACCTTTGCCTTCAATAATGTTGGTATTTTTATGATTATGGCTAGGAAAGACACAGTTATATGGAAGGTTATGTATGTAGAAGGCAAAAGAGGGAAGGGAGGAAGAGGGGGAGAGAGGAAGGCAGGAACTCTAAAGAGGAGAATGCTTACCACTCAAAGAAAAGCAAAGCAAAGCCTTTTAGAAAAAGGAAGATTTCAAGCGAAAGAGCAGGTTGTAAGGATTTGTAGCAATGGTAAAGTTTGGTACACACACACACACACACACACACACTCAAGCACACTTGTACATTCTGAATACCAGGGTCTTTCCATTTGCCATTTACAATTTGTAAACAAACATGTATTCAAATGTTTTGTCATTTGGATTTTCCAACAAATCTGAAAATGGAGCTGAAAGACTATTTTCGTTTTACAAATGGGGGAAAATCTGAAAACTAGGATGTGAGTATTTTTCTGAAATGTGTGTAGTGAGTAAGAGGTGAAGCTGACATGCAGTTTCAGGTGTCAACCTCCACACTGCTGTCCAAGAACCATGATTCCAAATCGCACAGGAGGAAAGTGCATAGCGGCCAGAAGAGAGCAGTGTCCCAGATGTAGAGGATGTAAAAGTAGGTTTTATCTTGTCATAAACTGTGAAGGGCAATTTATATTCTATTCAAAACTTCTGCTTGCAGGAAATATCCCCAATTTTTAGGTTATGCATTAAAATTATGCAGAATGTAACCACTGACCTGATGAATTATGCATTATAAAAGTTATGCAGAATGTAACCATTGATGTGATGTTTATAAATTCCACCACAGTATAAGCATATTATTCTCAAGTTACTACTTTCAGTTTCAATTTCTAACTAACAAAATTTAATTACTTCTAGTAGAAAGAGTGGGATCATTAATTATAAGACTGGTGTCCAGGAAAGGAGAGGTTGCATATGGTCTATTTTAATTTCTCCTGGAGCCAACCGAAACAGTCAACTATGGGTGTGGGTATTTGTGCATATTATTGTCTTTTGAATAGGAAGCCAGTAATTTGGAAAGTAATTTCCAGTGTTAGTATTGTTCTTTTTGTGTTTTCAATTTTCCTATACTTTTCTGTTTTACTTGTTTATTACATCTTATCTTCATCACAGGCAGATAGAGTGTTTCAGATATTGGAAGTTAAGAGCAGTAAACTTTCTGGAAAGAGAAAGGTCTTCAGTGGCAACCATATCTGGATTCAAATCTAGAATCAATACCTTACTAAATGTGGCAGGCTGGGCATTTTATAATTTAACTCTCTAGAAACCTTGTTTCCCTATCTGTGAATTTACTAATGCAGAGAGTTATTTTGAAGATTTAAGATACTATATAAAGCACCTAAAACACATTTATCTATTATTATCTTTCTTCTTATACTCAATATATTATCTATATTATATATAAATGGGAATATAGGTTATTGCTGCTATATTCTAAGAGACATTATCCAGATGGCTTATAAAGCATTTTTTCCAGGAAATATTCTTATTAGGAATTTTTAATTATAGTTTTTCCTTGGAAACAGATCTATAAAGAGCAATAGACACTTTACTCTCTGGAGCAAATTATCAACAAGGTTGATACTTTTAAAATATTTTACAACAAATTTTTAACTCATTTTAAAAACTACAAAAAACCACTGAATCTCATATTAGTGTCAAATGGTAGTTAATATAGGAAATGAAAGAACTTATAGAACAATTGCTGACTGCTTACTGTATTCCAGACATCCGATCTTCATCACATCACAGGAGACAGATACTATCCCTGCTTAACTGAGGAAGAACCTATATGTCAGAGACATTAGTTGCGCATACAAAAGGGAAGACTTGGATTAGTACCCAGTTATACTGGGTATAACTGGGTACTAAAAGCCTGCCATATTCAGCCTTTTTTTTAAACCTTTTTTTATCGCCTAGAAAAAGAGTCCCTCTTCACAGGAGTGGTGAAGAAAGGAGGCAATACTAATTGATGACCTATTATATGCCAGGCTCCAAAGAAAGTTCTTCAAGCCAAGACCCAGTCTGATCCTCAGAGTTGCTATATATATCTTGGAAAATTAAGACTTTGTTAGATTAATTTGATGATTACCACATCACTGGTAATGGCAGTGGCAGAATTCAAAACTAGCAATGTTAAGTATTAAAACAGATGCAAACCAGATCATGATGCTACTGTTTACTATGACAGAGTCTCATAATATTCAGTAATATATTAAAAGAGATGAAATTCACATTCTTATTAAAAAAATTAGTGCAGAAGAACTGCCTAAGTGGTTAGCAATATACCATTTATTTTGGAATAGGTGAGAAAGTTCTGGACTTAGAGGCCATGGTTTATTTCCAATATTGCTTCTTAATAGGCACATCGTCCTTTCTAAAAGTCACTGAACACATCGGAACATGTTTCCTCATATACAAAGTGTGGGAGGTAGACTGAATGATGTCTTGGGTCCATTCCAAATTTATGATGGTATCATTATAAATTCTCAGATGATTTTTTTGTTTCTGATAAACATCTTTCATTTAGTTAAAACCAATGATATTCTCTTTGTTGTTGGTTTTTGCTCAAGACATCCATAACAAACCAAAGCTAATGTTTTGGTAATGATTACTTTTTCCCCCTATTCTGTATCTGTTCTCTAAGGAGAAAATATGAGTATATCCTAGTATTACAGTTAATAATAATAACCACAATAATATTAATAGGATAAAATTAAACAGGGCAATTGTCCAAACTCAGTTCCAAATTCTCTACCTAGTGAAAGTCTAGCAGAACTGGTTGGTCTTGATATAAACCTGATGTTTGAATAGAAATATTTATTAAGCCAGAATCAGAGTAATGTGGTGTGTATATATGTGTGTGTGTGTGTGTGTGTGTGTGTGTGTATATATATATAGAGAGAGAGGGAGAGAGAGAGTGAGATAAATGGAAAAACAATGTACTAGTATCTCTGCAACTTTTCAGTAAATTTAAAACTACTTCAAAATAAAATTTATTTAATTAAGACAATACAATTCTTAATAATTTCCTAATAATTACACATAAAATATATATAGTAATAGCTACAACTCCCCAGTGGCTCAGTGATAAAGAATCTGCTTGCAGTGCAGGAGACATAGAAGACATGGGTTGATCCCTGGGTTGGGAGGATTCCCTGGAGAAGGAAATGGCAACCCATTCCAGTATTCTTGCCTAGAGAATCCCATGGACAGAGGAGCCTGGGGGGGCCAGAGTCCAGGGGTTTGCAAAGAGTTGGACATGACTGAGCACACACAAACACACAAAGGCAAACTATACTTAAAACTATATAACATAATAATGATTTAGGATGTTGTGAGAACTAAGGAATATATGTAGATATATAGATATATCATTTATACATATAAGAGAGCCAATACTGATCACTGTGATAAGCATAAAGAAAATGCTCAATAAATATTCATCAAAAAAAGAATAAATTATTAGTAGAGCCAATAAAATCTTTTAAAAATTAGGAAACTTAAAAACTTTGAAAATAAGTGTGAAGGATTGTAGTATTTAAAGTCATGTGAGAGGCAAATAAAAATAAGATACTATGACTGCTAGGAAACATTGTCCTAAATCTTTTACAGAAAGTTAAGATTAATGAATACACAAATCTGACTTTTTATTCAACACTTTTATCTGTTCAATTTTGCCAAATGCATACAGAAATTATTTTTTAAAAAATAGTTTAAAATTATATTACTCCAAACTTCTGAGAAGCTATGTTTGACGGACTACTACCATTGAAATAAGTCAGCAAGAGAAATGTAGAATGTGATGAATATGCTATTTTTTCCTGTTAACATCTTTTTCCCTTACCGTGGCAACACAGCCTTTGTTTCCATATGGTTTAGATAGAGCTGAGGCACCCATCCTTTGTCACAGGGGTGGCACTGCGACTTTCACTGACCAGAGAATCCATTTCCCCAGTCACTTCCTTTAGATTGTTGCTGGGATAGTATCTGTCCCATGCAGAGCTGCTCAGGCCTCAGACTCACCTGGAGAGCAGGAGAGAAAGGACATCTTTGCTATTACCAGCTGTGACGACATTAGTCTGGAGTTGTGCGTGGTCTCCTTTGCCTGAGCCTATCTGAGAGTGAAGCCAACCCAGAGCAAAGCTGAGCTGAGAGAAAGTTCAAGAGTCTAGGTGATACCATTTGAACACTGACTCAGTTGTGTCTTTTACATTTTACACTTGTTGTTAGTTTGAGTTGGATTCTGCCTAACTGAAAGAAATATGAGATGACTGTGGTTAATGGAAAGATTGCACTGATTTTAAAATGATATAGATGATACAATTCTTCTTTGTCTATGAAAGTTACAACTTAATAAAGTGAAAAGAGGAATACGGATGGCAACCAGCTGTTGAGTGAAGGAAGCTTCCTTCCCAAGGGCCCAGAAGCGCAGTCTGGGCACTGTTCAGGGGTGAGGGTGGGTAGTCTTATGCACCCATGACCATTCTTACCTGTTCTGGGAGACATATAGCCAGTATACCTATGGAATAACCTGCTAATCTGGAATAGCCAGGTGCAAAGTATAAACTGTAGATCTTAAGGTATGAGCCCGTCAAGGCCTAGGAACAACCACAGCTAATGTTAAGTGCTTATTTGTGCCAGACATTATTCTATGTTATTTATACACATAACTTATCCAATCCTTATGAAAATCCTATTATATGCTATTTTATCATTTTTATTCTCCATTATACAGATGAGGAAGCTGAGGCATGGAAATGTAAATGATTTGCTCACAGTCACACAGATTAAACAAAGGCAATTTGGATGTAGAATCTGAGTTCTTACCCAACAGCTCTTACTATCTCTGTCACTCACTAGCTGTGGAGATATTATAATTTAAGCTGTTCCCAAATCCTTTCTGAGCAATTAATATGGAGATCAGTATCTTATTATCTCAGGAAGAACTAAACTTCATGATTGCTTGGAGTCATCTAACCCTGGACTATATAAAATCATATAACTTAAAATGAGAAGCAATTTACACAATATAACTTGAATTAGTTCCATATGATATATGTCTGCATTTAACTTTAGTTAATTCTCATCAGAGAATGAAACTGTTATTGTTATTGGTGACCCACTTTACACATGAGATCCTTCGAATCTTCTGAAAATGGTTTGTTTTTAATCATATTTTGTCTTCAACCCATATGTTTGCTGAATAGCATTATTATTTTTATAACAGGAATTTATTTGCATGTCTTTTTCCTCATTAATGGAATTAGAAACAGTGGAAAACACATTATGTCTGGGCAAGAAGATAAAGAATGAGAGTGACTGTGTCATTTGAAATATGTAGGATCTGAGAGCTCTCTTGACAGTGATTTCATTTCCAATATTGAAAGAACAGGGGAAACGCCTTGGTAAATAGGACTTCTGTAATTTCCATCTGTAGTTATGCAATTGCTTCTCTCAAAGGAATAAAGATTGTTCCTCTGTGCTTGATTCCTTTTGCTTTCTAGTAATTTCCACATCACATTGGTTTACATCATTTGAAAGGTGTTAGTTTAGAGCCGAAAGCAGTGGTATGAGAACAGTAAAAATCTGGGGACAGGGAAAACAAAAGCAAAAAGTCTTAGGGGAAAATAAATCCTGATCTTTGTAACTATTTTCTTCAAATATGCAATTTCTAGTTTTGTTTTAACTTTTTTGTCTTCATATTTGTAAATTACATCTATGAGCTACTCTTTTAAAGACAACATAGAATTTAAGAACTAGAATTAAGTACTTTTTCTATATTTGTAGAAACATCCTCACAAATACCGTTTTCCTGCATATCCCTAGTAGCCTTAGAAATTATATATTAGTTCACATTTTATAGAAAAACATGAGATTTGGAAAAGGTTTAGATACGTACAAAGTCACAGTCATTAATGGATAGAATCTGAATTCCTTCATCTGGCCCAAAGCAAACATGGAAGTAAATGGTTATTTCTGTGTTCTCATTACAGATGCATCAAAAAGTTAAATTTCTGTAAGGCCAATGGTATAAAAGAGTACATTTTTATTCTGTGTAATTATTTTACATTAATGACTGTAATAAAAGTATATCTCACTGTTTTCTCTCCATAAATTCATTGTAATTCAGTTTCTGTGCAAATTGATCCCGTGGTTTGAGTTATGTTTCAGATATGATTTTTCTTTCTCATAGTTATTCATTAATCAGAACTTTGGTGTAAAATATATTGATTTCATGTCACTGTAGTCTCTCAGGCTAGTGTAAGTTTGTTTGTTTTATCTATAAACAGATGTAAAAGGACTCAATTACATTTTTATTAATCATATTATAAAATTTGGTATAATTCTGGTAGACAAATTAATAACTGCTGCTGCTGCTGCTAAGTCGCTTCAGTCATGTCCGACTCTGTGCGACCCCATAGACGGCAGCCCACCAGGCTCCCCTGTCCCTGGGATTCTCCAGGCAAGAACACTGGAGTGGGTTGCCATTTCCTCCTCCAATGCATGAAAGTGAAAAGTGAAAGTAAAGTCGCTCAGTCGTGTCCGACTCTTAGTGACCCCATGGACTGCAGCCTACCAGGCTCCTCCATCCATGGGATTCTCCAGGCAAGAGTACTGGAGTGGGGTGCTATTGCCTTCTCCGAAATTAATAACTACTCAGTGTAACTCTATATGTTTCTCCCTGCTCTGGCAAGTAGAGAATCTGGAGGAAGAAGCCTCAGTTGGACACTATTTAGGGCTACCTGAACAAATCAGTCAATCTAAAGGAAATCAGTCCTGAATATTCATTGGAGGGACTGATGCTGAAGTTGAAATCTAACACTTTGGCCACCTGATGTGAAGAGCCAACCCACTGGAAAAGCCCCTGATGCTGGGAAAGATTGAAGGCAGGAGGATAAGGGGATGACAGAGGATGAGATGGTTGGATGGTATCATCGACTCAGTGGACATGAGTTTGAGCAAACTCTGGGAGATGGTGAAGGACAGGGAAGCCTGGCATGCTGCAGTCCATGGAGTTGTAAAGAGTCAGACAGACTTAGGGACTGAATAACAATACAATCTGTAAGTCTGTAACATCAAAGTTTTGGCCGCATCCTTGGTAAACTGAGGGCTTTAACTATTTGGTGGTAGGGTCTGGAGTTTCCAATGCAAAAGAATATGAGTTAACCTGTCTCTTTCTTACCGAGATACAAAGATTAGAGAATAGGGTACGTGAATCCCAGGGACGGGGGAGCCTAGTGGCCTGCCATCTATGGGGTCGCACAGAGTCGGACATGACTGAAGTGACTTAGCAGCAGCAGCAGAAAGGAGAGAATCAACTGAGAGATTGATAGGACCCAACAGTGAGTGAATTACCAAGATATACTAAGAATTACTTAGAATTACTTAAGAATTACAAGATACTTAAGAATTACTATGATACTGGGTATATCAGAGCCAGAGCTGAAGAAATAAGAAATAAAAACTTTCTTTTTGAGTTTTATATGTTTTTGCTTTTAAAAATATGAATATATTTACCTAGTAATAAAAATCCTAGTTTTTACTATGGTGAACATGACCATCTGTCTTCCCCCAATTTAGTCACACCTATTTCACACTGGGATAAGTGGTATCAAGACTCTTTGAGGAAATAAGTCAAAATGTCTGTTTCCAACTGGATCCAATGGGTGGAGATCAAAGGCAGCCCATAGAGAATGATCAAGTCATCCCTGCAGTGAGTAGTCTCCATGGGGGCGAAAGTGCTGAACCAGGGATAAAGATGAAAATCAAAGTTTCCAGATAATTGAAGGAATTTAAATTTTCTCAGCACTGGATTTTCTTAATGTGGAGTCAACCAGAAGACGCTATAAGTATAACCAAGAAGGGCTCAATGGGACGTTCCTGTGAGAGAGCCCCAACTCCCCACCACTACATCCTCCTCCTGACTCTTGTCTGTAGAGAAACTTTAGCCTCCTAGACGTTCCAGGAGTTCCAAAGACTAAATTTAATCAGAGAACTGAGAAAATGCAGAAAGAAAGGAAAGAGTCAAACAAGACAAAGTTATAATAGTTTAGCCATTAAAAAGGTCAAGGACATTTAGTCCCTCCTCAAGGGCTATAGATAATATTCTGAGCCATATCTTCTGAGCTATTTTGCAGGTATTTCTGTGCTGCTCACAAGCACATGGACTCCAGATGGCTTGGAAACAAGATGGACGATGTTGACTCCAGATTACCTCATCACTCACCAGAAAAAAGCCCATGAGTCAATCACACAGCCCACAACACCCATCTCTTACCCTGTCTTTAAAAATCTTTCCTTGAAAGCCTTGGGGGAAAGGCCTTTAAGCATTAGCTACCTAGACCCCTTGGTTGTCTGGCACCCAGCAGATAAAGACTGCACTTTCCTTCACCAGAACCTAGTGTTGGTAGATTGGCTTTATTGCCCACAGACAAAGGGACCCAAGCTTGGTTCGGTAACAGAAGTAAAGTACATAAATCTGTAAAATCACTCCTTTTCTGAGTTCACTTTTCTCTCTCCTGAATCAGAATTAGGTCTTTTAACCCTTTACAGGCAGAATTTTCCGCTCACAAACTTGACTCATCCTTCTGCCACACCAGCCTGAAAGTGCCCAAATGTGAAGCGATTGTCTCTCTCCGCTCCCCTCTCTCGACACTAAAAATTGATCAACGGCAGGGCCGTCAGCACCTTGCCTACCTTCATCCGTTTTCCAATACCTCCTTTTTTTTTTTTTTCATTCTCTGTGGCTTCCTGCAAGATGACGGAGTTTCATATCCAACACAAGGAGTAAGAGACGAGGAGAGGGAATTTAAAAAAAAGACCAGGTGAGAGAATTTCTAAGACGGTGACGAAGCACAGAATAATATGCAAAATGCTGAAGATAGAATTCAACTTAGAATTCTGTAACCTGCCAAATAGGAGTGAAAAGAAAATAAATACATTTTCCTATTACCAAGACTAAGGGACTTCACCACTCCAAGTTCCTCACTGAAGTGTCACAGGGAGGACGCCTGAGTTCGCACATTCTCGCGAGATCCACTAAGGTCATGTGATGGTGCAGGTGCCGTGTGGTCTCAGGGTGACACTGACCTTGGATTCTCTTTCCTGCCACGGGCGCGGCACTGTGCATCGCTGCCCTCCCAAACACCCAGTCAGCCCTGTCGTGGTCTGTGCAGGGGCTGGAAAAAAAAATTCCGGACAAGAGACAGAAGGAAAGAGAATAGAGTTTATTAGAGCGGGAGATGCTGTTAGAACAGCGGAAGGCTCAATTAAGAGCCGACCACGAACATGGAACATCTTCCTGTTTTTATAGCCAAGAAACCATGGAACAGGACAGAAATTTTGCAAGTCATTTGCTGATTGGATGATGTACGTATACTCTCTTTATACCTGGGAGGAGAACAGTGTAAATACCTTTCTTCATATGAGACAAAAAGGGACAAATAAAGCTGTCTGGGAGGGTTCAGAAATTCTGCAGCAACTGCAACATGGCGGAAGGGTCTGGTGTTTTCTGTTCTTGTGTTCTGATCCCCTTCAAGCAGAGCTTACCTTGTTCTTTCGTCCTCTGGGCACGGCGAGCCCCTAGCCTGCCTACCCAGGCCCAACCGTGCCTTGCTTTTGTGTTCAGTTGCTCGGTCGTGTCCTGACTCGTTGCAACCCTGTGAACTGTTTGCAACTTCTAAAAAAATGTAAATATACATCGATGAGAAAAATAAATGCAGAAGTAAGTTGTGGGGGAAACCAGCAACCACAGACGTTGATGATATGCTAGAAAAGTCAACTATTAGATATGCATCAAAGTAATAGGGACTTTTAATGGTTATGATGAAAACAAATTTTCTATCACAATAATGATAGCAGAAGAGGGTGTGTTAAATATGTAATTAAACATGCAAATGCCTCACATATTTGATAGTGTGATAGAAAAAGACTTCCTTAAATTTGTTACAAAAGTTGAGGCCAATTTATATCTTCAAAACTTAAGGAAAATAACTGAAAAATAACTAAAACCTATGCCTTCCAACTAGTGTGTGTGTGTTAATCACTCTCAGTCGTGTCAGACTCTGAGACCCCATGGACTGTAGCCCGCAAGTCTCTTCTGTCCGTGGAATTCTCCAGGCAAGAATACTGGAGTAGGTTGCCATTTCCTCCTCCAGGGGATCTTCCCCATCCAGGAATCAAACCTGTCTCCTGAACTGGCAGGCAGATTCTTTACCACTGAGCCACCTGGAAAGCCTTGGGTTAGGTTAACAGGCAGGCTGGCCATCATTCTAGAATGCCCTGAAGCTCAAAAAAGGCTGTGGGAACTTTCTTGACTATGAAGAGGTTAAGACCCAGTGCTTCCAATGCAGGGATTGTGGGTTGGTCCTTGGTCAAGAACTAAGAGCCCACATGCCACAGTGTGGCCAAGAAAAAAAAAAAAAAAGAAGGCTATGGAGGAGTCAACTTGCCCCTAAATCTCCATGCTGATTTTAAATTATAGTAAAAAGTGCAGATATTCCCAGGATCCTTGAAAAAGCAGATGACACCATATGGAAAATGACTTCAGAGACAGCCATCCAGGCTCTCAGGACCAGCCCTGGAAAAGATGGACAGTTCAGTAGCATAGAAGGATGAGGTGAAAAGTCAATTTCCTGATATCCAGGCTGGCTTTGAAAGAAAGAAGCAAATCCCCTCTGGGAAGGGCAGTGGCTTGCAGAACAGTGCCCCCAGGCGTGGGAGTTGTGTGCCTCCAGGCTGTGCTTTCTAAGATGGTGGAGGAGAGGTACATTTGCTACAGCATGTATCCTGTGGATTTCCATGCATGAGAATGGCTCAATTTTCCTTGGTCAGAAATCTTAAAGACAGGATCTGTTCTTTTTCAAAGAAGTCATACTAAATTATGGTACAAGAGCTTCTTCTTCCTTATTCTCTGTTGAATATGCACCCCCTGCTATAAGGTTTTTTCAAAAGCAAAATGTTGGGTAGTAAATTTTCCTGACAAAGAGAAAAACAAAATAAAGAAGTTGATAAAATGACAAATCCTGATAAATGAAACAAATTAGTTACAGAAATATTAAAGTAATATAAAATGAAAATATAAAGTCAAGAAAATCTAATGTTTCTAGAAAAATTGAACAGGTCTAAGAAAAAGATAAGAAAAGTCAATAATATCAAAAAAATAAAAATAGAAGTATATTTAAAAGAGAATTTAAAAATCATAAGCAATACATTTTAAACTCAGTTGAATTTCTTAGCTTTCATAAAAATATAAAGAACATCGTCAGTTCAGTTCAGTTGCTCAGTTATGTCTGACTCTTTTCGACCCCATGGACTGCAGCATGCCAGGCTTCCCTGTCCATCACCAACTCCCGGAGCCTGCTCAAACTCATGTCCATTGAGTTGTTGATGCCATCTAACCATCTCATCCTCTGTCATCCCCTTCTTCTCCTTCCTTTGATCTTTCCCAGCATCAGGGTCTTCTCCAATGAATTAGTTCTTCACAGAAGGTGGCCAAAGTATTGGAGTTTCAGCTTCAGCATCAGTCCTTCCAATGAATATTCAGGACTGATTTCCTTTAGGATAGACTAGTTGGATCTCCTTGCAGTCCAAGGGACTCTCAAGAGTCTTCTTCAACACCACAGCTCAAAAGCATCAATTCTTTGGCACTCAGCTTTCATTATAGGCACATCCATACATGACTACTGGAAAATGCATGGCTTTGACTAGATGGACCTTTGTTGGCTAAGTAATATTTATGCTTTTTAATATACTGTCAAGGTTGGTCACAGGTTTTCTTCCAAGAAGCAAGCATCTTTTAATTTCATGGCTGCAGTCACCATCTGCAGTGATTTTCAAGCCCCAGAAAATAAAGTCTGTCACTTTTTACATTGTTTCCCCATCTATTTGCCATGAAATGATGGGACCAGATGCCATGATCTTAGTTTTCTGAATGTTGAGGTTTAAGCCAACTTTTTCACTCTCCTCTTTCACTTTCATCAAGAGGCTCTTTAGTTCCTCTTCACTTTCTGCCATAAGGGTGGTGTCATCTACATATCTGAGGTTATTGATATTTCTCCCAGCAATCTTGATTCCAGCTTGTGCTTCATCCAGCCTGGCATTTCGCATGATGGAAAATAATAGAATGGGAAAGACTAGAGATCTCTTCAAGAAAATTAGAGATACTAAGGGAACATTTCATGCAAATATGGGCACAACAAGGACAGAAATGACATGGACCTAACAGAAGATATTAAGAAGTGGTGGCAAGAGTACACAGAAGAACTATACAAAAAAGATCTTCATGACCCAGATAACCACAATGGTGTGATCACTCATGTAGAGCCAGACATCCTGGAATGCAAAGTCAAATGGGCCTTAGAAAATATCACTACGAACAAAGTTAGTGAAGGTGATGGAATTCCAGATAAGCTATATCAAATCCTAAAAGATGTTGCAGTAAAAGTGCTTCATGCAATATGCCAGCAAATTTGGAAAAGAACATCATAATTACTGCTTAAGAATACAAAAGCTGACCCAGTGATCTCTTAATGAACTGAATAAGTTCAGTAAGATGAACTTATAAGTCTGTTGCTCCCAAAAGAAAATCTCTGTGATATTTAAACCTTTATTTTAGTTAATAGAAAACAGAAACTGCTACCCTGTTAATTTTATGAAGCTAGTAAAACTGTAGCTAAGGCAGACAAAAAAATATCAAAAATACTGTTTGCAAGTTAAGGAAATATGAAGATATCTACAAATGTATCAAATATTTGCAAGATCTTTGTAGACAATTACAAAATATTATAAATCATGTCAGTGAATTTTGAGTCAATATCATAAAGATACCAATTGTCCCCAAATTAATCAACAAATTCAACTTAATTCTGATACAATTCACTATAGAATTTCTCATACCTTGATAAGTTGAAACTGAAATTAGTATTGAAGAGTATGGGACAGGAATAGCAAAGACAATTTTGAGAGACTTTTAAGAAATGAGAGATGTACTAACATGATATTAAGGAGTTATAAATCTAAAGTGATTTTTAAAAAGTGTAAAATTTCCCCAATAATTAAAATGGATGAATGGAATAGAATTGAGGTGTGATGATAATTTAAATCAAAAGGAAAACTCTTAATCTGCTTATGCAAATGCAAATGTTTACAATATTTTGAACAATGTAGAAATATAGGAAAGTTGAGGAAGTATATATTGAATGAATCTGAAACTATAGTTTCCTAGAGATATTCTGGAACTCTGCACAAGGAAACACAAAAAGACTAATCAGCATCTTTAATCATAGCAACAGATTGAATTCTTCTAAAATGTCCATTAGTAATAGAATGAATACCTTGTATTTTATTCATAAATTACATAGCACTTAGAATAGTGTTTATTCACTAGCATACATTTTGAAAACATACTGTAGAATAAAATAACTTGCAATAAAATTCATAAGCCTTATTAACAGTTATGTTTAATAAAATAAAAGTAACTTTATAGGCTGTTTATGGAACAATACATTCAAACTTGAAATAAAAAACATGGGAGAGAAGATTAAACATCAACTTCAAGAAGATTTTTGCCTTTGAGGATGGAGAAGGAGAAATGAGGTGAAAAGTTAGTACGGAGATTCCATCTGTAATAATTTATTTCGCTTTTAAAAAACATCTAAAGGTGATGTGGAAAATATTTACATTTTTTAGTCTGAGGAGTGGGAGCACATTTTTATCCTCCAACTGTTTAAAACATTTTATAATACAAAGCAAATATATGTTAACAAAGTACCCTTCATTCATTCATTTATTCACTCATTTATTCATCCATGTTTCTACTCATGTATTCATTTTACGATTCTACACTTTGTGCTAGGCCTGATGCCAGGAACAAATGATGAATAAGAGACAGAGGCTGTTCTCTAGGCAGGCTCCATAATCTGCAAGTGCACCCTGGAGTCCAGAGGAAATATTTGAAGTATGCTTTTTACTAGAGGTCAGTCAGTCAGTCAGTTCAGTTGCTCAGTCGTGTCCGACTCCTTGCGACCCCATGAATCGAAGCACGCCAGGCCTTCCTGTCCATCACTAACTTCTGGAGTTCACTCAGACTCACGTCCATCGAGTCAGTGATGCCATCCAGCCATCTCATCCTCTGTCGTCCCCTTCTCCTCCTGCCCCCAGTCCCTCCCAGCATCAGAGTCTTTTCCAGTGAGTTGACTCTTCGCATGAGGTGGCCAAAGTACTGGAGTTTCAGCTTTAGCATCATTCCTTCCAAAGAAATCCCGGGGTTAATCTCCTTCAGAATGGACTGGTTGGATCTCCTTGCAGTCCAAGGGACTCTCAAGAGTCTTCTCCAGCACCACAGTTCAAAAGCATCAATTCTTTGGCGCTCAGCTTTCTTCACAGTCCAACTCTCACATCCATACATGATCACTGGAAAAACCATAGCCTTGACTAGACGGATCTTTGTTGGCAAAGTAATGTCTCCGCTTTTCAATATGCTATCTAAGTTGGTCATAACTTTTCTTCCAAGGAGTAAGCGTCTTTTAATTTCATGGCTACAGTCACCATCTGCAGTGATTTTGGAGCCCCCAAAAATAAAGTCTGACACTGTTTCCACTGTTTCCCCATCTATTTGCCTTGAAGTGATGGGACCAGATGCCATGATCTTCGTTTTCTGAATGTTGAGCTTTAAGCCAACTTTTTCACTCTCCTCTTTCACTTTCATCAAGAGGCTTTTTAGTTCCTCTTCACTTTCTGCCATAAGGGTGGTGTCATCTGCATATCTGATGTTATCGATATTTCTCCTGGCAATCTTGATTCCAGCTTGTGCTTCTTCCAGCCCAGTGTTTCTCATGATGTACTCTGCATATAAATTGAATAAGCAGGCTGACAATATACAGTCTTGACGATCTCCTTTTCCTATTTCGAACCAGTCTGTTGTTCCATGTCCAGTTCTAACTGTTGCTTCCTGACCTGCATACAAATTTCTCAAGAGGCAGGTCAGGTGTTCTGGTATTCCCATCTCTTTCAGAATTTTCCACAGTTTATTGTGATCCACACAGTCAGAGGCTTTGGCATAGTCAATAAAGCAGAAATAGATGTTTTTTCTAGAACTCTCTTGCTTTTTCGATAATCCAGCAGATGTTGGCAATTTGATCTGTGGTTCCTCTGCCTTTTCTAAAACCAGTTTGAACATCAGGAAGTTCACAGTTCACGTATTGCTGAAGCCTGGCTTGGAGAATTTTGAGCATTACTTTACTAGTGTGTGAGATGAGTGCAATTGTGCAGTAGTTTGAGCATTCTTTGGCATTGCCTTTCTTTGGGATTGGAATGAAAACTGACTTTTTCCTGTTCTGTGGCCACTGCTGAGTTTTCCAAATTTGCTGGCATATTGAGTGCAGCACTTTCACAGCATCATCTTTGAGGATTTGAAATAGCTCAACTGGAATTCCATAACCTCCACTAGCTTTGTTCGTAGTGATGCTTTCTAAGGCCCACTTGACTTCACATTCCAGGATGTCTGGCTCTAAGTGAGTGATCACACCATCGTAATTATCTGGGTCCTGAAGATCTTTCTTGTAGCTTAGGTAAAGATGATCCTAGAAATGAGGTTTAAAGAGATTTGACAATGAAAGTGAGGATAGAGCATTTATAGACACAAGTTGTTCAGATCTCTAATTGTCTAAACTTTCTGATGTACAATTTTATCATAAGACTCTGGGCCCATTATACAGATACACTATCTCATCTTTTATTGTATAGCATGTACCTGGTGGAGTCCTTGGCTCATGGGAGGCATTAAGAAATGTTCAGTTAGCTGAGTTCAAGTACTTTGTGCTCATTCGAAGTGTTTCAGCCCTGAGAAGCCACAGTGGAAATGTTTACCCTAGATAGGATTTTCAGTAGTGATTCTATAATATTCTTATCCTTGTTTACGTACATTGGATAAATGTCAGATCTCTTGTCACTCCATGGCCATTTTGACAAGATTATGAATTCTGCTTGTGCCACCTTGCAGAAGGGCGTGGTACATTATATTTCTTTTCAATCAACCCAAATAATCAGACTTATTAAAATGCAAAATTCCTAACCTCTTTCACAACCTCCAGGCTTAGTGGACCTAAAATTGTGATGCATTTAAAAATCAGGAGTCAATGTACCTTAAGCCCTAGGCCTCTAATGGAATTATAGTTTCAAGTTCCATTAATCTATTGTAATCAACAATATCAAAATATCTTACAAAATCATCTAAATTCCATAAAATCCCCCAAAGGAAAAGGCCCATCATTCACTAATATAATTTTTATTGAAACGAAACAAAGTCAGGATTATGTACATATATATTATATTAGACAATATTAAAAAAATTAGGAGGGTAAAGGGATTACCAAGGTAATAAGAAAAAGATTTTAAATCTCACTGTCTCTTCATTCCTTACTTAATGAATGCCTATTACGTGCTTTCTGATGTGCTCGAGTTCTGTGTGTAGAGGTAATAAGGCAAAGATGGGTCCTGGTAGAGCCTGAGGTATAACAAGAAAGTTACACACAGACAGAAAACGGAATGAGGATACAAGGGTGGGAAGCACTTCCTTGGCCTGGAAACTAAAACAGACAATACTTGTTTGAATCTTGAGGCCGGGACTAGAATATAAAAGACCTTGTGAGCTATGAAACTGATCTGAATTTATTATGAAGATTAAAAACATAATGTAGATTTTTCAAATTAAATCATATATAGAATAAAGCTTTAGTTGCAATTCTTGCAAAATTTGGTTACATTATCTGCAGGAGATTCAAGCCTTATTGGTTTAGTCATTCAGTCAGAATTGATTGTCTAAAAGGTTTGGATAAAATCAGTCATCGCTATCTTCTTTCAAAGCTGATTCAGTTTTTTTTTGTAACATGCACTCTTTCTTTATTATTTTCACCAAAATTATTGATTTAAAGAGCATTTATTGCATTTCAAAGTAGATTTAAGAATCTCCCAGAAGTTCTATGATAAGAAAATACATCCTTTGTTTCCATAGAAATGCTCTTGTACATGCTGTTCACTGTGTGTGCAGGAGCAAGATTTCAGAACATTTGGTGTTCTGTGGTTGAAATATGCACCCACAAGGCAGAACAAATGCAAAGTGCTGCCCTCTGTTGAAAAATGCCAAGTATGCAAATCAATCCTTGAAAGGTAGATCAAAATAGTATACCTACACTAGTAAGAGATGATTTAAAGAACTAAAAAAAAATAGATAGGATCGGTGAAGAATTAATAACTTATCCAGATTTGAATAAAAAATTATCAGGCCAAAGGAAAAGATGATAAATTTGAATATTTTAAAGGATTATACTATCTACATTGAAAAATGTTAAGCTAAAATAGAATAATAACTTACATAGGAAAATATGTTTCTATGGATGACAGATGAGTGGATGATTGCTATAATTTTAAGTAGGTTATATAAAGCATCAAGATGCCAAAAGATAATTAAGAAAATAGTACTGAAGGTACTTCACAAAGGAGGTCACAGAAATCATAACATACATCTGACAAAGTTTTAATACTACCAGCAGTTTTTGACTTGAAATATACCTCTAAATTTATTTATCCTTCAATACTGGGAAGGTAGTTATAAAATGGTAAATTTTTAGGGCTGAACTTTATTAATTGTTATAAACTTATTGTAAGTCAATACAGCAATAATCTGAAAAAAAACATGCTTCTGTGTACAACACAGCGATATCATTCCTTGATATTTGATTAAGGAAATAATGCAAAAGTTCTAGGTAAGAAGGTATCATTTATAATTGCAAAACACAAAAATCAGAACAAATATATGTCCTAAGAAAATATTCTTTAATACCCTGTTACATTAAAATTATGAAGTTACTGGGAATTCCTTGGCAATCCATTGGTAAGGACTGTGTGCTTCCTCTGCAGGGGGCATGGGTTTAATCCATGGTTGAGGAACTAAGATCCCACAGGACAGACAGTGTAGCCAAAAAAAAAAAACCCAAAACACAACTATTTTTAAAAGATTATGAAATTGCTACAGATGATGTATATACTGATAGTATGTATAATTCTCCCAATCAAAATAAGAGTGTCCACCTGTGAATATATTACCCTACACAACAAAATAGGTTTTGCATGTGTAAGTACGGTCACAGCCTTAAAAAGGAAGATCATTTGGCATTATTTAAACAGGTCCAATCTAATCACAAAAGCCTTTGAAATCAGAGAAAATTCTCTAGCTGAAGTGAGAGAGACATCAGCAGAAGTAGAAGACAGGTAGGTAACAGAAGAGGAAAGCAGAGAGATTTTGAGTTTAAGAAGAATTTGACACGGCATCACTTATTCTAGGGCTTCCCTGGTAGCTCAGCTGGTAAAGAACATGCCTGCAAAGCAGGAGACCCTGGTTTGATTTCTGTGTTGGGAAGATCTCCTGGAGAAGGAATAGGCTACCCACTCCAGTATTCTTGGGCTTCCTAGGTGGCTCA
>NW_011494896.1:6745694-6753645 GCF_000754665.1 Bison bison bison
CTGACTTCGATCCCCGGGTTGGGAAGATCCTGTGGAGGAGGACATGACACCCTACTTCAGTATTCTCACCTAGAATCCTAGGTGAGATTCTCACCTAGAGAATCCCCGTGGACAGAGAAGCCTGGGAGGCTATAGTCCATGGGGTTGCAAAGAGATGGACACAACTGAGCTACTAAACACAGTACAGCCCTTATTCTAAGATACGTAAGTTCCAGGCAGGATCAGAGAGGAGTCTCTAGGAACTAAGAATGCCCTCCCACTAGCAGTCAGTAAGGAAACACATGTGATAGTCTTACAACCACAAGGTGCTGAATTCAGCTAACAAGCTGATTGAAGTTGGAAGCATTTTCTTCCAGTCTCCAGTAAGAAGTAAGCCCTGCTATCACCTTGGTTTTGATGCTCTTAAGAACTAGAGCTGAGGAATCAACCCAGCCTGGGACTTCTGACCTTCAGAACTGTGAGATGATAAATTTACATGGTGTGAAGCCCTAAATTTACAGTAATTTGACGAAGTAAAAGGAAACTAACAAACATCTGAAGATTTTGTGGAAAAATATAAAGTGTCCTTGCTGATATTCTTTATGAAATGGCAGAATACTAGCACACACAAACACACATACTCTCTCTTCCTCTCTTTTTCACATTTGTGCACATGCACACACACAAATGCAAAAAATACACAAATCTATACACAGACCATTTTCTAACTACTACTACTACTAAGTCACTTCAGTTGTGTCCGACTCTGTGTGACCCCAGAGACAGCAGCCCACTAGGCTCCTCTGTCCCTGGGATTCTCCAGGCAAGAATACTGGAGTGGGTTGCTATTTCCTTCTCCAATGCATGAAAGTGAAAAGTGAAAGTGAAGTCTCTCAGTCGTGCCCGACTCTTAGCAACCCCATGGACTGGAGCCTACCAGGCTCCTCCATCCATGGGATTTTCCAGGCAAGAGTACTGGAGTGGGATGCCATTGCCTTCTCCAATTTTCTAACTAGATGAAATTAAAAAAAAAGAAAAGAAAAGAAAAAAAAAAGCTTATGTTCTAGAATTTGAGGTTTTAAAATGATTATTTGAAGTTATTAATTTATTATTGCTGTACTGTCCTTTCATTCAGAGAAGGCAAAGGCACCCCACTCCAGTACTCCTGCCTGGAAAATCCCATGGACAGAGGAGCCTGGTGGGCTGCAGTCCACGGGGTCGCTAGGAGCCAGACGGGGTCGCTAGGAGTCAGACACGGCTGAACGACTTCACTTTCACTTTTCGCTTTCATGCATTGGAGAAGGAAATGGCAACCCACTCTAGTGTTCTTGCCTGGAGAATCCCAGGGACAGGGGAGCCTGGTAGGCTGCCGTCTATGGGGTCGCACAGAGTCGGACACGACTGAAGTGACTCAGCAGCAGTCCTTTCATTATAAGTTTAAACATTACTACAAATCATAGATAATAAAAATATGAAAAGAAAGATTTCCTTTAACTAGTACCTTTTCTGTGAGTGTGTTGTCTTCCCAAGCCTATTCGCCCTCCTGTGGAAAATGAGAGGCAGTAACACACAAATATAAGTAAACTTTCTGTATGTTCCACCTTCTAAATTGCCCAACTCGGGACTTCCCTGTGGTCCAGTGGTTAAGACTGCCTTCCATTGCAGAGAGAATGGGTTCGATCTCTGATCAGGGAGTCAAGATCCTCCATACCTTGCAGCCAAAAGATCAAAACAAAACAGAAGAAGTGTTGTAACTAATTCAATAAAGACAAAAAAAGAAGAAAAAAAATGGTCCACCAGAAAAAGTTCTAAATTGCCCAACTCTCCACATCTGCTGCCAGGTGATTCCTGAAACAGATTTAGCCTCATTTTAAGTTTTATGATCAGTTCTCTGGTCTGGTCATAAAACAGACAACTCAGGAAAACTAGATTATCCTGAAGAAGAGTCATTTTCGGATCCTGTGCTTCAACTCTAACGATTAGACGCATGACGTGCTCTTTGAGAAGTACCCTTCCTGGAGCCAATTCAAAAAAACAAGGTGTATTTCTTTTTGTGTGTGTGCCTACATCCCAATATGTGAATCCTCCTATTTCTCCTTGAATAGAATACTAGGAGGGCAAACAAGGGCACTGACCAGCTGGAGATATGAGAAGTTTGATTCAGAGCGACTCTGCTATGGGAAGTACATGAACTGAGATTCCTTAAGTAGAAATAGCCAATGATAAATTAGATCCAGAGTCCTTGGTGAGGACTTAAGTTGAGAAATTAAAGGAATATAAGGAGAACAGAGAAATTAAAATACTGAAGCATATCTGAAATAAACTGGCGAGGTCCAGGAAAATATCCACGAACTCCGGATTTTGGAATTGTGTGCTAAGGGGCGTGCACCACACTATATGGGGTCAAGCTACCTGGCAAGTTAAGCGTGTGCTGCAGTAACTCGGCCGCACTCCAGCTCCTCCAGTGCTGCGGCTGTGCTTTGTTTTCATCTGTCATCTGAAGTTATGCAACTCTGTTCTCAGCTGTTGGTCCCTGGTCAAACATTGATGCCTGTTGAGATCTCCTGTGTACAGCATGTCCCCCTGTGTCCTGGTCAACCTGCAAATGAAGGTCAGCAAATTGTATCTGAATCAAAGAAAGCAAAAGGCAGTAGGAATGCTTGCATAGTCTTTACCACTCTGCTGGACTCTCTTCTGATCTATAACTGTATGATATATTTTTCAACTCTCTTTCATTTTTACCATTACAACATGTGGCTCTTATCTTTCTTTCCCTCTCTGGATGTCAGAGTTTAAAAGTAAATACCTCAGAAATGAGGGCAGGTAAAGATATAAAAAAGCAAAAGAACTTCCTTGGGGGACACAGAGAGAAACCCATCTTCCCTATATGTGAGTGGGGTTGAGGAGGGCTGCCAGGCGGGAACAGACCAAAGGCTTCCCAGGGACACATGTGTCCCTTTATGCTCAGCTAATGTAGACAACAGATTTTGACGGAATGAGTTTGTCAGAGCCAGAAAGTGGCCAACTTCTCTGTCTTTGAATGATCTAGGGGAAAAGAATCATACAGAAACTTAAAGTGACCAACTTCTTTGTCCTTGAACATTTTAGGGAAAAAGAATCATACAGAAGCTTCTAGGATTATAAGGAATAGATAGCCACTGCTATTACTTTAGTTGAAACCACTATCTTCTGTTGTCCGAATGACATAATAGGAGATATACCTATTTACTTCTGGCCCCTCCAATTTTTCTACACTAGTGAAAGTAACCTATTAAAAGCTTAATCAGATGAAACCATTTCCCTAAAATTTCTCAATAACTTCCACAAAAAATTAAAACTCTTAACTATGACCTACAAGATTGTATGCGATATAGTTCTAGAGAATACTCAGATTTCACCTGTTATTCACTTTTTACTCACTAAGCTCTAGGAAATTGCATCCCCATCACCTTACATCCTTCATAATCCTTTATAATGTCACACTTTACATAGTTATCATTTCTAGCTAATTTGTTTATTTATTCATTTACTGACTGTTTGTTATGAGTGGTGAACGTTGGCTGGTAACCTCTTGTCCTCAGTTTTCATGTCTGCAAAATAGAGACAATAATAAACAGCATCAGTTGTGTGTTTGTTATATGCCTCTCCTAGTCATGCCCACTGATAATTACTAGTTTGTTCTCCATATTTGTGAGCCTATTTCTGTTTTGTTATATAAATACATTTTATTTTTTAGACTCCACATATAAGTGATAACTTATAATATTTGTCTTTATCTGATTTATTTCACTAAGCATAATGCTGTACAGGTCCAAACATATTGTTGAAAATGGCAAAATTTCATTCTTTGTATGGCATAGTAGTGTCTGCTGCTGCTGCTGCTAAGTCGCTTCTGTCGTGTCCGACTCTGTGCGGCCCCATAGACGGCAGCCCACCAGGCTCCACCGTCCCTGGGATTCTCCAGGCAAGAACACTAGAGCGGGTTGCCATTTCCTCCTCCAATGCATGAAAGTGAAAAGTGAAAGTGAGGTCGTTCAGTCATGTCCGACTCTTAGAGACCCCATGGACTGCAGCCTACCAGGCCCCTCCATGTATAGATATGTATATAGAGTACACATATATGTCTCACATTTTTTAACTATTCATCTCTTGATGGGCACTTGGGCTGCTTCCATATCTTGGCTACTATAAATAGTGCTGCTATGAACATTCGGGTGCATGTATCTTTTGAAACTAATGTTTTTTTTTTCTTCAGATATATACCCTGAGTTAGAATTGTTGGATCTGATGGTAGTTGCATTCTTGGTTTATTGAGGATCCTCCATACTGTTCTCCATTAGAGGTTATACCAATTTACATTCCTACCAACAGTAAATGAGGGTTCCCTGTTTTCCACACCCTCTCCAGCATTTATTGTTTACAGATTTCTTGATGATACCTTTTCTGACAGATGTAAGGTGACATTTCACTGTGGTTTTTATTTGCATTTCTCTAATTGTTAGCCATGTTGAGCATCTTTTCATGTGCCTGTTTGTCATCTGTATTACTTCTTTGGAAAAATGTCTTCTGTTCATTCTTTTAAGTTGGACTGTTTGTTTCTTTGATATTGAGTTGAAAGAGCTATTTATGTATTTTGGAATATTAACCCCTGATCAGTTATATCATTTGCAAATACTTTCTCCTATTTAGTAGGTTGTCTTTTTCATTTGTTTATTGTTTCCTTTGCTGTGCAAAAAGCTTTTGAGTTTAATTAGGTCCCACTTGCTTATTTTTGGTTTGATTTCTTTTGCCTTAGGAGGAAGATCCAAAAAATATTGCTACAATTTATGTCAGACTGTTTTATTTGTTTTCTGGGATTTTCAGGATTTCAGGTCTTACATTTAGATCTGTAATCCATTTTGAGTTTATTTTTGTAAATGGTATGGGGAAATATTCTAGTTTCACTCTGTTACATATGGCTGTCCAGTTTTCCCAGCACCACTTATTGAAGAGACTTTTTTCTCCACTCTCTATTCTTCCCTCCTTTGTCATAGATTAATTGATCATAGGTGTATAGATGTATTTCTGGGCTCTCTACTCTGGTGCACTGATTTGTGTTTCTGTTTTGGTGACGGTACCATACTGTTTCAGCTACTGTATCTTTGTAGTATAGTCTGAAGTCAGGGAGCATAACATGTCCAGCTTTTTTTTTTTTTTCTTTTTCTTAAGATTGCCTTGGTAATTTGGGATCTTTTGTAGTTCCATTTAAATTTAGGATGACTTGTTCTAGTTCTGTGAAAAAACATCATGAGTATTTTATAAGGATCATGTATAAGTGCCAGTGTAAGTGTCAGTAAGGACTGCCTCCACTGTGCTCAGACACCACTATAGGATGGAGCAGCCTCTGTATCTGATGACTGAACTCTTTCCTCCGTCCTCAGTCCTTTCCTCTGCCCTCACTCCAGTGTGGAACTCTGAAGTGAAGTAAGTGGGCTGGAGTGCTCCCTTGGCCTAGGCTGTGGTGCCTGCTAGGGCGGTCATAGGATACCTGTCAGTCACCTGTGTGATCTGCCTTCTCTGCCCTATTCCAGGAATAAGCAAGTGGCATGCATATTCCTCAGGAGGAGAGTCCAGGCTTTCCCATAGCCCTCCTGTTATTCCCACAGGCCCTCCAGCCAGCCAAGGGGGCTTGTCTTCCCTTTGTCAGACCCCAAGACTAGGGCACTAATATGTGGCTCAAACCAGTCACCCCCCCCCCCAGAGAGGATCTCTGTTCTTGTGTAATCTCCCTTTTCCTCTGGTCCACTTTTCAGGGCACAGATCTCAACCTGATTACTTCTCCTTTTTTACCTGATTCTGTGTGAACCGTTATTCTAGCTTTGGTTATACAGGAGTGTTTCTGCCAGTTTCCAGTTTGTTTTCAATGAGATTGTTTTTCAAGTAGATGCAGATGTGTTCAAGTAGAAGTACATGTGTTCATGTTGGGGAGGTGAGTTTCACATTCTTTTCCTCCACCATCTTGATCTCCTCTCCAGTGACCGTTTTTAAATGTACAATTAATGCTGATTCCCTTTTCCCTCCTAGAGAGCAGGGATTAAGGCATTTTGTGATCTTCCTTTAACTCTGCCTGTGTTGGCACAGGACATGGAATATCAGTTTTGGAGTCAATTGAAACCCAACTCTGCCACGTATTAGTATGAGATTTGGGCTGCCAACTTATTCTTCCTAAAAATCAGTTTCCCATCTGTAAACTGAAACAATACATGCTTAGAGCTATTGTAAAAATTAAATCATCTGTGTGGCTTACACATGGCCATCTCTTACTATTATATCATTATTATTTTTCCAGCAGTATTCCAAAGGTCATTAGGTGCTGATGCAGCTTTTCAGCTCCACTGGCCCACAAGAGTGAAGGAAATCAGACTGATATTCTACATATCTCATTAGTCCTAGTATGCATCTGATCTTTTTTTTTTTTTTTTTTTTTCATTTAGGCTATTCCCTCAAAAGAACTATGACCCTCCAATATTTTCCAATTCTATCCACTCTTAAAACCTTAAAAACAGTGTCTACCCTACTCAATGCATAAACACACACACACACACAGTTTTATCTAGGCAGCGTTCTCTGAATATTACAGCTCATACTTATTTTTCCTTCCTCTGTGCACTAGCTATGCGGTATTACCCAAACAGGGTGTACTTAACATTTTTATGATTTCACTTGTCTTTGTCCTGTTTGCCAAATCCAGGTCGAAGAACCTTGAAGTCAGGGAGTAATTTTCAAAAGTCCATAATATTGCCCACAGCGGTTAGCTGGGTATAGAGGGAGCCCTCCAGACAGGCTGTGCTTAATTAATTCCTTTTGATAATATGTAAGACATTGATAGAATCTGAGCTCTTCTCCCAGTTTGATTTCATCAGATGGCTAATGTTTCCAAATTCTAGGACCCGTATGAACTCAGAGTTGTTCTGTGTGTAGCTGTGTATCTGTTTCGTTTGATACCCACTTTAGAAAACATTTTGACAGTTTCCCAGTGTGAAGAAAAAGGATTTTTGTTTAATTAATGAAGCTTTTCTCAGGTCTGGATTTAGTCTTTTAATGCACTTTCAGCTGTTAGAAAGATACCAACTAAAATGCCTTAGCTATTGACTAGTGTTTAATTATTCTCTTCCTGGAATAAATCACATTTTTAATGTAGATAAATCCTTGGATTTCTTAGCAGGAAATCCTTTAGCCTAGTAACATACCAGTGATCTGTGTTTATTTTCTATCTCTCCTTGTCTTATTTTAAATGGGAGATTTGAATTTGGGTAGACTTATAGAAATACATTGGAGAGGGGGAGGAGCCAAGATGGCGGAGGAGTAGGACGGGGAGAACACTTTCTCCCCCACAAATTCAGCAAAAGAGCATTTAAACGTCGAGTAAATTCCACAAAACAACTTCTGAATGCCGGCAGAGGACATCAGGCACCCAGAAAAGCAACCCAACTCTTCGAAAGGAGGTAGGAAAAAATATTAAAAACAAAAAAAAAAGAGACAATAGAGGGAGGGACGGAGTTCCGTCCCGGGAAGGGAATCTTAAAAAGAGAGAAGTTTCCAAACATCAGGAAACCTTCTCACTGCCGAATCTGTGCCGAGCTTTGGAAGCACAGAGGGCAACATAACAGGGAGAAAAAATAAATAAACAATTTAAAACTCGCAGATTGCGAGCCCTATAGTAACTCCCCCAGCAGAGAAGCAGCGCAGACGCCTGCATCCGCCATTAGCAAACCGGGGCCGGGCAGGGAGGCGCGCCGTGGGCTACATCGCTGAGAGTAAGAATCTGGCCTGAATACCCTGAGCGCTATCTGAGCGAAATAATTTGGGCTAGCAAACCAGACTGTGGGATACCTACCACGCGAAAAGCCAGCCCTAACCTAAGACCGCCAGGCCCGCGCACGAAACAAAGGACTGAACAGAGATAGCCGGCTGCAGACCTTCCCCCTCCGGT
>NW_011494896.1:6753745-6758476 GCF_000754665.1 Bison bison bison
AAAGTAAAAAAAAAAAAAAAAAAAGAAAAAGAAAAAAAAGCTACGGGCCTTGCTCACTGAAGCTTGGTCTCCCCATGTCATTCTTTTTCTCAATTTCTGGCCGAAGTTTCCATCTGGAGCGTGGAGGTCCTCTGCGACCATTTATTTGCCTGGGCTTCTAAGACCCACTCGAGAAGGTGCCTAAGGTGGGGCACCTTCCGCTATTCGAGAGGGCGCCTGCGGCCTCCGTGGTCAGAGCTAACCTGATGTCATAGGTTATATTGATTTCCCACGTAAACCAAGCTACTCAGCCTCTTTTCTCCACTGAATTTTCCTGCTGAGCTATCCTCATTCTATTACTCTTTATATCTCTAATGAATATTTAAATAAAGCTATTGTATCCAGTGGAAAAAAAAAAAAAAAAGAAATACATTGGAGAAGGAAATGGCAACCCACTCCAATATTCTTGCCTGGAGAATCCCATGGACAGAGGAGCCTTGTGGGCTACTGTCCATAGGGTCGCACAGAGTTGGACATGACTGAAGCGACTCAGCATGCATGTGTGCATGCATAGAAATACATTGGGTAAGCTTGTGCTTATCTAGAATCTTGTGCAGGTTGAGCTAAATGTTTAACTAAATATAACCAGACCACTGTCTTCAGCAAAGGTAGTAGATATATGTATGTTGTGTATTTTATTCATTTGCTGAACCCAAATATGCTGAGGTTATTAGTTAAAGCAACTTTCATTCAAATGGATCAAGAAGCTAATAATCTGGTTATGTGACATACCTATTTAGCAAAAACACATATATTAATGTAAACAGAATGCTCAAATGATTTGGAAAAAATAAATATGTGTAATAATCAAGACTATATATATTCCAAGATAAGTTATCTTAAAATATTCCATGTGTCAAGCATTTTTTCAAATATGAATTTAGACCATAAAAAGAGGGGAATTTTAGATCTAGTAGTTTTGGTTTAGTAGTTTTCTAGCAATTTTGGTTTAGTAGTTTTCTAGCAATTTCTAATGCAAGTGACAAAAATCCTACTTTCAGTCATGTGCTACGTATCTTCCCAAATATGCATTAGTGACATCTAGTTCATAGCTTGAAATCATTCATGGTAGGAGGACTCATGTTGTAAATGAGCAATTTATTGTCTACAAAAATCCAGGTGCAGAGATATACCACATACACAATTAAAATGTCTCATCTCATTATATGTAACTTTTTTTAAATTTATTTTATTTTATTTAACTTTACAATATTGTATTGATTTTTCCATATATCAAAATGAATCCGCCACAGGTATACATGTGTTCCCCATCCTGAACCCTCCTCCATCATCCCTCCCCATACCATCCCTCTGGGTCATCCCAGTGCTACTGCTACTGCTAAGTCACTTCAGTCATGTCTGACTCTGTGTGACCCCAGAGACAGCAGCCCACCAGGCTCCCCCGTCCCTGGGATTCTCCAGGCAAGAACACCGGAGTGGGTCACCATTTCCTTCTCCAGTGCATGAAAGTGAAAAGTGAAAGTGAAATCGCTGAATCGTGTCCACCTCTTAGCGACCCATGGACTGCAACCCACCAGGCTCCTCCATCCATGGGATTCTCCAGGCAAGAGTACTGGAGTGGGGTGTCATTGCCTTCTCCACATCCCAGTGCACCAGCCCCAACAAAGGAGGACTAAGACTTAAATATCATGCAGAAGAAATATATTACTAATTATGATAAGATATTTGGAGAAAAGCATATAGTACAGTTGGAAATTAGTGCAGGGTTTGTTTATTTTTTTTAATTGTGTGTTTAGTTTAAAGGGAAAGTGTATTACGACAGGCTACTTTGAGGAAGTGGAGTTAGCACTAAAGGCTAAAGTGAGGAAGAGAAACTAGTTTGATGAAACCAGGTAAATGGAGATTTCCTGCCAAAACTTCTTTGATATTGCCTAGGAAGAAAGTTAAGTTAACTATCCTGATAAGGAAAGGAGCATGTTGAAACTGTCAGGTAATCACTAAAAGATTAACAAATGAGTTTATCTTTGTTTATCTTTCTAAACAAAGATGGAAAATTGAGTAATTAAAAAGCATCTAAAAGAAAGCAAGGAAAGGGAGCAAAAAATATCACATGCTAGACAGGATAGACAAAACATACTAAGATACAGTTTTAATCTATTTAAATTAATAATCAAGTTAAATATGATTGCCTACCTGTATGCTCCAAGTAAAATATAATGGTTGCCAAATTGATCTTAAACAAATACATGTAAAAAAAAACACATAAACATAAGTGTATATAGGATTTGAAAGTACTGAATGGAGAAATAAAAACGCCAAGATAAACAAAAATCTACCAAATAATGACAGTGCAACCCTATCATTATTGGATAAAGGAAATTCTAAGAGAACAAGCACTCCTACAAGTAAACAAGATCATTGAATAAGTTATCAATTCAGTTCATTTCACTTCAGTTGCTCAGTCGTGTCTGACGTTTTGCGACCTCATGGACTGCGGCTTGCCTGGCATCCCTGTCCATCACCAGTTCCCAGAGTTTACTCAAAGTCATGTCCATTAAGTCGATGATGCCATCCAACCATTTCATCCTCTGTCATCTCTTTCTCCTCCCTTCTTCAACCTTTCCCAGCATCAGGGTCTTTTCCAATGAATCAGCTTCATATTAGGTGGCCAAAGTATTGGAATTTCAGCTTCAGCATCAGTCCTTCCAATGAATATTCAGGACTGATTTCCTTTAGGATGGACTGGTTGGATCTCCTTGCAGTCCAAGGGACTCTCAAGAGTCTTCTCCAACACCACAGTTCAAAAGCATCAATTCTTTGGCGCTCAGCTTTCTTTATAGTCCAACTTTCACATCCATACACGACTACTGGAAAAACCATGGCTTTAACTAGAGACCCAGGTTCGATCCCTAGGTTGGGATGATCTCTAGGATGGGAGAAGGAAATGGCAACCCACTCCAGTACTTTTGCCTAGAAAATTCCATGGATGGAAGAGCCTGGTGGGCTACAGTCCATGTGGTCGCAAAGAGTCGGACACGAATAAGTGACTTCACTTTCACTTTCACTTTCTTTGACTAGATGGACCTTTGTTGGCAAAGTAATGTCTCTGCTTTTTAATATGCTCTCTAGGTTGGTCATAGCTTTTCTTCCAAGGAGCAACCGTCTTTTAATTTCATGGCTGCAGTCACCATCTGCAGTGATTTTGGAACCCCCCAAAATAAAATCTCTCACTGTTTCCATTGTTTCCCCATCTATTTGCCATGAAGTGATGGGACCAGATACCATGATCTTAGTTTTTTGAATGTTGAGTTTTAAGCCAACTTTTTCACTCTCCTCTTTCACTTTCATCAAGAGGCTCTTTAGTTCTTCTTCACTTTCTGCCATAAGGGTGGTGTCATCTGCATATCTGAGGTTATTGATATTTCTCCTGGCAATGTTGTTTCCAGCTTGTGCTTCATCCAGTCCAGAATTTCTCATGATGTACTCTGCATAGAAGTTAAATAAGCAGGGTGACAACATACAGCCTTGACATACTCCTTTTCCTATTTGGAACCAGTCTGTTGTTCCATGTCCAGTTCTAATTGTTGCTTCTTGACCTGCATACAGATTTCTCAGGAGGCAGGGCAGGTGATCATGGATTAAATGTATCTAAAGCAATCCAAATATTACAGGAAATTGATAACCAGAAAAATTCATTTTAAATGAATTGAAAATTCATTTTAAAAATATCAGGACAAGATTTTACTTCTTTTTCTCCTTGATATTATATTATATGTAATATAATATATATTATTATATATTATATATATTGTATTATATATAATATTTTATATTCCACTTGTCCCTCTGAATTTTGTCCCAATGTAATACCTTTGTATACTTGAATATTTGTATTTTTATGGGTTACACTATCATATTCTACAACATAAATATGCACTCAAATATATATCTTTATTTTCCTCAAATTTGTGTAACAAATATTTTAGAATACCTTGAAGTTACACTTATAAGAGTATACAGTTGAATCCAATAACTTAAACTCTAGTAATTATTAAATAATAATTTAAATTTTTTGGAAATGTTTTTATATAAATATGATGCATGAATTACAGTGCTTTGATTAAAGGAGACTTTTCTTGCACCAGTACCTTAAATTGTATATGACATTCTAGAGTTTTTGTTTTTCTCTTTTGCCATTTCTGGCAGTGCACTTTGGGAATTCTAGGTGTTTTAGTGTTCCATACTTGTCTGCTATAGTGTAAGAGAAGCACAGAAAAGGCCTTAGGCAGATCCACTTGAGGGCTTAGAAATCAGGGTTCTTGAATACAGGATGCATGTGACCACCAAGCTAGACCAAGTATCTGATGCCTTAATCCCTTCTATACATCCATAACAGGTAAGTCATTGGCTACCTACATATAGAGAATCCTTCCCACTGGACTGTTTGAGAACTGGGTTCTTAGGTTATTTCTAGCCTGGAATATGCAAATGGTATTAAACTGATGCATGGAATAAATTCAGTCAACATTGGTTAAATTGACTTTGGATTATAGGGTATTTGCAACAACTCCTGGTGGACAGTAGCATATATTTCATTAAAAAGAAGTTAGATGGTAAAGCGTTAGAGCCAATATATTGTGTCAAAACTCACGTTAAGTTCTTTATTTCAAACAGCACTTGGTTTTGACTAGGAATGAGTCAGTTTCTGAAGCACGGGGAAAGAGCCAAAAA
>NW_011494896.1:6758576-6765717 GCF_000754665.1 Bison bison bison
TGGCGACTTAGGCCACCACCCACTCTCCCCACAGGCCCTTTTGAAATCACAGCAGCTCCTTCTCAGATTCCAAGTTCTGAAAGTTATTCTGCTGCTTTAGAGACATGTCCCTGGTTCCATCAACCCTGCCAAAATCCAGATCAGAGAAAAAGAACAGAGGAATATAGGATGAGTTAGGGAGATTAGTCTTGCAATATTATTTATCCATACTTTCCTTTTTATACATCCCTTTTTATTCCCTTATCCAAAATTTGCCTTGTTTAACTGATTTCTAACTCTTCCATTATCAGTTGGGTAAACCCCATATCTCTTTGCATTTTCTGCTCTTCTGCCCTTATTTTTTTACTATGACTTTTCTCCCCCTTCTAGGGAATGTTGCCTCGCTCCCATCCCTATATAGTTAATAGGTCTTCTGGATTCCTCTCTCTAGATAGGGGTGATCAATGTGTCTCCCCCAGTTGACTGTTCCAGATTAAATTCTTAAATGCTTTCTGAGGCATTGTTTCATCAACTGAAGAATCTTTCTGCAAATTCCTTGTCCCCACTTTTATTTTTGCTCCATGTTATTAATTTTGTGTAACTGCTTATGCTGTAGAAGTAAAATGAAAGCCAAGTTTATTCTAGTGGTGTCACTGCATAAAAACTGCTGAAATTTTACAGAAGCTTAATCACTAAATCACCCTTATTCTTTTCTGAGATCAATTAATTCTTTTGCAAATACCTATTTGTCTTCCTGTGTTAATATTTTCATTTTCTCTGGCTTCAAAGTAAACAGTTCTGTTGTCACAAAATTAATGAGCTCTGATTGGATTCAGGCTTAAGATGTTTTCTTCCTTTCAGGCTGCATTCTCAAGGAACGGGGATGAAACTCTGCTTTTTAGTCAACTGGTAAATGTATTTCCTTTGATCGGTCCAAGACTACTGATGTGAGTGATAAATATTACATTTACTGTCTCTTCCCCTGTGTCTTCACAGTGTGAGGTTTCAAATAAGAGGCATGTTGTATTGAACCAAATGAATGCATTTGGTTTGAGCTTAACTCAGAAACAGTCTATCAAATAGCTCTGATTTGGTGCCCCAGTGCCTGCTATTCTCTAAGAATTTCATGTTATTTATAAAAGTTACAATAATGCTCTAAGCTATATACTATTTCCCCCATGTTACAGATATTAAGGTTGAGGCTTGTGGAGGTTACATACTTGTGCAGAGAAGGTCCAATTACTGGTAAGTGACCCAGCTGAGGCTTTGAATTTTGTCTCTCTGCCTTCACAGAGAGGACTCAAGACTCTCCTGTGAAAGAAGTTTGATCTCAGTGGTCCCCACTTATCCATGGTTTGTTTTCCATGATTTCAGTTACTCAGTCAACTCTTGTCTTAAAATATTAAATGGTAAATTTCTGAAATAAACAATTCATGAGCTTTAAATTGTGGCTGTTTTGAGTAGCACCATGGAATCTCAGCCGGCCTGCACCTCAGCTCCATCTCACTTCAGACGCGAATCATCCTTGTCCAACATATCCTTAAAGCATATCCCACATATCCTTGAACCATACTTTAAGCTTATGTTAGTTTAGGGACAAAACAGGGAAAAGCATAGTATATACATAAGGCTTGATAGTCTTAATATTTGTGGTTTCAGTCATGCGCCAGTGATCTAGTAGCTCATAATAAGTGGAGACTATTGTATCTTACATTTCTGTTCCACTCCAAACACTTACTAACTTATTCATTCATTCGATACATATTTATTATAAAACCTTCATCAATTAATGGTTTAAAAAGCTTACAGTTTATAAAGTAATGAATGAGGAAAACATTGTAAAGATACAACAGTATATCAGCCCTTATCCTTTTCAATCTGGCTCATTTATCATGGAAAAGAAACCCACACAGTTCTTTTAAAGCTACATGTTGGAAAGGGTACTGTTAGCACTTAGAGAAATCCCTTGTATATAGTAGTAACTTAATAAATAAAAAATATCATATAGGTGAATAAATACTGTTGTGATTCAAAGAGGCTCATGAGTTACACCCCTTTTCTCAGCCAGAATTCCGGCACACTTTTGACAACATCATTGAAAAGACAAAAGATAAAACCATAATATTACCTTTGTTTCTAGAAATAAACTGAGTTGGAACACTTGGCTTTAGATCATGGCATCCCTGGATGATGAAGTCCTGTGTATACCAGCAAAGAGTGCCTAGGGAACCAGCCAAACCTTCTCTAAGAGCAGCACAATCCGCAAAGTAAG
Organism: Bison bison bison; assembly: GCF_000754665.1. Classification (NCBI taxonomy): domain Eukaryota; kingdom Metazoa; phylum Chordata; class Mammalia; order Artiodactyla; family Bovidae; genus Bison; species Bison bison. The sequence continues at coordinate 6,760,828 of NW_011494896.1, forward strand.
AATTAGAGATATGGGCCTTTTCAATGGGTGTGTTTTTAGGGTTAGATCTCCTCATGGAAGTAAAAAATGTCATTGCTCAGAACTTTCCAAGGCCATCACTAGAAGGGACAGAATTCCTAACCCAGACATGCCTGCAAGCAGAGATCTTATTCACCATTTACAATGCAGTCAAAGTAGGATACAGGTCAGTATTATTCACTGAGATGTATCTCAGAAATGTGTGTTTTTCACGTGAGAGAATAACTCATCCATCTCTACTTCTCCACTCATAACATCTGAGATACTGCTTCTTTCCTCCCCCCACCATCATTAACCATTCCTCCAAAAAAAAAGAAAGAAACCATAGCTAATGTTCTTATGTTATGAATTTTGGTATATTGGTATTTATTTTTCATTGGGGGAAAGACAAACTTGATGTTGCAGGACCCAGACTTTTCTGAAAAAGTTTGTAGAGTGGTAGACTAGTAGTAAAACACAGAGAAAGACATTTAATTTATTCTTTTTGATTCTTACATAGTAATAAAGACATATATACACTAATCACTTATTAAATTGCCCTGCCATATATGAAAAGAGCCTGCCATAAAGAAGATGCTGAAAATGTTTCGTGTCACTTCATTACTATGATTGTGGGCATTACTCTGGAAAGACTAATGGCTTATGAGACACAAACACAGAATGACTGGAGGGAAATCCTAGGGGATAAGTTTCCAAATTGAACTTTTGATGTCACCTAGCAGGAGAAACTGAATGATGCAAATCCCACATCTGGGAAAACACAGATAAAATGGAATCATCTTCTTGAGTTTTACTTCATCACAGGAAGATAAAGGAGTTCTCTGACTTAGAAAGGAGATGATGGTATGTTGTGTACCTTAAGCCAAAGAAATGGATTTCACAGAGTTCATAAATATCTGAAATCCAGTATTCACTGCTTCTGTCAGCTGAAAGTGCAAGTCACTCAGTTGTGTCCGACTCTTTGTGACCCCATGAATGGTATAGTTCATGGAATTCTCCAGGCCAGAATAATGGAGTGGGTAGCCTTTCCCTTCTCCAGGGGATCTTCCCAACTCAGGGATCGAACCCAGGTCTCCCACATTGCAGGCAGATTCTTTATCAGCTGAGCCACAAGGGAAGCCCAAGAATACTGGAGGCCTATCCCTTCACCAGGGGATCTTCCCAGCCCTGGAATTGAACCGGTTCTCCTGCATTGCAGATGGAATCTTTACCAACTGAGCTATCAGGGAAGGTAGCAGGTACCAGGGAAGGCTTTTGTCAGTCCCCCCACAAAAGTGTCCCTCCTTAATTCTGAAAAATAATGTAGCACCACATATTTGTCAAGAAAAGAAAAAAAAAATTGTAAGACTCTAAAGATAGTTCAGAGAGAAGATGATAGAGATTGATTGATTTATAGTTTGGGGGAAAAGGATTTTACTTAAAAGTTATATACTTAAATTTTTATTTTAAAAATACCTTATTTAGAATTAAGGGTACTCTTGATGAAATTTTAATTGTCACTTGAATGCTTTGCAGTAGAGATGGCTTAAAACACTAAATTCTTATTCTTGGTATAGTGGAAAGATGACTGAATTAAAAACCTGAAATCTAGTCCTGATTTGTCAATTTACTAGTTATTTGTCTTGGAAAAGCCTTTTAACATCTCTGAGACACTGTTCACACCGAAAATCAGGATTATAAATTTTACTTATAGCATGTGTTGTGATAAGGATTAAGTATAGATTCCTTCAATGTCACAAATGTGGATTTATTTGTACTTTATCTTAAATTATGCAACTAAGATGCTAACCCCTGATATTTATTGACTTTTGGGACAAAAGTAGAAATGAAAGTTAATATGTCTAAATACTTAAGATATAACAAAAAAACTAGATGTTGTTTCTTGGCAATATAATTTCAAAGTAATAAAATAAAAATAAGATAAAAATAAAAAGATAAAAATAAGATGAAAATATATAGATAAAGTTACAGTCCCTGTATAACCAAAAGCTAACTCAATATGAGAGATATCTGAATGTAGTTTTTCACAGGACTAGATATTCTTTTGGGGCTAATGATACTTGAATTAGGAATAAAATAGACATGATAATGTGGCTACCATAGAATTTTTCACTTAATTTGTGTTTTATTGAGAGTAATGAGCTAAAGGATTTAAAAATAAAATGAAAGCTATCAGTTATTGCTAAGGTTATCTCAAAGGGATTCAAGAAGCAACTAGAAAAGATTTTCACTGACCAAATTAGAAACATCTCCAAGAATAATAATTACAGTAAGTGAAAATATATTAAATATTAATAAAAGCGTGAGTTTAAATGATACTAAAATAATGTTTATGGAAGATGTTAGATATCCAAATCACTTTTTGAAAACTGGTAAAGGGAAAGAATCACCATTTATTCTGCCACTAACCTCTGCATAGATGTAGTAAGTTAAGAAGAAAATGCAGAATTAGAATATAGCCATTTTGCAACCCTTAATGAACTGATAAACCTAAATTTTGAACATCAGATCAGATCAGTTGCTCAGTCATGTCCGACTCTTTGCGAACCCATGAATCACAGCACGCCAGGCCTCCCTGTCCATCACCAACTCCTGGAGTTCACTGAGACTCACGTCCATCAAGTCAGTGATGCCATCCAGGCAACTCATCCTCTGTCGTCCCCTTCTCCTCTTGCCCCCAATCACTCCAACATCAGAGTCTTTTCCAATGAGTCAACTCTTCACATGAGGTGGCCAAAGTATTGGAGTTTCAGCTTTAGCATCATTCCTTCCAAAGAAGTCCCAGGACTGATCTCCTTTAGAATGGACTGGTTGGATCTCCTTGCAGTCAAAGGGACTCTCAAGAGTCTTCTCCAACACCACAGTTCAAAAGCATCAATTCTTCAGTGCTCAGCCTTCTTTACAGTCCAACTCTCACATCCGTACATGACCACAGGAAAAACCATAACCTTGACTAGACGGACCTTTTTTGGCAAAGTAATGTCTCTGCTTTTGAATATCCTATCTAGGTTGGTCATAACTTTCCTTCCAAGGAGTAAGTGTCTTTTAATTTCATGGCTGCAGTCACCATCTTTAGTGATTTTGGAGCCCAGAAAAATAAAGTCTGACACTGTTTCCACTGTTTCCCCATATATTTCCCATGAAGTGATGGGACTGGATGCCATGGTCTTCATTTTCTAAATGTTGAAATTTTGAACATATGAACCAGCTAAAATTATAAATAGAGAGTCAGGGTTTATGTGCCTCCAAGAGGAAGAACATAAATCCATCTATGAAGAATTCTTTTAAATGAACAAAATAGACAGCAAAAAGCAGTTGGAGCTCATTAAGTCTCGAGTTTGGGTACAACCAACAATTCAGAGAAACTGGAAAGAGCAGAGATATAGACCACAGTGATGTAACCAACAAAATCGAGAGCTGTGTTATCCAATGCGGCTACCACAAGGCATTAGTGCATGTAATTATTTAAAATTAAGCATTAAAAGAAACCAAAACATTTCAGTTCATGGGCCCCATTGTCCACAATTTTAAAGAGTTCAATAGTTGTATGTGGCTAGTGACTACCATTGGAGAAGGCAATGGCACCCCACTCCAGTACTCTTGCCTGGAAAACCCCATGGACGGAGGAGCCTGGTAGGCTACAGTCCATGGGGTCGCTAAGAGTCAGGCACGACTGAGTGACTTCACTTTCACTTTTCACTTTCATGCATTGGAGAAGGAAATGGCAACCCACTCCAGTGTTCTTGCCTAGAGAATCCCAGGGATAGGGGAGCCTGGTGGGCTGCTGCCTAAGGGGTTGCACAGGGTCGGACATGACCGAAGCGACTTAGCAGCAGCAGCAGCAGCAGTGACTACCATACTGAAGCAGCTAGAACATTTCTTTCATCTCAGAAAATTTTGTTGACTAGTGCTGATCTAAACTGTTCAGAATTATATAATAGATATAAATTATATCTATTTCTGCAACAGTAAGAAAGCGAATAAAACAAAGTCAATAAAAGGAGGGAGGGGAGGACAAGAGAAAAAGAGACAGAAACAAAACTTATAAGATATACCCCACAATTATGAGGTGTGGAACTTATTCATATCCAATTCAAAAGAATTGTAAAGAGAATGACAAGTTTTAACATTTAGAAGCCCATTGAAATTTTGAAAACTAGCTGGGAATTTTATGATGTAAAGTCAGTACTGTTAAGATATTTTAGATATAATCCTTTTAAAAATTGTTCTCCTTTAATATTACAAACATGGATTCAATAAAGGACAGAAATGGTATGGACCTAACAGAAGCAGAGGATACTAAGAAGAGGTGGCAAGAGTACACAGAAGAACTGTACAAAAAGATCTTCATGACCCAGATAATCACAATGGTGTGATCACTCACCTAGAGCCAAACATCCTGGAATGTGAAGTCAGGTGGGCCTTAGAAAGCATCACTATGAACAAAGCTAGTGGAGGTGATGGAATTCCAGTTGAGTTATTTCAAATCCTGAAAGATGATGCTATGAAAGTGCTGCACTCAATATGCCAGCAAATTTGGAAAACTCAGCAGGACTGGAAAAGGTCAGTTTTCATTCCAATCCCAAAGAAAGACAATGACGAAGAGTGCTCAAACTACCACACAATTGCACTCACCTCACACACTAGTAAAGTAATGCTCAAAATTCTCCAAGCCAGGCTTCAGCAATACGTGAACCGTGAACTTCCTGATGTTCAAGCTGGATTTAGAAAAGGCAGAGGAACCAGAGATCAAATTGCCAACATCCGCTGGATCATGAAAAAGCAAGAGAGTTCCAGAAAAACATCTATTTCTGCTTTATTGACTATGCCAAAGCCTTTGACTGCATGGATCACAATAAACTGTGGAACTTT
>NW_011494896.1:6765817-6786781 GCF_000754665.1 Bison bison bison
GCAATAAACTGTGGAAAGTTCTGAAAGAGATGGGAATACCAGACCACCTAACCTGCCTCTTGAGAAACCTATATGCAGGTCAGAAAGCAACAGTTACAACTAGACATGAAACAACAGACTGGTTCGAAATAGGAAAAGGAGTACGTCAGGGTGTTTATTGTCACCCTGCTTATTTAACTTATATGCAGAGTACATCATGAGAAATGCTGGGCTGGAAGAAGCACAGGCTGGAATCAAGATTGCTGGGAGAAATATCAATAACCTCAGATATGCAGATGACACCACCCTCATGGCAGAAAGTGAAGAGGAACTAAAAAGCCTCTTGATGAAAGTGAAGGAGGAGAGTGAAAAAGTTGGCTTAAAGCTCAACATTCAGAAAACGAAAATCATGGCATCTGGCCCATCACTTCGTGGGAAATAGATGGGAAAACAGTGCAAACAGTGTCAGACTTTATTTTGGGGGGCTCCAAAATCACTGCAGATAGTGATTGCAGCCATGAAATTAAAAGACACTTGCTCCTTGGAAGGAAAATTATGACCAACCTAGATAGCATATTGAAAAGCAGAGATATTACTTTGCCAACAAAGGTCCATCTAGTCAAGGCTATGGTTTTTCCAGTGGTCATGTATGGATATGAAAGTTGGACTGTGAAGAAGGCTGAGCCCTGAAGAATTGATGTTTTTGAACTGTGGTGTTGGAGAAGACTCTTGAGAGTCCCTTGGACTGCAAGGAGATCCAAGCAGTCCATTCTAAAGGAGATCAGTCCTAGGTATTCATTGAAAGGACTGATGTTAAAGATGAAAGTCCAGTACTTTGGCCACCTCATGTGAAGAGTTGACTCATTGGAAAAGACCCTGATTCTGGGAGGGATTGGGGGCAGGAGGAGAAGGGGATGACAGAGGATGAGATGGCTGGATGCCATCACCAACTCGATGGACATGAGTTTGAGTGACCTTCAGGAGTTGGTGATGGACAGGGATGCCTGGCGTGCTGCGATTCATGGGGTCACAAAGAGTCGGACACAACTGAGCGACTAAACTGAACTGAGTATTACAAACTGAAATATTAATGGAGGAAAGGATATGATTTATATTTGTTTCAAAAAATATTGGAGAATAAGTGATGATTTATAGGGAAGGATTTTCGAGGCTCAGTGACAAGTATACAGTAGTCACAATTCTTTCATTATCTCCACAGAAAATTTTAAAAAATAAAATTAAATGTAACTGTACTCAATATATAAAATGTGAGTGTATATTATAAATATAAATTACAATAAATATAAGAATAAAGTATTTATATTACTCTTTAAATGTGTTTTATGAAAAATTATTGTTGTCCAAGTTTTCAAGAATGTCTAGTGAATACAAAAGGCTAAATACAAATAACATTTAAAATAAATTTTAAAACATATTAAATGACTGCAATAATGCTGTTTTATTCAATTCTTAACCATTTAATTAAAATTTATTAGTACTTATATAAAATAAAAGTTTTCACACTCCTAGCATTCAATTAATATCGTTTGCCAATATAAATATCATCATTCAGGTATGGTATGTATAGATTTGCATATACACGTTTTGGGGATGTATGAATTGTTTAATACTGTACAGTGATCTTCAGCTTCCATGTACAACCACTGGGAATGCCACACTAGACTTTATGTGCTTTTAGAATCAGAAATTAGGGCACAAAGAGACACTAGGAGGTGGATCTTTGACACCACTCTGAAGTTGCAGGTTTTTAAGTGCAGGAATCTGTAACATTACTAATACTTGAGAAAGATTTGTCACTTTAAAGAATTTATCTTTTTTCTTACCTAAACTTCTTCACTTTCTCTCAATTCTGTGCTGCACCTTGGAGAGCACTGATGTGGCGAGTAGCATATTTCATAAACAGTTATAATTTTAAGATATAGTTGCCTTTTGTTTTGAAAACATTAGTCAAAAATAAGGAAGTATCTCTCCCTGGCAGATATGACTTCATATATGTTTTAAGAGAATTGCCACATAATATACCCCAGCCATGCAGATGACACTACCCTTATGGCAGAAAGTGAACAAGTAAAGAGCCTCTTGATGAAAGTGAAAGAGGAGACTGAAAAAGTTGGCTTAAAGCTCAACATTCAGAAAACTAAGATCATGGCATCTGGCCCCATCACTTCATGGCAAATAGATGGAGAAACAGTGGCAGACTTAATTTTGTGGGGCTCCAAAATCACTGTGGATGGTGACTGCAGTCATGAAATTAAAAGATGCTTGCTCCTTAGAAGAAAAGTTATGATGAACCTAGACAGCATATTAAAAAGCAGAGACACTACTTTGCCAATAAAGGTCTATCTAGTTAAGGCTATGGTTTTTCCAGTAGTTATGTGTGGATGTGAGAGTTGGACCATAAAGAAAGCTGAGAGCTAAAGAGTTGATGCTTTTAAACTGTGGTGTTGGAGAAGACTCTTGAGAGTCCCTTGGACTGCAAGGAGATCCAACCAGTCCATCCTAAAGGAAATCAGTCCTAAATATTCATTGGAAAGACTGATGCTGATGCTGAAACTCCAATATTTTGGTCACCTGTTGCGAAAAGCTGACTCATTGGAAAAGACCCTGATGCTGGGAAAGATTGAAGGCGGGAGGAGAAGGGGACGACAGGATGAGATGTTTGGATGGCGTCACTGACTCCATGAACATGAGTTTGAGTAAGCTCCGGGAGTTGGTGATGGACAGGGAGCCGTTGAGTGCTGCAGTCCATGGGGTTGCAAAGAGTTGGACACGACTGAGCGACTGAACTGAACTGAACTGAACTGATACCCAAGCCTACCAATTGATGAAAGGAGTAGAAGCAGGCTGATTAGATTAGATTAAGCGTATTCTATTCCTGAGATTGTACAATGCTGAGACTTGAACAAAATTGTTATTCTCATAGTAAGAATTGGGGCTTCCCTGGTGGCTCAGATGGTAAAGAATCCGCCTGCAATGCGGGAGACCTGGGTTCAATCCCTGGGTTGGAAAGTTCCCCCGCAGGAGGGCATGGCAGTCCACTCCAGTGTTCTTGCCTGAAGAATCCCATGGACAGAGGAGTCTGGCAGGCTACAGTCTATGGGGTTGCAAAGAGTCTGACATGACTGAAGCAACTTAGTTTTTAGCACATAGTAAGAAAGGGAGGGTGGGAAAGCAGGGTGTTGGGTGTGTGAGCAACAATGTCTACCAGACTCACCGAACTAAGGCATAACATCGTAAAACATTAGGGATGACTCTGATTGAGGAAAGGTTGCCTTTCTAGAACTGTAATGAATAGAATCACTATCTAGATGATTGGATATACTTTTTACTGAAATTGTCCTGCCAAGACATGGTCCAAGCCTGCAGTCAGGTAGAAAAAAATTCAAAGTAACAGGGTAATGATCCGCAGGCTCCTCCTCCTCTGCATCATCATTATCACAGTTCTCATTATCTCCATGTTTCAAGAAACATTTAATGCTTGCCTAATCTCTTTAAAGTAGAGGTTAGCAAACTTTTCCTGTAAAGGGCCAGATACTAAATATTTTTATATTTAGGGTTTGCAGTCCATATGGTCTTTATTGCAACTATTCACCTCATTAGTGGTAGTGTGAGAGCAGCCAGAGGCAGTGCACAGACAGATGAATATGACTGTTTCAATAAAATTAGCGGATACTTTAATTTGAAGTTTATATAATTTTTGTGTCAATAGTTTCTTATACCGCATTAGAATACAAACTCCTGAAAGTAAGATTATTTATTAACCCATCTTTTTGTCCCACAGAAGCATAAAACAGACACCCAATAAATTTTTTTCCTTAAATACAGAAGAGAAGATAAAAATAATTGACATTCTTGAGGATCAGGGACCAAAATCTGGAGACAGGATTCTGTTAATTACTCTCTGCTCTTTGACTATGTCAATTGTATCTCTATGCAAAGTAAGTCAGTAAATCCTGAATCTCCCCTCCTACCACAGCACTTTAGGCCCTTGCTTATACAAAGTATAAATATTTAATTATCTGTTAATTACCTCTTTAAAGCCATTGTCTATCAGTGTGTGCCAGTGGCAACAAACTCCTGGGGATAGGATTAGGATTTAAAAACTGTCTTTGAATTGATTGCTTGCATGTCTAATGAAAGACAATTGGCACTTTCGTTTGCAGTGTCTTTGACCTGCATTCTACCACAGGAAACAAATTCTGGTTCTTCAGGAAGAAAAGTTCTTCTATTCCAGAGTGGATTCTTCTGTTGGTCCTCCTTTTTGCAGTATAGGTGAAAGACTATTAGGTGGAGAATAGTGATTGGTAAAAGCAGTCTCAAAGAAAAGCAAGGAAATGTGGATTTTTCACTCTGTATCAGCATAATACAGGAAGCAGCAAGCGGCTCAATGTAAAATGCATGAATGGTTTTTCCCAGCACTTGCACTCAGTTGGAAAGCTGTAAACAAAAGCACATAGGATTCTTCCCACTTATACAAAATACTCTGTGGCCCCAAAATTCTATGAGTGCCAGGCACGCATATGTCTCTTTCACAATTGCCCATTTAGCTGCTAAGACATTCTCCACATAAAGCCTGTGAAAAGTGAAGTTTCTCAGTCGTGTCCGACTCTGTGACCCCATGGACGGTAGCCTACCGGGCTCCGGGTCCATGGGATTTTCCAGGCAAGAGTATTGGAGTGGGCTGCCATTTCCTTCTCCAGGGGATCTTCTCAACCCAGGGATCAAACCCGGGTCTCCTGCATTGCAGACAGACGCTCTATCATTTGAGCCACTAGGGAAGCCTGTACTAGGCTATAATTGTATGAATGGCCATGCATCATTATGTGGTTAACATACACTGTTTCTTCTATATTTCAATATGACTCTGAAAGGAGAAAGTATTATTATGTCCATTTTAAAATTTTACTTTTTAAAATTTATTTTAATTGAAGGCTAATTACTTTACAATATTGTAGTGGGTTTTGCCATACATTGACATGAATCAGCCATGGGTGTACATGTGTTCCCCATCCTGACCCTCCCTCCTACCTCCCTCCCCATCCCATCCCTCAGGGTCATCCCAGAGCACCAGCCCTGAGCACCCTGTCTCATGCTTCGAACCTGGACTGGCGATCTGTTTCACCAATTGTGTCCATTTTATAGATGAAGTAACTGACATTTTAGTGGTTTACTGACAACATAAACTGTGACAAAACAATAATCAAGAATAAGTCTATATGACTCTAATGCACTTTTTTCAGAAAAGAATTTTGGCTTTAAGGGAAATTTGAAAGCTCAGAGGAACATTGGTAAACAATAAAAAAATTTCCATACAGTATGGAATATTCTACCTTGGGAAGGTTGTATTCTCCATTGTGGGTAATGGATAAATTAAGCTACAGGACCACTTCCAAAGAAACAGTTGTAACAACAATAAAAATTAATAAGGTCATAAAAGGAAAATAATAAAAATAGTTCAACCAATGTATGTTAAAAGATAGACACCTTCCTCATTTAATCAGTATAGCAACCATAGGGGATGATACAATTTATAGCTATTTCTTCAGGAGATTTTAAACATGAGAAAGCTGAGGTTTAAAAATAGTTAATAACTTGCCTGAGTTACAAATAAGACATAGTTAACAGATAAGAAGTCAATTATTGCCAAATGGTGAAAGTGGGTGAAATTTAGAACTCTGATTTAAATTCATGTTCACATAATTTTAACACCTAATGTCTTGAGAAAAACAAGTCTTACCTAGAATGTTTGTTTTAGTTGTTCAAACCATATATGAGGCCTCTAAAGTTATTTCTATGGTGTGTGTGTGTGTGTGTGTGTATTCTAAAACTAGCAGGTATTTTTGATATATTATTTTCTTAGAACAATGGTTCTCAAACATTTGGTTTCAGGATGCATTGATACTCTTAAAGATTGTTGAGAACTACAAAGTGCTTTTGTATAGGTGATATATATGTATATACCATATACATATAATTAAAATGGACACTTAAAAACTTAAACAAATTATATGTATTTGAAGGTCACAAAAAATAAACCCACTACATGTTAAGACACTTTTAATAAAAAAAATTATATTTTCCAAAACAAGAAATACTAAAAATAATTGCATTGTTTTATGTTTTTATAAATTGTTCTAAAGTATGATTTAATAGAAGACAGTTACTATCTCATAACATATACAAAAACAAACTCAAAATGGTTTAAAGACTTAAATGCAAGACCTGACATCATAAAACTTCTAGAAGAAAACATAGTATGCTCTTTGACATTGGTCTTAGTAATATTTTTTGGATGTATCACTTCAAGCAAAGGCAACATAAGCAAAAATTAACGTATGGGGCTACATTAAACTAAAAACTTTTGCAGAGTGAAGGAAAAAAAAAACAAAGAGGCTACCCACTGAATGGAAGGAAATATTTGCAAACAAAAAGATATATATATATATATATTATACTGCAAGACAGACAGTAAACGTCCAAAATATACAAAAATTCATACAACTCAATACCAAAAATGAAACAATTTAAAAATGGGCAGGGAATCTGAAAAATAGGCATTTTTCCAAAAAAGACATACAAATGGCCAACAGACACTTGAAAGGATGTGCAATACTGCTAATTATTAGGGAAATGCAAATCAAAGCCACAATGATCTATCACCTCACACTTGTCAAAATGGTAATTATTAAAAAGACAACAAATCACAAGTGTTAGTGATGATGTGGAGAACAAGCAACCCTCATGCTTGTTGGCATGAATGTAAATCAGAACAGCCACTATGGAAGACAGCAGGGAGACTCCTCAAAAAAAAAAGAAAAATTAAGATGACTATATGAGCCAGCAATTCCACTCCTGAGTATTTATCCAAAAAAAACAAAAACATTAATATGAAGAGATATATATGCTCCTAAATTTATTGCAACATCATTGACAATAACCAAAATATATAAGCAACCTAAGTGCCCAGCAAAAGATGAATGGGTTAAAGATGTGGTATGCTGCTGCTGCTGCTGCTAAGTCACTTCAGTCGTGTCTGACTCTGTGTGACCCCATGGACTGCAGCCCACCAGGCTCCCTTGTCCCTGGGATTCTCCAGGCAAGAACACTGGAGTGGGTTGCCATTTCCTTCTCCAATGCATGAAAGTGAAAAGTGAAAGTGAAGTTGCTCAGTCATGCCCGACTCTTAGCGACCCCATGGACTGCAGCCTACCAGGCTCCTCCATCCGTGGGATTTTCCAGGCAAGAGTACTGGAGTGGGGTGCCATTGCCTTCTCCAAAAGATGTGGTATATATATATATATATATAATATATATTATATATGTGTATATATGTATGTATGTATGTACATATACAATGGAGTATTGCTCAGCCATAAATAAAAAAAGAATGAAATTTTGGCAAGTGCAACAATATAGATGGACTTAGAGGCTATTATGCTAAGTGAAATATAGACAGAGAAAGACACATATCTTATTATTTCACTTATATGTATAATTTAAAAAGCAGAACAAATGAACAGATGTAACTAAACAGAAGAGTCATAGATACAGAAAGGCAGGTGGTTGCCATGCAGGAGGAGAGTAGTTGAAGGGGAGGAATAAATGATGGAGATTAAGAGGTCAAACTTTCAGTTTCAAAGTAAGTGAAATCATGGTATGAAATGCTCAGTGTGGGAAATATAATCAATAATTATGTAATATGTGTGATGGTGACAAATGGTAACTAGACTTCTCATGGCGATCATTTTGAAATGTATAAAATACTAAATGATTCTGTTACATACTAGGAACTAACATAGAGTCATAGATCTATTTTACTTCAAAAACAGTCTAATTCATAGAAAAGAGATCAGATCACCAGACGTGGGATATAGTGGGAGGATAAATTGGATGAAGACAGTCAAAAGGTACAAACTTCTAGTCATAAGATAAATACTAGGGATGTAATGTACAGCACAGTAAATGTAACTAACACTACTATGTATTATAGATGAAAGTGTTAATAGAGTAAATCCTAACAGTTCTCATCACAAGGAAAAACATTTTTTCTATTTATTTTATGTTGTTTCTACAGAAGATGCTGGATGTTCACTAAACTATTTGTAATCGTTTCCATGCGGTAAGTAAGGCAAATAATTATACTGTACACCTTAAACTTGTATAGTGCTGTATGTCAATTGATTCTCAATAAAACTGGAAATGATAATAGAAGACAGTTAAATTCTTATAACTGTCCTGTGTTCAAATTGTGGCTTGTGTTCTTTTGGTCAAAAAAATTAAAAATATTCAGATAGTAGTAAGTATGCTTCATAGATAATACACCAAAACTTAACCAGTAGAAATTTCTTAAAGTTTAGCTGCAGTATGGAATCTGATTCCATATTAGTAAACTTTTCATTCTTTGTTAAAATTGATAGATTAATAAATTTTAACAAAGAAGTTTACATTATATTTTGAATGGATCTCTTACCTATGTATTATTTTGTAACAATATTAATTTGCCATTTGGAAATCAGTGGTTTCCTGCATTATACTGATCTTCCAAATATTGACATATTTCATTAAAATATACAAAAATTACTGGCATTAAAAAACACAAACTGATCATTCAATCTGGTGCCAGAGCCTTGAGCAGTGTTATAACACCAATTGTTTTACTCACTGTAAATTGCCTGTTAGTGATAAAGTTGCTGAATGTTATAGTCCAAATTAATAAAAATTTAAGATTTATCGAGCATATGTGCAAGAATTTTATTAGAGAGTGGCCCAATATGGTACCCAGAAAAGAGTAGGGCCATTTAATGAAATCTCCACATAGTAGGAATATATGTGTGAAGAAAATCAGTGCACAAATTGGCTGCTTTATGAAGTTCATCCGGATATGTACTATCAGCCATGCTTCCCTGGTTCCAGAGTATCTAAATTTATCTTATATCTGTAAAGTTCTATCAGAGAGTGGTGCAGAGATCTTCAACCTGGATTACTTAGTGTTTTGAAACTTTGATATAATTGAAGTGGGGGTGGGTGGAAGGAAAATAATAAAATGGGTGTGTGTCTGTCTTAGGCCTTGGTCCTAAATAGAAAGGATTTGTTGTTTGGACACTTTGGCGTGCGTGTGTGTGCTCAGTTGCTCAGTCATGTCTGACTCTTCCCGCCCACATGAACTGTAGCCCACAATGCTCCTCTTTTCATGGGATTTTCCCAGGCAAGAATACTGGATCAGGTTGATTTACTTCTCCAGAGGATCTTCTTAACCCAGGGATCAAATCTGAGTCTCTTGTGTCTCCTGCATTGGCAGGCAGATTCTTTACATTGCACCACCTGAAAAGCACTCAAAAAACAAATGGCATGGCAAAATTATTATTTTTTTTAATATTTAAATATATATGTGTATCATTTTGTTTTGTTTTGTTTAAATTTGGCTGTGACAGGTCCTAGTTGCAGCACACAAGATCTTCCTGTTGCATGTGAGATATTTTTTTCTTTTTAGTTACAGCATGCAGGATCTTTAATTACAGCATACAAACTCAGTTCCCTGACCGGGGATGGAACCTATGCTTCCTGAATTGGGAGCATGGAATCTTAGCCATTGGACCACCAGGGAAGTTTCATCTTTCCAAAATTATTATTGAAGTGATTTGATCTCATTGACTCATTGAAAGGGATCTGGGGACCCCTAAATTTTGGGGGAACACACTTTGAGAACTATTATCTTAAAGCTATGAGACTATATAATTTGTGATATCCTATGATTTTTTTAATGTTTAACTTAATTTTTTTTTTTTTTTTTTTTGCTTTGGGGAATTCTTAAAATATATTTAGGATGTTTCTATTGGTGGGCTAAACGAGTTATTTGGCATTGAAAAACCAATTATGTATATTTTTTTACTATATGATAACATGTAAAATGGTAGTATATATACTACCATTTCTATATAATGTTTATATACATGATGGGGAAGCCTGGCATGCTTCAGTACATGAGATTTCAAACAGTCAGATATGACTGAGCAACTGAACAATAGTATGTGTAAAATAACATAGCTAGCAGGAAGCATCTGTATAGCACAGGGAACTCAGCTCAGTACTCCCTGTGTATATTTTTCCAGTTTGAATTCCATAACGTTATATTCAGTCAGTCAGTTCAGTCGCTCAGTCATGTCTGACTCTTCGCGACACTATGGACTGCAGCACGCCAGGCCTCCCTGTCCATCACCAACTCCTGGAATTTACTCAAGCTCATGTCCATTGAGTCGGTGATGCCATCCAGCCATCTCATCCTCTGTCATCCCCTTCTCCCCCCGCCTTCAATCTTTCCCAGCATCAGGGTGTTTCCAAATGAGTCAGTTTGCATCAGGTGGACAAAGTATTGGAGTTTCAGCTTTAGCATCAGTCCTTCCACTGAATATTCACAAATGATTTCCTTTAGGATGGACTGGTTGGATCTCCTTGCAGTCCAAGGGACCCTCAAGAGTCTTCCCCAACACCACAGTTCAAAAGCATCAATTCTTTGGCACTCAGCTTCCTTTATAGTCCAACTCTCACATCCATACATGACTATTGGAAAAACCATAGCCTTGACTAGAAGGACCTTTGTTGGCAAAGTAATGTCTCTGCTTTTTAATGTGCTGTCTAGGTTGGTCATAACTTTTCTTCCAAGGAGCAAGCATCTTTTAATTTCATGGCTGCAGTCACCATCTGCAGTGATTTTGGAGCCCAAAAAATAAAGTCTGTCACTGTTTCCACTGTTTCCCCATCTATTTGCCTTGAAGTGATGGGACCAAGGCCATGATCTTAGTTTTCTGAATGTTGAGTTTTAAACCAACTTTTTCACTCTCCTCTTTCACTTTCATCAAGAGGCTCTTCAGTTCTTCTTTGCTTTCTGCCATAAGAGTGGTGTCATCAACATATCTGAGGTTATTGATATTTCTCCTCGCAATCTTGATTCCAGCTTGTGCTTCATGTTATATTGGTGGCTTAAAATCAGTCACCATGAGTATTTATATTACAAAATTGAGAAATGCTACAAATCAGAGCATTTTGCCCTGAAAGCAAGTTGTTAAACATGTACTTGTATACTCTGAATGCATATTTTATATATTTTATATCTTAGCTGCTAATATCTCAGAGAATTCTAAGTAGAAAATAGATGCATGAAAGTAGTCCAGGAATTCATCTGCTACAGAAGTGAGATGATTATGTCTTGCATACATTTTATTTGCATTTATCGCTTCATGCCATTGTTATTTAACCAAGATATGGTTAAATGACAAATGTCACAAATGACAATGTCCTTAAAAAGTTCATGATCTCCCATTTCATTGGCTAATTATTTATTTCTTTAATTCTGAAATAAAAGCATAAATAACATCATTTACAAATGTTATGTCTCAGCTAAGTGGGATTCTCAATTATAATTGAGAATTAAAAACATCCCCAAAATGTAGAATCATAACTCCAATAATTTAATTATTTGATTGAGAAACTTGTAAACAAATATTTCAAAAGTGCAATTGCCAGTAATATTATTAATTAGTAATCTATATTCATATATACGTATACATGTGTGTGTGTGTTTGTGTGTATGAAAAACAGAATGTGCTAACAGTGGGCTAAATATTGCCTATTGCAGATTGATTTACAGAATACCCCTATGAAAATCACTTAACTTTTTTCAGTTTTTGTATTCTCATTTTTAAATGGCAGAGGATATATGAGTTAAGTTAGATAATTGTGAATACAGTTCTTATCTTCTTTTTTGTTTGTATGTGTGCGCTCAGTCGCTCAGTCGTGTCGGACTGTTTGTGACCTCATGAACTGTAGCCTGCCAGGCTCCTCTGTCCTTCGGATTTTCCAGGCAAGAATACTGGAGTGGGTTGCCATTCCCTTCTCCACTGGATCTTCCCAACCCAGGGATCAAACCTGAGTCTCCTGTGTCTCCTGCATTGGCAGGCAGATTCTTTTACCACAGAGCCACCTGGGAAGCCATCGTTTTTGTCTAGTTAAAACCTCTTCATTATTTAAAACTTTCCCCATATGCTACCTATTTGGAGAAATATTCCTTGATTTCCTTCTCATTAGAGAGTATCATATTTACTGCCAACCATCCACTTAACTATGAATTAGTTTAGAACAGAGGCTCTGAGTTTCATTTAAAAATTTTCAGGGCAGAGTGTTCAACACATAGGAGGTGTTCAATAAATATTTGAAGGATATATGAAGGAATGAGCATCTTGATAAAAATAAATTGCATGGCTCTGTGGCCCAAGTCTCTTGTATGCTGTCTTGCATTTGCAAAACTGTAGATGAAATAGCAAATGAAACTTGTTTATCCTACTGCCAAATTAGGCAGTTTCCTGCTTTAAAATTGCCTTAAAAATCTATAGAATTAACATGGATGGGCTCTGAGGGATCAGTGAATGGAAACCGAGGTGTCAGACACACAGCATCCCATAATTAACAGAATTTGAATACTTTAAAAGGTTTTTTAGAATCCCTTTATTAGGAGAATTTTTTAGTGCCTTTTAAGATTAATGGTTGCTTTCCTGTGTTCACGTTCTGTTTGTGGAAACAGATGGAATTTTAAGCATTAGAGCTGTAATAAAATCTGTTACTTGCTATGACAAAATATTCATTATACAATGTCAGAGGAATACGGAATCTGAAAAGCTGGCTTTTAAGTAGTTTTCAGGCATAAATGCTTAATTTTATGTATTGAGGTAAAAGGTAGTGATGTGAGCTATTGCAACTATAAACTATATTTCTATTTGCCTGATAATCCTTTTTATTAGCCGTAGAACTACAGATGTGTGGGGACACACATTAGTTCAGCCATAGGAGGGATTCTTCTCTATTAAGTGCATGTTTCCAAAGAGGAGAGATTATTTACTTTTCAGTGGGAACAACCACAGCATCCACTCAAAAGCAAATTGTGTTTTCAGGGCAAAGATATTAAATGGATATTAATAGGCATTATATTCTTAAGCAGCTGGCTCTGTTAGTTCAGTTACTGCTCCACCTTCAGAAGATTGCAGCATCACTGACCTAAAAGGTTTCTTAGTCTCAGATATTTATGGTTTGGACTTTTAGTGCCTTTAAAAAATATGCAATTCCTCCCCCCATCCCCTTAGTAGCTTTACTGTGTCTTTGTTTCACAGTCTGGCAAAAGCTCTGAATTGATGAAACCAAAGAGAAAATGGTAGGCTTAGGTTATAAAGTATATCAGAAAATTCAAACAGCCTGGAAGTACCAGATTTTAGAGAAAATAAATACTGAAGTTTTGAAAAAATTTTTAAAAATAGGCACCATTGTATGACTTACTATCCATTTTTCAAGTCTCCCTTACTGAAAGATTCTGAGTGATGAAGTTAAATTATATATACACCATGGTCTCCAACTGGAGATGATGTATGTAGTAGCACTTTGTGGGCTATTGAGCTCTATAAAGAGAGGACAGGATGATTATTGCTGTTCCTATGGGTTTATTAATAATTACTGATGAACTTAAAGCCCTAGGATAGAGTTGGGAATGATATCCCAAATTTCAAATCTAGAGAACTCTTGGAAGGAGAGAAGGAGAGATAGATGAAGAATTTTATTAAGAAATGTCTCAGAGAACACTATTTGAATAACTAACCTTTTATGTGCTAAGTCAATTCAGTCATGTCTGACACTCATAAAAATACTTATTGGCATATATTCATTTAAAAATATTTAATTCCTCAGATCAGATCAGATCAGTTGCTCAGTCATGTCTGACTCTTTGCCACCCCATGAATTGCAGCACACC
Source organism: Bison bison bison (assembly GCF_000754665.1). Classification (NCBI taxonomy): domain Eukaryota; kingdom Metazoa; phylum Chordata; class Mammalia; order Artiodactyla; family Bovidae; genus Bison; species Bison bison. Next base: position 6,779,607 of record NW_011494896.1, read on the forward strand.
AGGCCTCCCTGTCCATCACCAACTCCCGGAGTTCACTCAGACTCATGTCCATCAAGTCGGTGATGCCATCCAGCCATCTCATCCTTAATTCCTCAAGACCATGCTAAAAATTATGTGAGGCACTTTGACTGACTGGTCCACACTCTCAACCTTATTATATGCTTCCAACAGAGTTGCCTTTCTCCTTTCTCTCTCTCTTTCCCTCCTTTCTTTCTTTTTCTCTTGCCCTCTCTCCCTTCCTTCTTTCTTCTTCTCTTTTTTATTTCTTCTTTCCTCCCTTCCTCCTTCTCTTTCTCACTCAACACTTTCAAAGAAATAAACAGGCATATGGGTAACCAAAAGGTTTAATTTTACAAATAGCTGGATGGGGAAAGGGAGATCAGAGGAGTCAGATAAACCAATTTTCAGATTAAAAAATTACTTACATGAAGCCTGGAGCATTATGCCTAGCACATTGTGCATTCTATGTATATGATATTTCCCCTCTTTTCCACCTAGCACCTCTTGAGGGCAGAGCAATGTTTTATTAATCTTGGCTTCTCCAGTGTCGAGCTCAGTGCTTAGTACATATTTTGTCTTAATAAATGTTGAAAAAATTGTTTTCTTCTGAGAGAAAAATTAGAGTGATCTGACATATGAGCAAGGATAGGTCAAAATTAAGGGTTTTGAAAGTGAAAAAGGCCACAGAGACTAGGAATGGTAAGTGAAAACAACCAGACGAGATGAAGACTATCAGGGAGCATCACCAGTGGCCCAGCAGTGACCAGGGAACACAGCTCTTCGCTGAAGTCAAGCAGAGGAAGAGGCGGTTTGTGCCACCTGCAAGGAGACTGAGAGCGCTGAGGACAGACTAGGCACTAACCTCAGCGCTGGCCCTAGCCTAACACCGACAGAGGCGGCGTTTTGTGTCTGTATTGTACTCGCTCAGTCGTTCAGCTGTGTCCGAGCTTTTGCAACCCCGTGGACTTTAGCCTGCTAGGCTCCTCTGTCCATGGGATTCTCCAGGCAAGAATACTGCAGCAGGTTGCCATTTCCTCCTCCAGAGGGTCTTCCTGACCCAGGGATGGAACCCATGTCTCTTGCATCTCTTGCATTATAGGCTGGTCCTTTACCACTAAGCCATCAGAGAAGACTTATGTCTGCAGAGTCATCTTCAAATATAAGCCATATTATGTACAACGGTATAGTTTCAACCTTTAGGCCAATGCCTTTTAGCTTCAATAGACTTCTGCTGGACAGACTCCTGGGCAAAATGCTACTGTTTACTTAAACTAAGGTTGAGTTTTCTGAAAATACTAGATCCTTAGCAAGACAAAGCTAAATACATAATTTTAGCAGTTAATGAACTGCTCATGTAGGTGGTGACATGGTAAAGAACCTGCCTGCCAATGCAGAAGATGTGATAGATGCAGGTTTGATCCCTGGGCCGGGAGGATTCCCCTGGAAGAGGAAATGGCAATTCACTCCAGTATTTTTGCCTGCAGAATCCCCTGGACAGAGGAGCCTGGCAGGCTACAGTCCATAGGGTTGCAAAGAGTTGGAAATTACTGAAGCAACTTAGCATGCACATGTAGCTAAAGGCAATCTTGGCTTCAATATTTAATGATGGATTTGTCTTTTGGATAAAGATCTGCTCAAAAAAAATCTTGATTTGTCATACAGTTTGTATTAACTTGGGGAAGGATTGTCACCTCATATACTCAGCTGCTAGTTCCATAATTTCATTGTACTTTAAAACTTAAGATATTTTTTAGGATGTATGCATATTTTCATTCATTTTTTATGAATTAGAATACTGTCGAATCTTGATGACACAGTGTTCAGTTTTTTTCTAAATGCATTTAAATAAAGCTCATTTGTAATTCTAGCCAGGACAATATGCCGTAAGCTTCAAAGCTGAGATGCAGAGAGGATTCAGCTAATTGGTGAAGAAGTCTACCAAGCCAAGCATCCCATTTTTAGAGTTTCATTATTCTCACTTTACATTCAATCATACACTTCTCACAGTAAGCCTGTCTTAACCCCATTTATGGAATAAAAGATGCAGGAAGGGTATGGAATAAAGTATTCTATAAGTATTTGCTGAATAAGTGAATAAATACAGAATATACAACATACAGAATTCTTAGGAAAGAGAAAGTCATAAGAAAGTCATTGCACTTTATTTAAAACCACCTCCAGCCACTGTTACTATTTCTCACTTTACTAAGTGAAGATTTGAGGACTACACTGGAGAGCCCAGAGAGGAAAGGTTGGCCCAAAGGATGTGCTTGAGTTTTAAGAAATGTCAAGAAAATAATTTATGATAGGAATTTTTTAAATGTGGAATTGCTGGCAATATAAGGGAAAACAAAATGAGAAAACGTAAGTTAATCATAACATGAAATACTTTATTTTTAATATGGATTTATTTTAATTAGAAATAGGAAAATACAAGAACTAATATTATCCAATAGCACATATGTCATACTGGCTTAATTTCTATATATCTGAATTTTAGCTATGCCTTTTACAAAAATTTGTGTTTTTTTAGAACAGCAGAGAATTAAAATGGGTTTAATTTGTGTATGGGGGCTTCACTGATGGCTCAGTAGTAAAAGAATCACCTACAATGCAGGAGACACGGGAGACACGGGGTCAATCCCTGGATTGAGAGGATTCCCTGGAGAAGGAAATGGTAATGCACTCCAGTATTCTTGCCTGGAGAATCCCATAGAAAGAGGAGCCTGGGAGGCTACAGTCCAAAGGGTTGCAAAGAGTTGGACATGACTGAGCAACTGAGCACTAAGCATTAGTTTGTAAATATCAACCAGAGGGAAGGAAAATATCAATATTTTCCCTTAAGAAAAAGTTTTAGATGATATATATGACAGATAATTATTGCCTTTTATCATATGAAAAAATCTAAAAAATTTAAAAAGCTAAACACAAAAACATTTCCAAACCACATATGCAAGTCAATCACTTAAGAAATACAGGTCAATATACTTTAAAAATATATCATAGTAAAAGAAATTCAAATTAGATGCCAAGACATGATTTTTTTAAGTTTGTTCAAAGGAGTTAGAAATAAAATAAATACTGGGGTATAAGAGACATTAAAAAAAAAAATCCCAAACCCCAGAGAACTGCTAATGGAGAAGACACTGGGAAGTATGTACCAGAAACACTGAATTCTTCTCAACTTTTCTTGGACTGTCACATGAAGAATATTAATATGTATTAGTATTTGAAAAATGCACTTTTATAAAATTATTAATTTATTTTAACTGGAAGCTAATTACTTTACAGTATTGTGGTGGTTTTTGCCATACATCAACATGACTCAGCCATGTGTTTACATGTGTCCCCCATCCTGAACCCCCCGCCCACTTCCCTCCCCATTCCATCCCTCTGGGTGGAGCACCAGCTTTGAGTTCCCTGTTTCATGCATTGAACTTGCACTGATCATCTATTTTATATGTGGTAATATACATGTTTCAATGCTATTCTCTCAAATCATCCCAAACTCATCTTCTCCCAAAGAGTCCAAAAGTCTGTTCTTTACATCTGTGTCTCTTTTGCTGTCTTGCTTATTGGGTCATCATTATCTTTCTAAATTCCACATATATGTGTTAATATACTGTATTGATGTTTCTCTTTCTGACTTATTTCACTCTGTATAATAGGCTCCAGTTTTATCCACCTCATTAGAATTGACTAATGCATTGACTCAAATGCATTCTTTTTTATGGCTAAGTAATATTCCATTGTACCACTACTTCCTTATCCATTTGTCTGCCGATGGACATGTAGGTTGCTTCCATGTCCTAGCTATTGTAAATAGTGTTAACGTGAACATTGGGTTACATGTGTCTCTATTTCAATTCTGGTTTCCTTGATGTGTATGCCCAGCAGTGGGATTGCTGGGTCCTATGGCTGTTCTATTTCCAGTTTTTAAAGGACTTTAAAGTTTTTAAAGGAATCTCCACACTGTTCTCCATAGTGGCTGTACTAGTTTGCATTCCTACCAGCAGTATAAGAGGGTTCCTTTTTCTCTACACCCTCTCCAGCATTTATTGTTTGTAGACTTTTTGATGGCAGCCATTGTGACCAGTGTGAGATGGTACCTCACTGTGGTTTTGATTTGCATTTCTCTGATAATGAGTGATGTTGAGCAGCTTTTCATGTGTTTGTTAGCCATCTGTAGGTCTTCTTTGGAGAAGTGTCTGTTTAGTTCTTTGGCCTGCTTTTTGACTGGGTCATTTATTTTTCTGGTATTGAGCTGCATGAGCTGCTTGTAAATTTTGGAGATTAATTCTTTGTCAGTTGTTTCATTTTTTATTATTTTTTCCCATTCTGAAGGCTGCCTTTTCACCTTGCTTATAGTTTCCCTTCATTGTACAAAAGCTTTTAAGTTTAATTAGGTCCCATTTGTTTATTTTTGCTTTCATTTCCATTACTCTGGAAGGTGGATCATAGAGGATCATACATCATGCATGACCAAGTGGACTTTATCCCAGGGATGCAAGAATTCTTCAATATTCACAAATGAATCAATGTGATATACCATATTAACAAGTTGAAAAATAAAAACCATGCAATTATCTCAATAGATGGAGAAAAAGCCTTTGACAAAATTCAGCACCCATTTATGATAAAAAACTCTCCAGAAAGCAGTCATAGAAAGAACATGCTGCTAAGTCACTTCAGTCGTGTCCGACTCTGCGACCCCATAGATGGCAGCCCACCAGGTTGCCCCATCCCTGGGATTCTCAAGGCAAGAACACTGGAGTGGATTGCCATTTCCTTCTCCAATGCATGAAAGTGAAAAGTGAAAGTGAAGTCACTCAGTCATGTCCCACTCTTATCAACCCCATGGACTGTAGCCCACCAGGCTCCTCCATCCATGGGATTTTCCAGGCAAGAGTACTGGAGTGGGGTGCCATTGCCTTCTCCGAGAAAGAACACACCTCAACATAATAAAAGCCATATATGACAAACCCACAGCAAACATTATCCTCAATGGTGAAAAATTGAAAGCATTTCCTCTAAAATCAGGGACAAGATATGGGTGCCCACTCTCACCACTACTATTCAACATAGTTTTGGAAGTTCTAGCCATAGCGATCAGAGAAGAAAAAGAAATAAAAGGAATCCAGATTGGAAAAGAAGTAAAATTCTCACTGTTTGCAGATGACATAATCTCTACATAGAAAATCCTAGAGACTCCACCAGAAAATTACTAGAGCTAATCAATGAATAGTAAAGTTGAAGGATATAAAATTAATATACAGAAGTCCTTTGCATTCCTATACACTAACAATGAGAAAACAGAGAAATTAAGGAGACAATCCCATTCACCATTGCAACTAAAAGAATAAAATACTTAGAAATAAATTTGTCTAAAGAAACCAAAAAAGACCAATATATAGAAAACTATAAAACACTGATGAAAGAACTCAGAGATGACACAAATAGATGGAGAAATATACCATGTTCACAGATTGGAAGAATCAGAATAGTGAAAATGATTATACTACCCAAAGCAATCTATAGACTCAATGCAATCCCTATCAAGCTGCCAACAGTATTTTTCACAGAACTAGAACAGATAATTTCACAATTTTTATGGAAACACAAAAAACCTTGAATAGCCAAAGGAATCTTGAGAAAGAATGGAATTGGAGGAATCAACCTGTCTGACTTCAGACTATACTACAAAGTTATAGTTATCAAGACAGTATGGTACTGGCCCAAAGACAAAATATAGATCAATGGGACAAAATAGAAAGCCCAGAGATAAATCCATGCACCTATGGACACCTTATCTTTGACAAAGGAGTCAAAAATATACAGTGGAGAAAAGGCAATCTCTTTAACAAGTGGTGCTGGGAAAACTGGTCAACCACCTGTAAAAAAATGAAACTAGAACACTTTCTAACACCACACACAAAAATAAACTCAAAATGGATTAAAAATCTAAATGTAAGACCAGAAACTATAAAACTCTTAGAGGAAAACATAGGCAGAACACTCTCTGACATAAATCACAGCAAAAATACACTGTCAAATATATTAACAGTGCTCTTATAGCAAACAACTGAGGGAAAGTGAATGCACAACAATAGAAGAATAATTATTACTCATCCATTTAATAAAATGCAGTAACAAAACATAAAATGAATTACATTGTGTCTTGACAAGTGCAGTGGTGAAGCGCTCTGTGAATTTGTGAAAGTCATCAAACTTCTATCTTTGTTTTTCCAACTGTAATATTGAGATAATGGTCTCTATTTGATAAGGACAATTATAAGAGTGAGTTTAGGTCTATGCTTTGAAGATGTAACATTCTTCCCCAAAAGGCACATATTTAATATTCTGTACTTTAATCCAGCATTTATTTTATATAGCATAATATTCATACTGGGAAAGATTGAGGGCAGGAGGAGAAGGGGAGGACAGAGGATGAGATGGCTGGATGGCATCACTGACTCAATGGACATGAGTTTGAGTGGACTCCTGGAGTTGGTGATGGATGGGGAGGACTGGCATGCTGCAGTTCAAAGGTCACAAAGAGTCGGACATGACTGAGCGACTGAACTGAACTGAACTGAATATTCATAATGTAAAAACAAGAATGCAATGATAATATGACACTTCCCTAGGAAATTTATTAAGTCAAGGATCATTATAATCATGCTTTCTAATAAGCCATAAAACATTTATGGTAGACATGCATATATAAAATTTTAATGTGTGCATGCATACATCAGGTTTAAGAAAAGAACCTTCAGTTCAGTTCAGTCACTCAGTCGTGTCTGACTCTTTGCGACCCCATGAATCGCAGCACGCCAGGCATCCCTGTCCTTCACCAACTCCTGGAGTTCACTCAAACTCACATCCATCGAGTCGGTGATGCCATCCAGCCATCTCATCCTCTGTCATCCCCTTTTCCTCCTGCTCCCAATCCCTCCCAGCATCAGAGTCTTTTCCAATGAGTCAACTCTTCGCACGAGGTGGCCAAAGTACTGGAGTTTCAGCTTTAGCATCATTCCTTCCAAAGAACACCCAGGACTGATCTCCTTTAGAATGGACTGGTTGGATCTCCTTACAGTCCAAAGGACTCTCAAGAGTCTTTTCCAACACCACAGTTCAAAAGCATCAATTTTCAGCACTCAGCTTTCTTCACAGTC
>NW_011494896.1:6786881-6806503 GCF_000754665.1 Bison bison bison
TTGGATCTCCTTACAGTCCAAAGGACTCTCAAGAGTCTTTTCCAACACCACAGTTCAAAAGCATCAATTTTCAGCACTCAGCTTTCTTCACAGTCCAACTCTCGCATCCATACATGACCACTTAAGGGTCATTAATTTAGTAGTACTGTGGCTCCTAAATATCTTATCTTAAACCTCAGTTGTACACCACCCACTGAATTACTTTAGTGTTGGGCTTGGCATTGATTTAGTACTTGCCTCTTTTGGAAGCATAGCATGATAAAATGGGGCAGAAAGTATGCACTGAAGGCAATAGTGAGAATAGAATTTTTCTTTGAATTCCCTTTTAAAATATTTTCCTCCTCTTTTCTTTCCTAACTAAAAAATGAATAGCCTTGTATAATTTTACTTCCAAATAACTCCCCATGCTTAACTGATCTAACAGGCTCTCACTGAATATTTGTTGAATCAATGTGTGCTCCAAAGTAACACTCAATCTTGTCACATTTATTTCAAAATACAGTACAAATGCACTTCCATCCCAAAGTGTTCAAAAAAATGATCTTTTCCTTCTGCTTGGGCTTTCAAGATACCTGCTTTCTATATTCCTAACTTGTCATTCTTGACATTTACTTCCTGAATTGTTATTTCAGACTTTAAGTTTTACCCTTAGGCTTACAGTCTAATGGGAGAGAAAGGCATGTAAACCAGTAATTGTGAAGTAGTTTAGAAGATGCCAGGATAGGTATGTCCAAAGTATTGTGGAAAAGGAAATGATGAGACAAGTTTCTGATATATTTATGAAAGTTCCATGGAGGCAAGGCCATGTGAACAGTATCTTGTTGTTGAATAAGAATTTTGACAGATGAAAACCGATAGGAAATTCATTGCATTCAAGGGCCCAAATCAAAATGTCATTAAGGGAAGACAGTCTGGGGATATTGTGAATCTTTTGAATCTCCTGCTAATTTTGTAATTATTGTATATTCAGTGTGGAGATATAATTCTCTCTCTGTTCCCCTATTCCTTCATGTTTAATTTTCTTCCTTTTTTCTCATTTTCAAGCAAGGTCTTAAGGTATTTTTTAAACAAAACTCTTTCTAACTGTACAACAATGAATTTGGGAGGGTATTGACTGTGTAGAATTTAGTAGCCTACATTCCCACTTCTCTTCTGTCACCTATCATATTTTAAACTCTCAAAACTGGGACAGGAACCATATAACAATTTAACCTTGTAATATATTGCTGTTTTACCCTCCTCTTCTAGATTTTGACCCTCATATGAAGTACTCGTATTATCTCTTTGCTTTGTCTTTTCCTGATGAAAGCAGATCCTTGACATTTTCTGATTGAAAAGCTGGTTTTTGTTCTAACATTGCACCCAACAATTTATCAGCAACACATTTGTGATTGGTTAAATTTTTTTAAAAGGATAAGAGTTGTGAAATCATGCCAGCTGAACCAAGAAGGAACCAGAGAAAACAGCCAAAATCAATTTTAAACTTTATTAACCCAAATATTTATTCTCAGTTAGTTAGGGCTACTATAATGAAATACTACAGACTGAATGGCTTAAGCAGCAGTTTATTTTCTTGTAGTTCTGAAGGCTGGAAGTCTAAGATCAGAACTGACATTCCCTCAGGCCCTTTTTCTTGGCTTATAGATGGCCGTCTTCTGCTCTGTCTTCACCTGGTCATTTTTCTGTGCCTGTCTGTGTCTTAATCTCTTCTCACAAGGACACCAGTCATATTAGCTTAGATTCCACCCCAGTGACCTCGTTGAACCTTAATTACATCTTTAATGTTTGTATCCCAAAACACATTCATTTTCTGAAGTATTGGATGTTAGAACTTTAACATATAGATTTTGGAGGGACAGAACTCAGCCCTTCTGGGAATTCATTCCCAGAAGGAAGAGGACATCTAAATCCATTCAAGAGCACTTTGGGAGTAGAATGAAGTGGTTAACTTCCCTGAAAGTTTCTGTAGAGAAAGGGTAATAGGTGCTGAATCATCTGGGGAAAAAGTCACATGATAGAGTGGAGTAAATTGCAGGAGGTCTCTGTGGCAGATGGCCTATTGCACATTAAATATTTCTGGTGCTTTGTAAGTGATTTTAAGAGTAAACTTATTTCACGGATCCAACTGGTCTGAAGGCTAATGAATGCCTAGTGATACTGACTGAGATCTGATGGACATGTCACCAAATGCAATGGCAGGATGAGAGCTAGTCCCGTCATCTGTTGGGTTAAAGGAAGATAGAGGGCAGGGACTGTGAAGGGCAGCAACTAAAATGAAGGAAAGTATGATTTCTCATCACAATTTAAACAAAGAAAGTGAAAGTGAAAGCTCAGTCATGTCCAACTCTTTGTGACCCCAGGCACTGTAGCCTACCAGGCTTCTCCATTCATAGAATATTCCAGACAAAAGTACTAGAGTGGGTTACCTTTTCTTCTCCAGGGGATCTTCCTGACCCAGGGATCAAACCCCTATCTCCTGCATTGGAGACACCACTGAGCAACATGTGAAGCCCATTAGTTTATATACCTACTTAAAATATTCAATAGTGGGTAGTTACAGACAACAGCAGTAGCATTCACCAAGTCATTAGAAGATAACTTGGGTATGCAGAGGCTTAAAAATTAAAACAGAAAATAACTGCAAAATTTCCAAGGTTTCCAACTAGCATGCTTTATGTGTTTTTCAGCTTTAGTGTCAGTGTAATAACAACTCTGAAAAATCTGTTTTATGTTTCATTCTCACCCAGAATATGAAAAGAGAGAAAAATGTGGGCTTTTTAAAGATGCGATTTTAAATGGATCACCATGCAGCAGTGAAAACCACTGTAACTTCAAAGTGTTTCTGGGTCTGGGTGCAAACTGCTGGAGGGAGATGAGGAGGGGGTACATTATTCTTTGCTTTCTTTGTTGTTGATCATGTTGGTTTATTTCTAACCTTCAGTAGTCATTCATTCATACAAATTGGCTGCCTATTCGTGCCAAACTCAGGGAGACACAAAGACAAATGAAAGAATTTAAAATTTAAAGAGTCTAATAATTGAAACTGTTCTGAAGAGTCCCTGGCCCGTATTCCTTTTTCAAGATTCGTTTTTGGGGACTGTAAACTTCTAATGTTAATTGAAGGTCAAAGCAAGACCCAGTGGACTAAAGCTTAACAAGTAAAACATATGTTTGCAAAAATACTGCTGATTTTCCAAGATATGCAGCTGAAGGGGAAAAAAAAAGTTGGAAGGTGTTAAATTGTCTCCTTAACACATTCATTGTTTCAACTTTGAATTTACATGCTAATGCGCCACCACTAAAGTGATCAGGAAAATTGTTGCAGTTTTTGAGTACCCAGCATAATGTGAAAAATAACATTATGTATTTGGAACTGAAAAGTAAGTCTAATCAAAGAAAGAAGTTCCAAACTGGATGCAGGTAGTTTTAGAAAATGCTAAAAATCTTTTGTAAAATTGTTCATTGATACTATTTGAAATTCAAATTGAACATGTCTGGATTGTTTTTTTTTAAGTACAATTTGTGTGTAACTTGAGTTTTACCGAAAATAAAACTCTGCTTGTATGCCAAACAACCAGCAGATATCAAGTGAGGGCAGCTAAATAATTAAAGTTGTCCACAGGAACTGAGAAGGTTTATTCACATCACATTTGCCAATGTAAAAGCCAGGCTGTGGTTCTGTTTCACACAGAAGTTGGAAGTTAACCTAGGGGTTCCTTCTTTTTCCTAAAGCGATCTAGCTAAGATCATCTGCTCTTGAAATAGACAAACAAAAAAAGGAAAGAAAGAAATTCTAAATGGTGACCAAAGAATGGCAGATCATTCATTCGTTTTTTAACTTGCCTCCTTATTCTCCATCAGTAAAATTATGGCTAGTGAGCTCAGTGATAAGAATGCCTGTGTTGAAAATACTAGACACTGTCAAATCTAGACATTTGCTCAGGGGTCATTCCCTTCCTTTCATTCATTCATCCTTTCAGCCTTCCTGAAATAAACATGTACCGAAAACCAGATAATCCTAGGCAAGCATTGTCAGGAAAAGTCAAGTCACCTGTACTACTGATAAAATGACAGCAGAGGTCAGCATGTTTTTCCAAAGGACCAAAGAGTAAATGCAGGCTTTATGGTCTCTGTCACTACTATTCAGATGCTGTTGTGAACAAGAAGTCACAACAAATACTCACACAAATAAGTGTGGCTGTGCCCTGGTGAGATTGTATTTATAAAAGTGGGCAGCAGGTTGGCTGGCAGACTAGATATTCCAGTGCACAGAAAATGGTGGGCCAGGCAGTGAGGTGTGCAAAGACTTCTGGGGCTCCATGCCCAGCTTTACCTCTTTTTAGACTTGCTGTTGCCTAATTCAATTACCTCATTTATAGATGTAGATGTTGCTGTTTGCTTGCCTGATTTGGATTATTATGAAGATCAAGTTATAAGAATGAATGTATTAAAATGTGAATCTATCTTTCTCTCTTTAGATAAACTTCATATCACCTTTAAACGTTGGAGGTAAGTTACATCCTTTGTATAATGTATTACTCTAGACCAACCAGAGAGCAGAGATCACCTTTCTATATTTATGTCCCTTGTCATGCACTGTTTTGCAATGTATATACATTGATATTCAATTAAAAATTTTTTTTCTATCTTCTACCCTTTTTGAAACAGAAGAAATATGGCACAGGATTACTAAAATTGACAGGTCCAACGTTAGAGATTTATAGTGATAGAGTCAAAATTAGAATCTGTATCTTCTTATTACTAAAGCAGTTACAAAAACAAGATTTTTTAAATGAAAAAAATAAATGTATATAGAGACCCCTAAATTGTAGTGGGCATACAGAGAAGGTCTACTTGCTCACACTGAGAGTGACTTTGCAGTTTATAATTATGCTTCTTTAGTTTGCTAAGTGAATAATCTTAGTGACTGGGAATGATTTTAAGACTGTCAATATATTAAGAGAAGACAGGAAAGATATTGTTCTGATAATATAGATTTGTCCCTTCACAGTTTCCTGTAAATAAAATGCCTGGAACTTTTGTAAAAAAAATACTCCCTACTCCTTTATCTGAATTTCCCATATTCTTTATATGTAACATTTTGACTTGGTCTTCTTGCTGTATTTTTTCTTTCTTTAGATGGAATCTCTTGTGTGAACTAATAGTCTCTTGACGTGTAAGCTGCTTTTAAAACCACATTGATCTTGGGGCCATTGTACATTTATCTTGCCTTCTCTGACATAGTTTCTGGGCCATAATTTAACCTTCCTTCTGTATAACTGATGCTTACAAAGCTTCCAAAATAGCTATATTTTATTACTTGAAAATGTCAGCAAGACTGAGTATATTAAATGTACACTCTAGAGAAGAGTACTTGCTCATATTCTTCTCTATTAATGTTAATTTGGAAAATGTTCTTGGATTTTTCCCTATTCACACAGCCCCATACACAAACTCTGAATGTAGACAATGCAATGATGAAGAAATGATTAGGAATAAGAGTTTTATATCTCCACAGAGAAGCATTCCAATTTCAATTTCCAAGCTTCTAAACTCTTATTTCAAAAATGAATTTATTTTGACCATTTTGAACTCTGAGTGCTCCTTGGGTCCTCGTACACCTCACATTCCAGTCCTCTTGACCAATTAGCTTGATGATTACCAAACCTAACTCTTTCTTGATGGGTGGTAGGTACAGGGAAACATATTGAAAACATTAGCAAATTTGTATGAACAGAATAAATCATAAAAAGACAGTATAGAAAATATCCTTCTATAATAGATCCTTGTACTGTCTTCACAATGGTCTATTTTTTTCAATGATCATGTTGTGACTATGTCAAATACCTGTTCTTCAATTTTTCTTTCCTGAGTAAAAAGTGAAAAAGGCTTGAATCCATATTAACCATCTCTCTCCTAACTACTTCTAGACAATCTTTATAGCCCACAGGTCCAAATTTACTCCCTGTACATAGAAGCAATTAATTTTACAAAGAAAAAAATGAAAGGAGCAATGGAATAAAAGGGATTTGCTATGGGTTGAAGTTCAGTATGCCCTAGGCTACTTGCCTTTTGAGACTTATACAAGGTAATCTAAAGATGAGACTGACTCAGATGACTTGACTTTTGCTGATGAGAAAATTCTTAGAAGAGTATATTACTCTTAAAGAGGAATTTATAACCAATCTCTAATGTAAAATCTAGCAAGGCTTCTCAGTTTTAAATCATAGTTTAATGCTTTAAAAATATCTTCATACATATTTTTTTAACTTTTCCTGATACCCTGATCATAGTATAGTGTATAACTCTTTTAAACTAATTAACTGTAAAAATTGCATTAAATGCCACACTTGGCCCTGCACAGTTCCTTGGGTGTCCACTGGGTGGTGACTGCTAAGACATTGCTGGTCCCATCCTGAAGTTCCTTTGGTATATTCTGCTAAGATCTAAAACTTCTGTACAGTTAGATGACTCTTTGTTTTTGTTCAAAGCTTGAGGACACCCATCTTGCTGTTTTCCTTTGCTGAGCTTCTGTCGTAGGTACTCGTTGCTATGTCATTTGTATCTTCCTTTGGATTTGGTACTGGAAGATCATCCTAAATTTGTTTTGTTGTTACGCTACTTGCTCCCTCAGAGAATGCCTTGACAAACCACACACTTTCAAACCAGGATCCACCATACAGGAATTGAGGGAGTTTTAAGAATCCTAGGCTACCTTTCCCATATGCACACTCACTGGATGGTCATGAATTTCTACTCTTTTTAACTATCCTAGGATGCCCCACTTAGCCAGATCAGCTGCATAAAAGTACCCTTCACATTTCCCAACAGGATGGTGAGGGAGCAATCCCTTGTGGGTTCTACTTCCAGCAAGATAGCATGAGCAACTTGTGCTTGTTAAGCTTATACAAGGAAGCAGAGAGAGAGAGAGAGAGAGAGAGAGAGAGAGAGAGGGAAAGAGAGTGCGAAGCTATAAAGATAGAGATATAGACAGAGTTTAGAAAGATGTTCAAGTTCTAGTTCTCAGAAATGTATTATGCTATATGACAAATGGAATTAAGGTTACCTATCTGCATACTTTATAAAGAAGAGGTTACCTTGGGTTATCCATATGAGGCAAGGGTCTTTAAAAGTGGAGGAATATTGCAAAAGAACATAGAGAGAGAGATGTGATGAAAGGTTGGTGAGAAAGATGTCACATTATTGAGGCTGAGATGAAGGAAGGAGGCCAGAAGCTAAGGAACGTGGATTGTTCTCAAGAAAATGGAAACAGGAAATGGATGTCCCTAGAGTATTCAGAATCAGATACCACTCCCTTGAATCCTTGAATTTAGTCCACTGAGACCTACAGACTATAAACTAATAAACTTGTTGGGTTAAGTGACCAACTTTCATGGTTATCTCTTATAGTAGCAATTGTAAACTAATAATAATTTTAAAAGGCCTACCCTCTTCTCCTCTTTTTAGGAGGAGGGTGCTAATGCCTTACTATTTTCATACTGACTTAAAAAAAATACCTGTTTTACAAAACCAACCTGAGTTCTCTTTGAGGTGACTCTGTGAACCAACCACATTAATAGAAATAGGCACACACTTTAAAAAATCTATCTTTAAAATATCCACTTTAGCTTTTGTAGTAATTTTAAAACTTCATACCTAAACCCAAGAAAATTTCATTTTCAACTAAAATAAGAAGCCCATTTTTGATCATGAATAAAATCTGTTTTCACTGTGGGATGAACCCACAGTTGGACTCAAATCCAGTTGTGTCCAGGATTTGCTTAGCATTTTAATTCTTGACAAAATAGTACTGTTAGGGGTTGATCCCAGTATGTATGTTGAAGTCCTAAGCTCCACTGCCTCAAAAAGTGACTTTATTAGGAAATAGGGTCATTAGGATTTCCTATTAGGAAATAGGGTCATAGAAGTAGAGTCAGCCCCTAATCCAATTATACCAGTGTCCTTATAAAACGAAAAACAACTGGACACAGACACAAACATGGATAACACCATAAAAAGATAAAAGCAGAAACTGAGGTGATGTATCTGCTGGTCAAAGAATGACAAAGATTATCAGTAACCCACTAGAAGTTAGGGGAGGGGCAATGAATAGATTCTTCCTTACAGCCCTCAGAGGGGCTGTAACCTCATCAAACTGCTTATATCAGGTTGCTCACCTCCAGATATGTGAGACAATACATTTAAGCTGTTACTTAAGAAACCTAGTTTGTGGTACTTTGTTATAGCAGTCCTAGCAAATTAATACAAGAACTAAAGAGATTTGCTTGTTTATCATCATTGAACAAATTTGTATGGATATCAACACCAACCACAGTAATACCTGCAACAACATATCGAATTCAAAGACCTTCATAAGAACATCTAGGATTACTGAAGTCAGATCTGCTCCAGAAACTTTAATCTCTATTACTGAACCTAAAGTGCCTACTTCTCTTTTGTAAGAAGTTTTTGTTTCATGACCATAAACTGGGCCTTTTCAGAATGACCTTGAATAAAATCCCTCTTTCCTTCTGCATTATGAAGCTCACTGAAATACATACATTGGAGTCTGCTGCTGCTGCTGCTAAGTCGCTTCAGTCGTGTCCGACTCTGTGCGACCCCATGGACGGCAGCCCACTAGGCTCCCCAGTCCCTGGGATTCTCCAGGCAAGAACACTGGAGTGGGTTGCCATTTCCTTCTCCAATGGGTGAAAGTGAAAAGTGAAAGTAAAGTCGCTCAGTCGTATCACATTGGAGTCTAAAGAACATTAAATGTTAATATCTGTTTTATTAAATGATAAACCTGGATTTAAGATGGTGGCAAGGTCTGGACCCAACTGGAACTTTTCTTTCTCTTCCTAAATTTAGACATATATCCAGTTCACCACACAGAGTTCTGACTCATAACGTCTCAATCCTTAGAGACAGATTTCTACTCGGAGTGTGGGGCCAAACTACAGCTTTGCCCCCATCTCTGCAATTAGGTCAGTCCTTCTTTCTCGTAGAGGGTTTAGAGAGTGTTGGGGCCAGTGTGGAGGCTGTTCTCCCCTCATGTGTGTGGTGAAGAAAGAAAAATCCATGGTTAATAAAAGAATCATAGAATTTAGAAAAATACATATTGACTTAGTACATTCAGGTTGCTACAACAAAAATATCATAACCTGGATTATAAACAACATAAATTTATTTCTCACAGTTCTAGAGGTTAAGGGGTCCAAGATCAAGGCATCAACATATTCAGTGTCTGGTGAGAACCTGCTCCCTGGTTCAGAGATGGCCTCCTCCTTGCTGTTTTACCTCACATTGTAGAAGGGGAAAGAAGACTCTCTGGAGTCTGTTCTATAAGACCACTAATCTCATCCATGAGGGCTCCACTTTTATGACCTAATTACTTCCAAACACTAACACATTGGGGAGTATGTTTTCTTGGGTTTTCTTGGATATGAATCTTGGGTGGGGACAAATATTCAGTCTATACCGTATATAAACAAATGGACAAAACTAAACTGCATATATTTTACATGGGTAGGGGGGTTAGTCTCTGACCTAAATGATGGCTTTTTCATTTATTCTTCATCAGAACATTATACAGTAGGATATATAATACCTCTCCATTGAAGTTTTACCAAGCATTCAAATGATATCCTTTATAGGAAAAGCATATAATTCTAAGTAACATTGTTATCTTTATCTCCTTAACCTCCTTTATCTCCTTCAACACAGACACCTCATTCCTTGTTTTGTGATTAAGTGATTACAGATCACTTATTTTATAGAAAATTTCTCAATTTAAGTCTTGTCTGATGTTGTCTTCTAAGATTTGGTTATTTCGTCTTTTGGAGGAAGACCTCAGCTAATGGTGTGTATTCTCATTACATTCTGTAAGAGTGCACATAATTTTGTTTTTTCTCATTGCAGTTGATGCTCACTTTGCTCACTTGATGAAGGGGCTCTCTGCCAGGCTTCTCCACTTTAAAATTACTTTTTGTACTTAGTAAGCATGTTTTGATAGCATTCCTTTTTTTAAAAAGTAACTAAGCATCCTACATCTTATCAGACTCTTTTCTCTAACATCCCATGCTGGTCTTCCTCCTGCACAAAAGCATTCCTTCTCCTGCCCTGTTCACCAATACTTTGCCCCCTCTCCCCTCTCTACTTGAGGACACCCTCCACACTTGATCATGGTCCAACACCTGGCTCTCTATTCCTGCCTTGGTCTGAGCACTTATCTTATTCAGACTCCCTAGTGGTTTTGGGGCTGAATTGTAAATGAAAGGAAAGGAGAAAATACAGGAAAAAATATTCTAATATAAAGGTAAAAAGGGCAATATAGTAAGATGGAAGAGAATTGAGATGTGGATAATTGATTCAAGCTAGTGTACCACTTTATTCCACAGACTGAGTGCTGGGGACACAATAATGAAAAATAGACCCTCCATTGTGTTAGATCAAAATATGGTATTAAAGCCCCTGCTTTGTCGTGCACAAGGTATGTTATCTGAGACAATTTTCTTTTCCACACATAGCAACAGTTGCCTCAGTTGAAAAAGAAAGTTTTTCCTGAGAATTCTCCATAGTCTTTATTGGTATGATGTATCTTTGTTTTACTGAAGGTCAGTGAAAAGGCCCTTGATATAGAAGCTGTGTTTCTTCCTAACAGCATTTATGGTTTTCATTGTGCTTTTAAAAGACCTACCTCATTTCATATCCAAATTAAGTTACTGACAGTGTTGAAAAAAAAAAATCAATTCTTTATTATTATTCTTGCCATTGAATACCTCTCCCTGACTTATGGCTTCATTATATCAAGTAGAATTGGGGCCTGCTGTTAGATTTTCATCTTGTAGTGAGAGGAAAGTATAAGGTACATGGAAATTCAATTATGCACTTAGCAACTGAGAAAATAACTACAGGATGAGTCTGTAGACCCGCTGTGACTTAAATGTGGTCATGAAACTCTATCGCGGGGTTGCCAGAAGACCATGTATTGACCAGGGTGCCAGCATGGCATCGTGGGTTTGCAAGGCTTTGTCCCATTTAGTATCAGTTTAAGTTCTTCCAGTTCTTTGTCATGTCACCTCAGTAAATGGCTACGATTCCCTTCCGAGACTTCCTGGGGGAAGCTTTAAAGTACAATGTTGAAACACTTTTGAAGGGCTTTTTTCAATGGACCCCACTCTTCAGGCAAGGTTAATTATGGCTGTGATCCGAGTTAAAAGCCAGAAATCTCCATTTGGCTTTCAGATTGATAAATGCTTCTATATATTGTGGTAGGTCGAAATTGTCGTAAATACAATATTGGTTGAAATGTAGACATTCAACAGTAAATGGAGACCATGCCATTAGAAATAGAAGAAAGACGTTTATGGCCATATAGTAGCCGAAAGCTTAGCAGAATTGTGTCCTACGGTTATGTGAAAAACAAAACGTGTTAGTGATTACCTTGGATATTTAGGTAAGAAGATTTATATGTAGAATGTTGAAGAAATGTTCTAAATTATTCTTGCTGCTTATAGATAAGAAATAGAGGGAAAAACTGTTAAGTGATAAATAACCCGCACTCGATGATTTGGGAAATTCTTAGCCTCCACAGATTGCCAAAGATATGAAAATTAAAAGATTCACTGTTAGAAGAGTGTTTTCTTGGGAGAAAGGCAAATGTATAGATGAAAAATTCCTTGCTAGTGCCTCAGAACAATCAATAGGTCAAAGCATTCAATCATAGAGATTAGGCATGTGATCCAGAGATCCCCAAAGCTGTCTCAGCAGAAGCCAGTGATAGAGATGAAATTATCCAGGAATGATCTGTGAAGGATCCTTGTGTCTACTAGGATGAATCCCATGACATACATGGGAGACTCAGAGTTCTTAAGAACCTTCTAACAACAGTAACGCTGCTAGGTTAAAGTGAAAGAGATGAAGAGAAAATAAAATGAAAGGATGCAAGACTCAGTGTTCTGTAGGCAGTTTCAAACATCTACTGTCCCTCACTAAACAGAGACAATGACTCTGAAACTGGACCCTCAGACCCAGATGGGAGAACCCTGATTCAAAAAAGATTATTCTCAAACTTTGAAGCCTAATAGAGTTTGCCTGGCTGGATTTCAAAATTGCTTGAGAATGATGACTCCTTTTGTCCTTTCACTTTTTCCTTTTAAGATAAACAGAAATGTTTATAATTTTTATCTTATGTCTATTTAGCCTTTTCATTTGGAACAGATAACTCCTCTAGGTTTACAGCTTTAAAGATCCAGAAGAAATTTGCCTAAGCTTGGATCCTGCTTGATTCTCATCCTCACCTGATTTTGATGGTCTAGTTGTTGAAACATAGGGGTTAATGATATTTAGATGAGATTGTAAACTTTAAGTTTAAGCTCTTAGACTTGAAGTTGATCCTTTGGGGAATATTATGATGAAGTGAATGTGTTTTGCATGTGGAACAGACATAAGTCTCTGTATTGACTTTTGTTAACTAAATGACACCCTCTCTACAAAATTTTTGTGTCTTAATCCCTTGAATCCAGGATTATATTACCTTATCTGGCAAAAGGGACTTTGTACATGTGATTAGATTAAGAATGTTGAGATAGGCAAATTATTCTGAATTATCTGGGCAAATCCAAGGAGATGGAACAGAGTCAAAGAAGGACATGGGACCATGAAAGCGGAAAGAGATGGGATGTGATGTGATGGCGGAAGCAGAGATCAGAGACCGGGGAAGGAGAGGGTGGGGCGTGGGGCAGAGAGAGAGATTCAAAGAATCTATGCTTCTGGGCTTGAAGATGGAGGAAGGGGTCATGAGTCACACTATAGGTGGGCTGTAGAAATTGGAAAAGTTGGGGAACAGATTCTTCTCTAGAGCCCCTACCAAAAATACAAACCTTGATGTTAAAACTTCTGACTTCCTTGACTCTAATAAAATACATATGAATTGCTTAAAGTCACCAAGTCTGTGATAATTTGTTAAAGCAGCAATGAGAAATTAATGAATACATCAAGTTAATACTTTAAAAAATGCCCATTTTTAATTCCTAGGGACACTGTAATTGATTAGTTATGGCTAAGCATCTCAGTGACTCAAGGCATTCTGATGACCACTTTGTCTCTGCTGCCCACGATGACAAATGTGACAACCATGCCAGTGGCACCGATGGGCTCACTGACACTCGGTCTCTGCCATTCCACAACACCTTTGGCATCATGGATAACCTCTATGGTGGCATCTCTTGCTGTCCATGTTCATTTTCAAACTTCCATCTATATAATCTAACACAAAACCCACAATCTCTGGTCAGTGCAATCATGAACAAATTTGGTCCAATTCAATGTAAATATTCTATGTTCCTTGGACTTAGAATCTCTCCCCGCATCTAGCCAATGTGATTTGTATAATACTGTATATTTTGTGACAATATAACACCTTAGAAGGAATACTTTAATTATTTTTGGATACAAACTATTTCTTCTAGAGTCAGACTTTGTATTCTTCCCTGCCCTGGAACATACTTAAATCTGACTCTAGGTAAGATTCTAGTGGCAGGAATTAATTTGTGTTGACTTCAGAAGAGAGTAGGTATCTCCTTACAAGATAACTGCCACAGATTATTGCAGAATATCAAAAGAAGAAAAGACTAGTGTACTCAGACACAGGAAGGTGGTATGCTTCTGGTTAGAAGGGAGCTCAGGGGGCCCAGGAGTTCAGCATTACGTTTAATCTAAGTTCATCTGGATGTTCTTATTCCAAATACGATAGTTTCAAAACTTTCCCAGTCAATTTCTTTTCACCTTGTTTTTTACATTAGGGGATTAGTGAAGCTGTGAATTCGTCATCAGTTGGATTCCATGGGAAGCAAAGTTTCAAAAGGGGATCACCATGAAGTAGTTATTACAGAAGGCTTGTGGCATCAACATTTATGGGAAGTAATGGAAAGAAGCCAGACTGTGCCTCAGTTAACCTATGAGGAGCTTTGATGCTGGGATATCTCTTCAGTTTTATACCAATTGGAGATAAGATGACCTGGTCTTTATACTACAGCATCAGTCAGTCCCTGGAGAGGTGGAATGTCTCTGGAATAAGGCTTTACCTTAGGAAAGGCATTTTCCTTCAGTCAAGGTATTTTCCAAGAGAATGCTACAGCTGGGGTCCCTCCTCTAGCACTTACAGCTGCTGGGAGAATCAGGTCTCCATTCCTTAAGAGAGATTTGGGTGGCACATCACCGCATCTACCACAGAAATCATCTTACATAATACACACAATTACAGTTTTGATGAGATTGGCCTTGAGGCTCTCTAACTAAGAGATCCCCTTAAAGCCACCATAGAAAATTTCTAGTTTCCTGACCAAGACTGAAGCTGAGTTTAAAGACCTGAGCTTACTTCCCTGGTGGCTCAACTGGTAAAGAGTCCTCCTGCAATGTGGGATACCTGGGTTCAATTGCTGGGTTGGGAAGATCTCCTGGAGAAGGGAACAGCTACCCACTCCAGTATTCTGGCCTGGAGAATCCCAGTCCATGACTTTGCAAAGAGTTGGACACGACCGAATGGCTTTTACTTTCATTACTCCTTTTATTCTTCTCACTTAGAGTTTTAGGGCAATCAAAAGAAGTATCTCATTCTGCTGTCCTTGTAGTCATTTCTCCCAAAGTAGTTAACAGCATAATAGTTTCTTGGTCCCTCAAGGAACTTGTTTCAATAAGGACGTTATCACCATCAGCCAGAGCTGATAATTTAATTATGATGTCATTGCATGACCTGGTTCCTTTTTGTCCTCTTTCTCATTTTCAAAAAGCTCAATTTCCTGTTAAGTCCAAGACTACAGTCAAACCAATTACAAAAAGCCTATCATTGATTGTCTGGGTCTTGGGGCCCTCCTGGTATCAATTTTAATCTGAGTTAGGAATATAAAAGAGTTTAATGCAAATTGTTTACCAGCACTGGGGAGCAAACCTTGTCAACACCAGAGTGTAACTGCAGGAGGCAGCCTTCATCTTTAGAGTTAGAGAACAAAAGGAAGATACTAGGTCACAAGAACTTAAAGATTTAGAGAAGGGGTCCTGCAGAGTTGGGATTCCAATCTAGAGGAGAGTGTTGTCCCCCTGGTGCTAGGTAGGGCCACAGCATTTTGTACAAGGACTCCAACCAAGTTGGATATCAGCCACCTGCTGCTGGCATTCTTGCAGGGTGTGATGAGACTGGTTCCGAAATACGGAGAAAAAAATATCCTGAGAAATGGATCCAGGTGTTAACACAGGAAAGAAGAACAGTACTGGTGTTCATAGGAAGCAAAACAGAAAGCAGGGACTCCCCTTTCCAGCGTCTTCATTTCCCTCTAACACTGTCCCACTGTCAAAGCCAAACAGAACAGCTGGCAAGACAATGTGATCTGCACAATCTCAGCTCTAGGACCATGCAAGGAGAATGGAGAGGAGTGTGACGCTAACAGACAACAATGTGACATCCTTTCATGAGAAAACCATATAGAAAAGATAGAGGTAAAATAGAGACAGTGTATTTCCACACGCAAGAAACATTTCTCAGACACCTTTAATAGGATGTGGAAGTTGTCGGCTCAATACCTATCTCCCTTTCCCCTCTGCTTACTATAACTGCTCAAAATCAAAACACTTGGCTTTTACTCTGCCTTGTATTTGTAAGACATCATTTCACTTCTGATCTATGAGGATAAAATCACATGAATTAAAAGGTGCAATCTCACTTTTTGTTCTTCACCATTTCCATGTATTCTTTGTAACTCAGATGTAAAACTCAAAGACCACTTATGGACCAAGAATTTACTGACTTGAGGATAGACTTAAGTGCTAAGACTGGCAGAGTAATAGCTACAGAGTTTGGGTTCTTGATAGCACCTTTGAGCCACTGTACTGCCTTCATCCACACCTCTCCTTTTGTGAGATAATAAGTCTATATTTCTATATTGCTTTGCTTAGGTTTTCTATTATTACCTACAAACTTTAATGAACCCAAATCTTGAATGTGGTTGCGTACATTGTGAAAGATTCCAATAATTTAGAGGTAATCAATTTATAGTCTATTCTTGGAGACGTATGTTTTATATGATAAGATTTTAAAGAAAATTAGGGAATATTTTTTCTTCCTTTTTTTTTCAGTTCTAAGTCATAAATTAGATGGGTAATCTTGGAAAATTACTGGATATTTCTAGGTCTTAAAATTTCTCATCTATAAAATTTGCTGTAGACTGATGAAATGAGGTTATCAATTATAGATTAGTGTTTCCTCGTAAGCAGGGAAGGAGAGAATAAGTAAACGCTAAAGTAACTGAGCTAAAGACCACAAAGCATCACTGATATATATAAAAACAGAGTGGAAAGTACACAAAAAATGTAAAAATGCATAAAGTTAACTATATGGATGGCCCTACAACACCCATGTGCTTGTTTATACTAAGTGACTGAGAACCAAATTGAAAAATCAACCTTAGAATTCTGGTTTTAGCTCTAACATCAAAAGTCCTAAGAAGTTCTTACTCCCAACACTGCAACAAGAAAAAAGATAGGAAAACTGTGTATCAGTGACGTTTCTTGGATCAATGACTTTTCTTGGATACAGGAGAGGACTGAGGGGAGAGGGCAAACCAATATCCTGAAATCTGGAGAGACAGATGTGTTAAGCCTCTTGCTTCATCGTGAAAGATTTCAGAGACAAAATGATAGATAAGAAGTGAATTTATTTACAGAAAAACAGATCCAAGACAGAGTGTGGGTGATCTCAGAAGATGAGAGAGCTGCAGAATATGGTGAAGTTAATTTTTATGGGCTGGGTATCATAGGATGATGAGTGGGAAGATTATTCTGATTATTTTAGGCAAGGGGCAGAGATTTCTAGGAATTGGGCCATTGCCCACTCTTTGACCATTTAAGGTTAGCCTCAGAACTGTCATGGATTTCCCTGGTGGCTCAACTGGTAACGAATCCACCTGCAATGTGGGAGACCTGGGTTCTATCCCTGGGTTGGGAAGATCCCCTGGAGAAGGGAATGGCTACCCACTCCAGTATTCTGGCCCAGAGAATTCCATGGACTGTATAGTTCAAGGGGTCGCAAGGAGTCAGACACGACTGAGCAACTTTCACTTTTCAGAACTGTCATGGTGCTTGTGGGTGTATTATTTAGCTAACGAATTACAGTGAGCAAATACTGAGGCTCAAGGTCTCCTGGAAGTCAAATCTTCCACCATCATGGACTCATTTGCTTCTAACCCGTCTCTGTTATGTCCCATGGTTATGTTGTTCTTTTAAAGGCTGTGCCCTGCCCTCTTACCTCCTGTTTCAGATGGACCCAAGTAGATAATAAAGATTGGATAGAGATCTCCTGGACCAAAAAATTGTTGGAGGAACATTTAAATGGTAATTTTAAGGAATTTCTGAAAACTGATTGTGGACTAGTGTAAGGGTAAGAAAGTCCTCGGGCCATGGTTTAGAAATTCCTTACACTAATATGGGATTTTCATCCAGAAACACCATCAGTTTTTCATAGGAAGAATATGAGAAAGATTTCCTTACGGTTTCAGGAGAGGGAGAGAAAGAGTAAACATTGCTAAATACCCAGACTTATGTATTAAAACAAACAAACAAACGAAAACCATACTTCAGTAGAAAGGACTTGAATAGAATACAATTCTGAAACCAGATCCCAGATGGGGTAGGGTATTACTCCCAACTCCAGCAGCACCAGCCTTCCTGTCTGCTTTAAGGGAGGAGAAAGCTAAAACAGAAATACAGAAAACTTACAAAACAAAGTCAAGACTTCTGATTTCAACTCCAAAATATATTTTTGGAAGTTGTCATTCTTGTCCTTACAATGAGAAAAAAAAAAAGTGAACAAACTGAACATTAATGTCTTTTTTTGGACCCATCAGAAAACTAAGATCACCAAGGCAAATCGCACCTAAAATCTGGAGACAGGGGCGAACACAGAGTTACAGTTGAGATCAATTTATCTAGGGTGAAACTTCAGCAAATTGTCATAGGACCCCACTCTGGTCCCAGCCTAACCAAGGTTCTCAACTTCAGTAGAAGAAAGTTCTTTTAAGTAGTGTTAATCACACAGTCATGTCTAACTCTTTGTGTCCCCATGGACTATAGCCCACCAGGCTCCACTGTCCATAGAATTCTCCAGGCAAGAATGCTGGAGTGGGTAGTCAGCCAAACCCTTCTCCAGGGGATCTTTCTGACTCAGGGATCAAACCTGGGTCTCCTGCACAGCAGGCTGATTCTTTACTGTCAGAGTCACCAGGGAAGCTACTCTTTTAAGTAGGCAAATAACAAAACCAAAGCTGAGATCAATATAGCACAACCTTTATTAGGTGATCAAAGAATGGAAAAGTGGAAACTGATAGCTTACGGTGAATGATGTTGGATTCGTGATCTCTGAAAAAGATTTAGCTTCAGGATCAGGGACCAGGCTTGATGACTCAGAGCTTTTGTGTGGCAGAATTTTTATTACAGTAAAAAAGGACAGAGAAATCTTTTGACATAGACCTCATAAGGGGGACAGAGTGTGCCCTGTCACTAGTCTTAGCAAGGGAGCCATAGGAGCCATATACTTTTTCACTTGGCTGTTAACAGTAAATCAAAGGAATGTCTCAAGGTTGTAAAGATCTTACCAGACCCACTCCCACAATTTACATTTTAAGATAACGGGATTAGAACTAACAATAGAAAGATCTTACCAGACCCCTCCCACAACATGTCCTTTAAGATGACAGGATTAGTTATAAGGTTCTTAAGAAGGCGAAACATGTTCTTGAGCAGGATACATTCTTATATAATCATTTCCCAGAATTTAAGGAAAAATATATCTTTGAGCAAGATGAGTTGTTTTGCTGTGTAATCATTAGCACTGGGCTGAAAGAAAAAAAAAAAATGTCTTATGTGACTAGATGCAGGAATGTAGAAAAAAATCATTTGTCCTTTTCTCTTCCTTGAGAGCCCCAGACCCCTTCCTCTTCCTCAGGGACCCTGGACTTCTTATCAACCTACCTAAGAATTAACTCTCTCAGAACTAAAGTTCACAGGTCAGATTCTCCCACTTGGTGAGGATTGATTTAGTTTTAGAGTAAAGACAAAGGGGGCAAGAGTGAGGATAATGGTGTGGAGGCAGATGCTTTACTCTACTGGGGAGGGGGCAGGGCTTTTCTCAAGGGCATGGGTGCCATCCCCTTTTTGTCCTTTTATTGGTCCTTAATGTCTGGTCCTGGCCACTGATAGATGTGTCACTTAATATGCTAATGTAGTAAAATTAGTGTATAATAAGACTCAGAGTCTGTTCACACAATCTTGGTCCCAGCCGGTCCAACTGGATTTGTTGTCCGTTTGTCTGTAGCTTCCTTTCTTATTTATGGACCCTTTAACTTAAAGATTTATGTTAACTCTTGCTCGAGGTGGGGGGATTGGCAGGTTATGAGGAAGGACACTCCTGCTGCTTGTTGCGGGTTGGAGGGATGTTGGCAAAGACATGAAACAACTCTGGCCACCTGGCTGCTGTAGTCACAAACTGGAAGGAACATATAAACAGTCATAGTGACAAATTGAGGGATGCCAAGTGTGGATTGATGTAAAAGTGAGAAACGGTGGGGTGGGGGGGG
>NW_011494896.1:6806603-6819574 GCF_000754665.1 Bison bison bison
GGGGGGGGGGGTTTGGTCTCAGTCAGCCCTTACCCATTCATTTCATTCTTGGCTTTTACCTCCAGAAACCTCACCTGGTTTGGGGGATGAAAACACAAAAATTATGCCCTTGAGGCTGTGGCAAGGGGAGGGGAAAAGTAAAGCTGTTTAATACTTCTAGAGCATTCTCCATAATAAAGACCAACATTCAAGGTGAAACTGCTCTACCAGAATCTTATCTAACCTGAGACACTGCCATTTCTTCAAACTCCAGCCCCTTCTAGTTTGCCTGTCTCACTGAAGAAGAAAACGTAAAGGCTAAAATATACTTGTTAAGGTCACTAGCCAGGTACAGAGTCCCTCTACAGAATTGAGATTCAGTCATAAGATAATAAAGCACTGAGGCTCTCCCAGGCCTTCCTGCCACCAATAGAGCTCTAGTATACCAACACTATATAGGAGGTGGTGACGAAAACCACCCCCAAGAAGAAGAAATGAAAAAAAGCAAAATGGTTGTCTGAGGTGGCCTTACAAATAGCTGAGAAAAGAAGAGAAGCTAAAGGCAAGGAGAAAAGGAAAGATATACACAACTGAATGCAGAGTTCCAGAGAACAGCAAGAAGAGATAAGAAAGCCTTTTTCAGTGAACAATGCAAAGAAATAGAGGAAACAATAGAATGGGAAAGACTAGAGATCTCTTCAAGAAAATTAGAGATACCAAGGGAACATTTCATGCAAAGATGAGAACAATAAAGGACACAAGTTGTAAGGACCTAATAGAAGCAGAAGAGATTAAGAAATGGCAAGAATGCACAGAAGTGTACAAGAAAAGTCTTAATGACCTGGATGACCATGATGGTGTGATTACTCACCTAGAGACAGACATCCTGGAGAGTGAAGTCAGGTGGACCTTAGGAAGCATTATTATGAACAAAGCTTGTGGAGCTGATAGAATTCCAGCTGAGCTATTTCACATCCTAAAAGATGATGCTGTGAAAGTGCTGGACTAAATATGCCAGCAAATTTAGAAAACTCAGCAGTGGCCACAGGACTGGAAAAGATCAGTTTTCACTCCAATCCCAAAGAAAGGCAATGCCAAAGAATGTTCAAATTGCCACACAATTGCTTTCATGTCACATGCTAGCAAAGAAATGCTTAAAATCCTTCAAGTTAGGATTCAACAGTTTCTGAGTCATGAACTTTCATATGTACAAGTTAGATTTAGAAAAAGCAGAGGAACCAGAGATCAAATTGCCAACATCTGTTGGATCATAGAAAAAACAAGAGAATTCCAGAAAAACATCTACTCCCACTTTATTACCTATGCTAAAAGCCTTTGTGTGAATCACATCAACCTGTGGAAAATTCTTAATGATACGGGAATATCAGACAACCTTACCTGCCTCCTGACAAGCCATTATGCAGGTCAAGAAGCAACAGTTAGAACTTGACATGGAACAACAGACTGGTTCAAAATTGGAGAAGAATACATCCAGGCTGTATGATGTCACCCTGTTTATTTAACTTATGCACAGAGTACATCATGTGAAATGTCAGGCTGAATGAAGCAGAAGCTGGAATCAAGATAGCTGAGAGAAATATCAATAATCTCAGATATGCAGATGACACCATCCTAATGGCAGAAGGTAAAGAGGAACTAAAGAGCCTCTTGATGAAAGTGAAAGAGGAGAGTGAAAAAGCTGACTTAAAACTCAATATTCAAAAAGCTAAGATCAAGGCATCTGGTCCCATCACTTCATGGCAAATAGATGGGGAAAAATGAAAACAGTGAGAGACTTTATTTGTGGGGGCTCCAAAATCACTGCAGATGGTAACTGCAGCCATGAAATTAAAAGACGCTTGCTCCTTGAAAGAAAAGCTATGACAAACCTAGACAAGTATTAGAAAGCAGAGAAATTACTTTGCTGACAGAGGTCTGTCTAGTCAAAACTATGGTTTTTCCTGTATCATGTACAGATGGGAGAGTTAGACCATAAAGAAGGCTGAGTGCTGAAAAGTTGATGCTTTTGAACTATGGTAGCTGGAGAAGACTCTTGAGAGTCCCTTGGACAGCAAAGATATCAAAGTGGCCAATCCTAAAGGATATTCATTGGCAGGTCTGATGCTGAAGCAAAAGCTCCAATACTTTGGTCAGCTGATGCAAAGAGTCAACTCACTGGAAAAGATTCTAATGCTGGGAAAGATTGAGGGCAGGAGAAGAAGGTGGTGGCAGAGGATGAGATGGTTGGAAGACATCACTGACTCAATGGACATGGGTTTGAGCAAACTCTGGAATATAGTGAAGGGCAAGGAAGCCTGGCGTGCTGCAGTCCATGGGACAACTGAGTGACTGAATAGCAACAACGATACTAACAGAGCATTAAAGTTCACAGGGTTGCAGGATACAGACTCTATTGAAGGAGTTATCAAGCACTGTAAAAACAGTAACTGGGAGATTTTTTTTTTAATTATTTTAAATTTTATTTTATTTTTAAACTTTACAAATTGTAAAAAACGGCAAATATTCTAGAAGAATTTGAAGCTTCTAGAACCTACAGCTGTAGCAAAACCTAATCACAGTGCAGCACTAGCCAGATAAACATAAAACTTAAAAATAACGATGAAATACCATTTTGAAATGCCATCTCTAAATACCGTCTTCTGCTTCCAACAATAAATTGAAACATACAATGGCAATTCAAAAAACAGTCTGGAGAAAAGGGAACCCTCTTACACTGTTGGTGGGAATGCAAACTAGTACAGCCACTATGGAGAACAGTGTGGAGATTCCTTAAAAAACTGGAAATAGAACTGCCTTATGATCCAGCAATCCCACTGCTGGGCATACACACCGAGGAAACCAGAAGGGAAAGAGACATGTGTACCCCAATGTTCATTGCAGCACTATTTATAATAGCCAGGACATGGAAGCAACCTAGATGTCCATCAGCAGATGAATGGATAAGAAAGCTGTGGTACATATACACAATGGAGTATTACTCAGCCATTAAAAAGAATACATTTGAATCAGTTCTAATGAGGTGGATGAAACTGGAGCCTATTATACAGAGTGAAGTAAGCCAGAAAGAAAAACATCAATACAGTATACTAACGCATATATATGGAATTTAGAAAGATGGTAACAATAACCCTGTGTACGAGACAGCCAAAGAGACACTGATGTATAGAACAGTCTTTTGGACTCTGTGGGAGAGGGAGAGGGTGGGATGATTTGGGAGAATGGCATTGAAACATGTAAAATATCATATATGAAACGAGTCGCCAGTCCAGGTTTGATGCACGATACTGGATGCTTGGGGCTGGTGCACTGGGACGACCCAGAGGGATGGTATGGGGAGGGAGGAGGGAGGAGGGTTCAGGATGGGGAACACATGTATACCTGTGACAGATTCATTTTGATAGATGGCAAAACCAATACAATATTGTAAAGTTAAATAAAGTAAAATAAAATAGAATAAAAAAAGATACCAAAAAATAAAAAATAAAAAACACTCTGAAAGGATGAAAAAAATTCAAATTTATATACACATGATGAGGATTTTGGTAGGCAGGGAATTTCCATTACCTATAATAAGTAGGTTCAGAATACTAATAGAAAAGATAAACAATGCGTCTACTGAAAGAACTCCCCATGGCCATGCTGGAACAATTTGAGCATCAAAATTAATAATGTGAGCTATATTGCAAAATAGATAAATACCAAGGATAAAAATGACAGTAAATGATTGAATAAACGCCTAAATGGAGGAGAATAGAAATATCTGCTGTATAGAATTTCAAATATTTTATATACATACTTCCCCCTCAAGGAGGTGGAACATGACTCCTACCTCATAAGTATGATCTGTGGAGAGTGACCTTCTTCCAAGGTATACTGCATTGATAGGAGAAACAGTAATCAAATAATGGAGAAATGAAAAAGGACTACCTCTACCAATCTCTCAAAGCCAGTATCCAAAATGATTTCTTATTGATAGCATATGCCTTCGGCATGATATTATGAGAATAACCTTTACCTCTGTAGTTTTATTCACAAAAACTCAGACTTCAGCCTGATCATGGGAAAAATATCAGCAAATTCTTCTTGAAGGAAATTTTGCAAAATACCTGATCAGTAATGTTCAAAATTCTCAAGGTCACCAAAAAAGGGGAAGTCTGAGAAACTATCACAAAAAGGTAAAGAAGACACAGTAACTAAATTTAATATGATGTGAAACAGGAAAAGGATATTAGGTAAAAACAGTAAATGTGAGTGAAGTATGAACTTTAGTAAATAATAATCCCTGGTGGCTCAACCAGTAGAGAATCTGCCCACAGTGTGGAAGACCTGAGTTCAATCCCTGGGTTGGGAAGATCCCCTGGAGCAGGGCATGGCAACTCACCCCAGTATTCTTGCCTGGAGAATCCCCAAGGACAGAGGAACCTGGCGGGCTATAGTCCACAGGGTTGCAGAGTTGAACACGACTGAGCAAGGAAGCATAATGTATTAATGTTGCCTGTTCAGTTGTGACAAATGTACAATACTAACATAAGATGTTTACAAGTAAGGGAGTTAGGTGGGAGTACATGGGAATTCTTTTCTCACTGGTAATTTTGTTTTTGTAAATCAGAGACTATTCTAAATAAAAAGTTCACTTTCAAAAATCAACCTACTTAAAGGTTGTCATAGTCTGAAATATTCTACAGTCTGTAAGGCTATTGGGAGCATTTTTTTCCTTTGACACATTATTTTCTGTTTACATAATTCGTACAGAAATTATTCTTGGCTCTGAAAAAAAAAAAAGAGAAAAGCAAGTTAAAAGAAGCTGTTGTCCCTATGAAGCTGACATTTTATGTCATGGAGAGTGGAGAAGAGAAGAGATAAAGGAGAAACTCATAAATGACAGTGATATATGCTTAGGCAAAAATATCATGTAATGAAAAAAATTAGGAGGAAGAGAGAGATAAAGAGGAAGAAGCAGGGTGGAAATAAGAAGATGGAAGCTATGAATAAGCTCAAAGGTGTGGGCCAAAGGTAGATCATGTTACTGTCAGGAAAGCAATATGTGCATTTCATTCTTGAGTGCAATGGGTAACTTTTTAAGGAATTTAATCAAATTTATTAAATAGCTCCAGAGTAGTTCATTTTGGAGTCCTGCACCCTTTTTGGGGAAAAAAAAATAACTCATTATGTCTCATCTTTTCCTGACTATTATCAATGCTTGTTAGAATTTTTGGGTCTTCTTTATCACTTTCAAAGCAATGAAATAGCAAGACACGTTAGAATTCCATTTATAACATCAGTTAATATGCTTTAAAGGGGTTCTTAAGTTCATCAGGTTTAGTGAGTTAATTATGATATCAATTTGACCACTCATAAATGTATTTTTAATTGACTTTTTGCATGCTCCTTTTGGTGGTATTTTAAAAGCAAGACTCACATGGTGGGTTACCCCCTATGTCAAAGTCAAGTATTATTATTTTTAAATGACTTCTTGACTTTGAAGAATATGTATAATTATTTTCCCAAAGATTCATACATTTTACCCAATATTGTTCTTATTGTACTTACAAGACCAATGGAAACTGGTGTTAGTCAAAAAAAGTCTAAGACCTTTAATAAGATTTAAAGTACCAAAAATAGCAAAAATACACTGGTTGAATATCTTTGAGAGTCAAACATGAAGTGGAGCATTGAGGTTCAAAAGAAAAATATGTACTGAGATTTAGTCAGAACAAAACAGCAAGGCAGAAATTAAAAACTGGGAGAACTGGAAAAGGATAATGAATCAGATTTTGTGTTAAATTAGTTGTGGTTTTTGCTGTAAACTGTGGATAATGTGTTGCTCTAAATAGCGTTTGTTTTTGTGATACCTTGTGCTTGTCAGTACTGTGGGAAGATTAGTTTGATGCTTCTTAATTTGATAACTCCTCCTGGGCCACTGACAGTTCCAGAAAGGTCTAATCATTCTTTAAACAACTGAATCTAAACTCAGAAATGTGACTGTTATTTAAATGCAGTCTCAGGGAAATGACACTACTAAAGAAGCATGTTGCTTTCTTTGCATTTGTCATTTCCTTCTGATTTTAAATATTTGTTAAATTGAATGCAATAGTGTCTTTTATAGAATCGTCTTGTTTTAATTTTACCCAGAAAATCATCATCATATATATCTCTTCTGAAGGATTAGGCAACCATCTCCAATATCTTCTAAGCCTTGTAGCTTATTTTTAAATTTTCTTTGACATCTACTTTCTTTAAATCCTTAGGAAAGATGAATATATGGGGTGTCATACTTCATAAAGAATGTGCATTCTTCCAAATACTTCATGATCTTTCTAAGAGTCATAAAGCAGATTAAAAATGCTAATATCCATCAAGAGATTCTTTCATGATAGTATTCTATTTCGATCAGTATACAACCATCTATCTAATATTGCTGCTGCTAATCTATTGTTCTCTGAAGAACTGCGCATAAACCACAGACTACTTGACTAGTACAGTCTGGGCCCAGGTTATCTAACTTATTCTTGTATTCCTCTACTAGTAGAATACGTATTACTTGCCTAGTTTACTCATGTTTCCTTTTGTAGAAATTATTATTATTATTCTTGTTGTTCAGTCGTTAAGTTGTGTCTTGCTCTTTGCAACCCCACGGACTGCAGCATTATAGTCTTCCCTGTCTTTCACTATCTCTCGGAGTTTGCTCATCACTGAGTCGATGATGCCATCCAACCATCTCATTCTCTGTCACCCTCTTCTTCTTTTGCCTTCAGTCTTTCCCAGTATCAGAGTCTTTTCCAATGAGTCAGCTCTTTAAATCAGGTGGCCATAGTATTGGAGCTTCAGCTTCAGCATCAGTCCTTCCAATGAATGTTCAGGGTTGATTTCCTTTAGGATAGCCTGGTTTGATCTCCTTGCTGTCCAAGGGACTCTCAAGAGTCTTCACCAGCACCACAGTTTGAAAGCATCAATTTTTCAGTGCTCAGTCTTCTTTATGGTGCAACTCTCACAACCATACATGACTACTGGAAAAAACCATAGCTTTGATTGTGACAAATAGTATTTTCATTCTTGTGCTCTCTTAGAGACTCAGCCACATAGATCAGTAGTAATGTTGCTGTATTGAGCATCATCCTGATCTTTTTTTTTTTTTTTCTAGATTAATACTTTCTTTAAACAGTTCCTTTCATGATTTGGTAGAAGTATCTCGGACAAGTGAAAATAAGTTATTTGTGGAGAAAATTTGTAAGTTTAAAGTACATAAATACATAAAGTACATTTCACTCAACAAAGTGGAAGTTATGGATCCAGAATTTGAGTTTGACTTCTACCCATGAAATAAACATTAATGTTCTTTTTTAATATAGTCTGATTTCTCTTGAATTATAGCTTATATCTAGATATTTTCTACTAATCTTTACATTTGCTTATCCTAAATCTAGGATTAGCTCATCCTGTTTGAGGTTGAATTTGGGGGATAATTTCTGTTAAGCAGTTTCCTAAAACAATTTAGAGAGTGCACCATCATGTTTTAGCAGATTCAATCTCATCATGTGTTTAAGCTAAGCATTGAGTGTCTTTAATGATTCACATGGAAAGATTGTAGTCTGGCTCAGTAACTGTGCTTCAGCAACATAAATTATAGTGAAACATAGAGCAAAAGATTCTAGGAGTCACCACTGACCAGAATTCTCTTACAAAATAAGTAATCTTCAATTACTCTGCATTGTAAGCCCCGATGACCTTCAATAAACACTTGATAATAAATTTAAATTGATTCAGGGAATTTATTTTAAGGAATATAAAGTGCCTCATGTTTCACAGCTCTGATGTTCCAAAATTAGATCATGTCTGTGTTCAGACAAAAATATTTGGAAATGAATTGATCTTTACCAACTGTTA
Organism: Bison bison bison; assembly: GCF_000754665.1. Lineage (NCBI taxonomy): Eukaryota > Metazoa > Chordata > Mammalia > Artiodactyla > Bovidae > Bison > Bison bison. The sequence continues at coordinate 6,814,488 of NW_011494896.1, forward strand.
AAGACAGTCTTTATGGGGATTAGCATTTATTTACCTTGTACTATATGCTAGACACTATGTTCATTATGGTGTTATCAATCACAAACACACACACTCAAATACACATATACACGTGGGTGTTTTGTTGTTATTGTTGTTCAGTTGCTAAATTATGTCTAGACTCTTCGCGACCCCATGGACTGCAGCATACTAGGTTTCCCTGTCTTTCACTATCTCTCAGAGTTTACCCAAACTCATGTCCATTGAGTCGGTGATGCCATCCAACCATCTCATCCTCTGTCACCCTCTTCTCCTCCTGCTGTCAGTCTTTCCCAGCATCAGGGTCTTTTCCAATGAGTCAGCTCTTCTCATCAGGTGGCTAAAATATTGGAGCTTCAGCCTCAGCATCAATCCTTTCCAATGAATATTCAGAATTGATTTCCCCTAGGAATGACTGATTTGATCTTGCTGTTCAAGGGACTCTCAAGAGTCTTCTCCAATACCAAGTTCGAAAGCATCAGTTCTTCGGTTCTCAGTCTTCTTTATAGTCCAGCTCTCACATCTGTACATGACTACTGGAAAAACCATAGCTTTGACTAGATGGACCTTGGTTGGCAAAGTGATATCTCTGCTTTTTAATATGCTGTCTAGGTTTATCATAACTTTTTTGTGTTTAGGTGTTTAGTTTTTTCTATTAGCTCTCAAAAAGGCTTCCCAAGTGGTACTAGTGGTAAAGAATCTGTCTGACAATTCTGGAGACTCAAGAAACATGGGTTTGATTCCTAGGTTGGGAAGATTCCCTAGAGTAGGAAATGGCAACCTAGTCCAGTATTCTTGCCTGGAAAATTCCACGGACAGAGGAGCATAGTGGGTTACAGTCCATGTAGCCACAGACAGTTGGACACAACTGAGCAACTGAGTACACACACACACACACACTTTAGTTCTTGAAACAATTTCACAGAAGTGACTTGATCTCAGACATACAGTTATTTGCCTAAGGTACAGCAATGGTTGCCAAATTAGTAATTTAATGAAAGAAATGGCATTTTGAGAAGATAGACATTTCAAGGAATGTACAAAGAGACTGTTTTTCATCGAAGACATTTTCATGTCGTAATCAAGAAATATTCCACTTTTAATGAAAAAAAAAGCTTCACCAAATTGGGTCATATTTTTATTTTGTATTAGCACTCATTATAAAATCAAATGTTCATTCTAGTTGTAGCATGAAAAATGTCTAACTTTGCCAGCTTTTCACATTTTTCCACGTAATAGTTTTACATAGATGCCCTGTTTTTGTGACCCAATTGTCATTGCTAGGTATTCATTCTGTTATGTGGTGGCCTCATTTAGTGGGTGGCAGAGAGGCTGTCATTGATCTAGGCGGGGGGAAATTTTGTGCTTCCTCATTAGCCAGCCTCTTGGATGATATGCCTCTGAATTTTAACACCATAGAGATAGAAATGACAAAAGTTGTCATCTAGAATGAGGCTTGAAGCTTAAAAATAAAAATGAAACCAAAAGTTAGTTTTGCCTTATATTTACAAAATGATAAATATTAGCTAAAGGACAATATACAATTAATTTAAAAATTTTTCAAATATCTAAGAATTTGAAAATAGGTAGTTAATGAAAGATATTTGCAGTTGAGTTTTTAAATGTTTCCCTTTTTATTTTTGAGCTTGGATTTTGGTACTTAGAAGTCATGTTTGTTTATCTGACTTCATTTTAACCAACTTATTTTTTCAATTAATGTTCTTTCTTCAAAATGTAAATAATGATTCTAGGTAAGTGTTATCTTTCAAATTTATGGTAAAATTTTCTAGATCACCAGTTAAAAGATAACAACAGTGTTCTTTTATAAGGCAGTTCTAACTGTTAGGTGTGAATAGCTGGTACATGCTTCATGCCCTTAGAATACAGACCCCATCACTTAAAACAGGACGACATAAATATAGTCTGTCAAACGCTAGATAAAGTATAAAGACAAGAACATTAATATACTTCATCTTTGTGATTTTCCTTGAAGTCATCCTTAAAAAATTGAAAGAAGTGTTCAACAAGTCTCAGAAGCAAGGAGCAGTTATTGTTGAAAGGCAACTCAGTGGATAAATGCTGTTCTTTGTACTTTATTTCATAATTAATTTTATTCAGATTCCTTTCTACCATATATCGTTGCACAATCACTTATATACTTTATTTTAGTTCAGTCTTTGAACTGGGAGAAAAGGGATCAAACATTAAGTTCATCACAAGTCCTGATTTGTCCCAGAAATTCCAAATCTATATACCCAGCTGCTGAACCCCTAGTATAGTTTTAAATCTGTTCAGAATTGAGTTACTGATATTTTCTCCCAAACCAGCCATTCCTGTAGTCTTTCTCATTTTAGTTAAAGGCAACTGTATACTTTTGATGACCAGGTTAAAAATCATGATTTTCTTATTTTCTTTCTTGTCCTTTCTCTCTCTCTCTATAACGCATAGCATTTCTGCCAGAATATCTCCAGAATTTGACCAATTCATGTCACTTTCATCACCACCACTCTGGACCACAGAGCCATGATAATTCTAGCTATATATAGCCTCTTAAAAGTTCTCCCTGCCTCTCCCCCTGCAGCCAGAGTATTCACAGGATACTCTTCTCTCAGATAAATTCCCCATCATCTGACCTTAAATAAAAAATCACTTTCTCTGTAGAGCTTTTCCTGGATATCCAAACTAAAATTTAAACCAAAAAAAAAAAAAAAAAATCCTCTTTCCCTTCTTTACTTTTTCTTGTGTCATACATGCACAGTTACAGATGTAGATTTACATGTAAGTGTGGACAGATACCACATATTGCTGTAAATAACATATGTTATATATGACACATTGAATTTAGTGATTCTGTTTCTCATCCTCTAACGTATAACCACAATGTGCTTGGTTTTGTTTATTATCCTCAGTACCTGAAATAGTACCTGACACAGAGTAAGTGCTCAATAAATATTTGTTGAGTGGATTAATGAATAAACAAATGCATCAATGGATGGATACATTAAATGAGATTATTTTTGATTCTGTGGAGAAGTGCATTTAAGGGGACAAGAGAGTTATCAGTGAGTTAAGAGAGATAGCTTATAAGATAACAAGAAAGTTATCTTCCACAGTAGTCCAAGAAATGGTTAAGAGGGGCTGGATCCAGGGTGCTAATATTGTCAATGGTGAGAAAGTGAAAATTTTGGTTTGATTATAGAGCACAGATGGAGTACAAAGACTGACTTTCTAGTGACAAGAAGAAAAGCAAATAGTATAGTCTAGAGATACTAGTAAATTATCAGTTGATTGGTGGAAGACAAAGAAATCCCCTTCTAATGATCTCTCTGTTTTTCCTAGTTAACTATATGCTGTACAACTGAAACTAACACAATATTGTAAGTCGACTATACTTCAACAAAAAAATAGAATAAAAATAAATAAAATTAAATAAAAACTATAAAGTAAAATGATTAGCTGATTGGAGAATGGTGTACTTGGGAAAAAAATAATTGTAAAAATCTGTTAAGTAAGTAATAAATGCTAAATGCTTGGTGAGTAGCGTAGAATTACTGGTTAGAATAGGATACCTGAAAAGCCCTGAAAATTATTATTTCCTCTGCTGCTGCTGCTGCTCAGTTGTGTCTGACTCTGTGCAACCCCATAGACGGAAGCCTACCAGGCTCCTCTGTCCCTGGGATTCTCCAGGCAAGAACCCTGGAGTGGGTTGCCATTTCCTTCTCCAATGCATGAAAGTGAAAAGTGAAAATGAAGTCGCTTCAATCCATAAGCACAGAGTAAAGCTGGTTTTAGAAAAGGCAGGGAAACCAGAGACCAAATTGCCAACATCCACTGGATCATCAAAAAAGCAAGAGAGTTCCAGAAAAACATCTATTTCTGCTTTATTGACTATGCCAAAGCCTTTGACTGTGTGGATCACAATAAACTGGGGAAAATTCTGAAAGAGATGGGAATACCAGACCACCTGACCTGCCTCTTGAGAAATTTGTATGCAGGTCAGGAAGCAACAGTTAGAACTGGACATGGAACAACAGACTGGTTCCTAATAGGAAAATGAGTATGTCAAGGCTGTATATTGTCACCCTGCTTATTTAACTTCTATGCAGAGTACATCATGAGAAACGCTGGGCTGGAAGAAGCACAAGCTGGAATCAAGATTGCTGGGAGAAATATCAATAACCTCAGATATGCAGATGACACCACCCTTATGGCCGAAAGTGAAGAGGAACTCAAAAGCCTCTTGATGAAGGCAAAAGAGGAGAGTGAAAAAGTTGGCTTAAAACTCAACATTCAGAAAATGAAGATCATGGCATCTGGTCCCATCACTTCATGGAAAATAGATGGGGAAACAGTGTCAGACTTTATTTTGGGGGGCTCCAAAATCACTACAGATGGTGACTGCAGCCATGAAATTAAAAGTTGCTTACTCCTTGGAAGAAAAGTTATGACCAACCTAGATAGCATATTGAAAAGTAGAGACATTACTTTGCCAACAAAGGCCCGTCTAGTCAAGGCTATTGTTTTTCCTGTGGTTATGTATGGATGTAAGAGTTGGACTGTGAAGAAAGCTGAGTGCTGCAGAACTGATGCTTTTGAACTGTGGTGTTGGAGAAAACTCTTGAGAGTCCCTTGGACTGCAAGGAGATCCAACCAGTCCATTCTGAAGGAGATCAGCCCTGGGATTTCTTTGGAAGGAATGATGCTAAGGCTGAAACTCCAGTACTTTGGCCACCTCATGTGAAGAGTTGACTCATTGGAAAAGACTCTGATGCTGGAAGGGATTGGGGTCAGGAGGAAAAGGGGACGACAGAGGATGAGATGGCTGGATGGCATCACCGACTGGATGGACGTGAGTCTGAGTGAACTCTGGGAGTTGGTGATGGACAGGGAGGCCTGGCGTGCTGCGATTCATGGGGTCGCAAAGAATCTGACACGACTGAGCGACTGAACTGAACTGAAGTCTGCTTGGATAGCCTTTCACACTTTTTGACTACCATTTCTCTCTTTCCTTTATTTTGCTCATTTGAGAAAATTAACTGTTTATTGGGAAACATAGCACAATTATATAT
>NW_011494896.1:6819674-6826108 GCF_000754665.1 Bison bison bison
TTTGTATATATGCTGCTGCTACTGCTGCTAAGTCGCTTCAGTCGTGTCCGACTCTGTGTGACCCCATAAACAGCAGCCCACCAGGCCCCGCCGTCCCTGGGATTCTCCAGGCAAGAACACTGGAGTGGGTTGCCATTTCCTCTTCCAATGCGTGAAAGTGAAGTCACTCAGTCATGTCCGACTCTTAGGCACCCCATGGACTGCAGCCTACCAGGCTCCTCCGTCCATTGGATTTTCCGGGCAAGAGTACTGGAGTGGGGTGCCATTGCCTTCTCCCATATGTATATATATGTCTGTATATATGTAACATGTTTTCATTTAGTTTCATGGCTGATGTGTCTTCCTACATTGCCAACATCGCAAGGGTGATAAAATTTAAAAACGGGAAGTGAAAGCTCACAATCCTTTGGCACTGCTGTGTATTAAGCATTGTAAAGACAAACACCTTAGAAATGGACAGATGTGTTTATCCAATAACATTTCTGGCAAAAGAAATCATGAATTCAGTTTTGTTTCAGTTCAGTTCAGTTAAGCCGCTCAGTTCTATCCACCTTTTTGAGACCCCATTGACAGACCACGCCAGGCTTCCCTGTCCATTGCCCGCTCCCAGAGCTGCTCAAACTCATGTCCATCGAGTTGGTGATATCATCTGACTATCTCATCCTCTGTTGTCCCCTTTTCCTCCTACCTTCAATCTTTCCCAGCATCAGAGTCTTTTCAAATGACTCAGTTCTTCACATCAGGTGGCCAAAGTATTGGAGTTTCAGCTTCAACATCAGTCCTTCCAATGAATATTCAGGACTGATTTCCTTTAGGATTGATTTGCTGGATCTCCTTGCAGTCCAAGGGACTCTCAAGAGTCTTCTCCAATACCACAGTTCAACAGAATCAGTTCTTTAGTGCTCAGCTTTCTTTATGGTCAAACTCCCACATTCATATATGGAAAAACAATAGCTTTGACCAGACGGATCTTTGTTGGCAAAGTAATGCCTCTGCTTTTTAATATGCTGTCTAGGTTGGTCATAGCTGTTCTTCCAAGGAGCAAGCATCTTCTGATTTCATGGCTGCAGTCACCATCTGCAGTGATTTTGGAGCCCCAAAAAATAAAGTCTGAAACTGTTTCCATTGTTTCCCCATCTATTTGCCATGAAATGATGGGACTGGATGCCATGATCTTTGTTTTCTGAATGTTGAGTTTTAAGCCAGCTTTTTCACTCTCCTCTCTCACTTTTATCAAGAGGCTCCTCAGTTCCTCTTTGCTTTCTGCCGTAAGGGTGGTGTCACCTACATATCTGAGGTTATTGTAATTTCTCCTGGCAATCTTGATTCCAGCTTGTGCTTCATCCTGCCTGGCATTTCATGTGATGTACTCTGCATATAAGTTAAATAAACAGGGTGACAACATACAGGTTTGACGTACTCCTTTCCCAATTTGGAACCAGTCCGTTGTTCCATGTCTGGTTTTAACTGTTGCTTCTTGACCTCATACAGATTTCTCAGGAGGCAGGGAAGGTAGTCTGGTATTCCCATCTCTTGAAGAATTTTCTAAAGTTTATTGTGATCCACACAGTCAAAGGCTTTGGCTTAGTCACTAAAGCAGAAGTAGATTATTTTCTGAAACTCTCTTGCTTTTTCTATGATCCAACAGATGTTGGCAATTTGATATCTGGTTCCTCTGCCTTTTCCAAATCCAGATTGAACATCTGGAAGTTCTCTGTTCACATCCTGTTGAAGCCTGGCTTGGAGAATTTTGAGCATTACTGCTAGTGTGTGAGATGAAATTGTGTGGTAGTTTGAACATTCTTTGGCATTGCCTTTCTTGGGGATTGAAATATGAAAACTGACCTTTTCTATTTTTATTTAGGTATACAAATAAATGCTATTCAGAGCACCAACTCCTCTTTACTAACTTGACTGACAGTTGTTTGCACATTCTTGATATTGAATTTTGCTTCATTTAAACATTTGTATGTACTCATTACATGTTTCTTTCTTCTCTATATTAAACTACACATCTCAGTTCTTATCTTGAAGAAATTATTGTCTTTTGGGGAAAAAACATGGAACTTGATAATAGAAGACTATGTATAATCAAATGAAGTCAAACATTAATATAAATGGTATAGATTTTTAAGGTCTCTGTGATAAGAGAAGGGAGAAATCAGAGAAGATATGGTACTTTGTTCCATTTAGTCAGCATGGGAATAGTAATGGAAAGAAAATTTTATTCAGGTAATAGTGTAATGGCTAATGCAAGAAGGTATTACAAGGAACCCATTCCATTGACCAATCCATCAACCACCTATAAACTTGATCAAACAAGTCTCACTGCCACATTTTCCTAATCTCTCTCAGTCTAAATAATAGAAATATCCACTTCACAGAATTTCTCAGAAGCTTACATCAGATAAGTGGTGGAAAGCTATATATAACATATAAGACATTGTATGTGCATTGTTGGTTTACTGTCTTATTCTCTTTAGTTAATAGATAAGCCCAGAAAAAATTTAGAATTTACTTTATTAATTGTGACTTATTTCTAAATATTAAAGATCCATCATTCAGTCATTTAAATTTTAATCTTGTATCAACAATATTTATTTAATCAGATTTTTTTTTCTGTGACTGTCTTGTGCCAGGACATAGTTCCTATCTTTGAGAAAAGACAAGAAATCTATTGACAATGCTTAGGCCACCAAGGGCCAAGACAAAAGAAAAAATAAACTTCTACCAGGGTTTTATAAAATATTCCAGATGAGCTGATAGAGTCATCAGTAAACAATTTTCTATGGCTGTCGTTGTTTTTCAAAATCTCTGCTACTGCTAAGCTGCTAAATCACTTCAGTCGTGTCCAACTCTGTGCGACCCCATAGACGGCAGTCCACCAGACTCCCCCATCCCTGGGATTCTCCAGGCAAGAACACTGGAGTGGGTTGCCATTTCCTTCTCCAATGCATGAAAGTGAAAAGTGAAACGGAAGTCGCTCAGTTGTGTCTGACTCTTCGCAACCCCATGCGCTGCAGCCCACCAGGCTCCTCCGTCCATGGGATTTTCCAGGCAAGAGTACTAGAGTGGGGTGCCATCACCTTCTCCAGTCCAGTTTATTTTTTTTAGTAGCAAAAAAAATAAAAAATAAAAAAATGCCAGACAAAAAAATCAGTATAAAATAATTTTTGTCAAATTATTGAAAGTGAGAAAATATTGAAATGTCAGAAATCTTCAAAGAAAAATTTCCAAATAAGCACTTCTTGAATCTTTTTGTTTTCCATATGAAAAAGTTTCAGTGAAGATATTTGGTTGGAATGTGGTGCAGAGCTGCAGAATATGATTGGGTTTGTTCTGTTTCCTTTAAAAATAGCATCCCATCAGACTACTGAGAGTTGAGAATCTCTTTTACTGTGTATCCTGCTGCCAGCTTTTCATTTGAAATCAAATAATCTGTTTCTGGAGAATAAAGGAGAAATTTAAAATACAGCTAATGCCTGTATTCTATTTTTTCAGTAAATTTTCACTTGAGTTGCTTCCCCAGCATGCCATGGAGCAGCCTAAGCTTTGAGTAGGATCACATCAAAATAATCTGTTAAGTTTTATTCACAAACATTTATCTGTTTGACTATAGAAGCAGAGGTCCATAAAAATACAAAATGTTGTTAATATTTATGATGTGCTTACATGATTGTTTTCATATGTAGTTTTCTAATTTAACAGTCTCCCAAATATAGATTATACTATTAACAGTATTCCAAAATTTTAGATGAAAAGCTAAGTCTCAGATAGTTAAAGTAAATTGATCCATATCATACAGCTAATAAGTGGAAGAACTGAAATTTGAACCCAGTATTTTATTCTCATTTCAACCTCATATTCTTTCCACTTGGCTATGTTATTTCATAGTACATTGTATATATAGTTATACAGGTGTTAGTCACTCAGTCATGTCCGATTCTTTGCGACCCCAAGGACTATAGCCCTCCGGGTCCCTCTGTCCATTGAGTTCTCCAGGCAAGAATACTGGGATGGGTAGTCATTCCCTTCTCCAGGTGATCTTCCCGATCCAAGGATCAGACCCTCATCTCCTGCATTGCAGATATATTTTTTACTGTCTGAGACACAAGGGAAGCCCCATATATAGTATATCATTGGGTTTTCCTGGTAGTTCAGTTGGTAAAGAATCTGCCTGGAATGCAGGAGACTAGGTTTGATTCCAGGGTTGGGAAGATCCCCTGGAGAAGGAAATGTCAATTCTTGCCTGGCGAATCTCATGGACAGAGGAGCCTGGTAGGTTTCCAGTCCATGGGTCGCAAGAGGTGGACACAACTTAGTGACTAAACCACCACCACAGTATAATTTTTAGCTTGTATTCATTGTAAAATTATTATAGTTAAGATACCATACTTCTTGTAATGGTGGAGGCACCAAAAACATATGAGCTTGCCTAGTCTTTACAAAGATTTTGGAATGCACAAAAAAATACACAAACATAAAACATACAATATATAATATGTCTAACAAATAACAGAAAAAGTCTTTCATGAGGAAATACTGGATTGGCCAAAAAGTTCGTTTGGGCTTTTCCATAACATCTTACACAAAAACCCAAATGAATAGTTTGGCCAACCCAAGATATATGTCTTATATATCACATCAGGACAAATTTAGGTAGCTGTGACTTAAAAAAATACATTTATTCTGTCTCTGCCCCTGGAACTGACAAAAAATTCCTAAAACACCTGTAATTTCCTCAGCTGGGGATGGTAGGAGCATCTTCTGTAAACCTTCAGAATCCTTTGGAATTTCCTGGCTCATAGGAGCATCTTTTGTTCTATGAGGTGACTTGTGTTGGACTCCTAGATAGCTTCAGGATAGGGACTGGCCACCAGAAAGACCAAGGTGTGATAAGGGTTCAGAGAATTTCCAGTTGGTGCAACCTTGGAAGACGGTACACTCCTACTCCATGGACACAGAAGCTCCTGCACTCAAGGACCCAGCCTATCTACTCTTTTATCTGGCTATTAAAATGTATTCTTTAAATATTCTATAAGGAAATCAGAAAATATAGGTCAGTTTCCTGTTTCCTGACTTCTGTAAGCCATTACAGCAAATTATGAAACATGAGGAGTAGTTTGTGGGTACCCCTTATTGATAGCCCAGTCAGACAGAAGAGTGGGTACTGAAGTGTGGGGCACAGTTTTGTAGGATTGAGCCTTTAACATGTGGGGTCTGTGTAATTCAAAGTAGCTAATGCCAGAATCAAATCAAAGGAGAACAACACCCAGTTCGTGTCCACAGAGAATTAGAGCATTTCTTGGTGCAGAAAATTCATATAGACTTGGTTTCAGAAGTGCCTGAAGTAGAAAAACCATTTTCTTTTAGTTGGAGTCTAAGTTTGACTTGCAGCTTGATAAACAAGCAAGGTTTCAGTAAATAGAGTACAGAAACGGACATGCGTATGTCCATAGAACAACTCTAAGAATATTTAGGTAATGACAAATTGAATGAACATTTATTTATAATATAAAAGCATTGGAATAGATATATAGAAAATGATGAGTTCTGAGAACTAAATGCTACAGAAAAAATTCAGGATAATATGATATGTATAACTGATTGACTTTGCTGGGCCCCTGAAACTAGCAGAACATTATAAATCAAGTATACTCCAATAAAAACTGTAAAAACAAAAAGAAATGAAACTGAAAAAAAATTCAGATAAAGAATTTCAGTTAAATTCTTAAAATTATAAAAAGGGCTAACATAGAAATTTTTGAATTTAAAAATAACATTACAATTTAAAAAGTCAATGAATAAGTTTACCAGTAGGTTAGAAAACACTAGTTAAAGAATTATGCCTATGTTCTCCTCTAGGAGTTTTATAGTTTCTGGTCTTACATTGAGATCTTTAATCCATTTTGAGTTTATTTTTGTGTATGGTGTTAGAAAGTGTTCTAGTTTCATTCTTTTACAAGTGGTTGACCAGTTTTCCCAGCACCACTTGTTAAAGAGATTGTCTTTAATCCATTGTATATTCTTGCCTCCTTTGTCAAAGATAAGGTGTCCATATGTGTGTGGATGTATCTCTGGGCTTTCTATTTTGTTCCATTGATCAATATTTCTGCCTTTGTGCCAGTATCATACTGTCTTGATAACTGTGGCTTTGTAATAGAGCCTGAAGTCAGGTAGGTTGATTCCTCCAGTTCCATTCTTCTTTCTCAAGATAGCTTTGGCTATTCGAGGTTTTTTGTATTTCCATACAAATTGTGAAATTATTTGTTCTAGCTCTGTGAAGAATACCGTTGGTAGCTTGATAGGGATTGCACTGAATCTATAAATTGCTTTGGGTAGTATACTCATTTTCACTATATTGATTCTTCCAATCCATGAACATGGTATATTTCTCCATCTATTAGTGTCCTCTTTGATTTCTTTCACCAGTG
>NW_011494896.1:6826208-6834846 GCF_000754665.1 Bison bison bison
AATGGTGAATGGATTGTTTCCTTAATTTCTCTTTCAGTTTTCTCATTATTAGTGTATAGGAATGCAAGGGATTTCTGTGTGTTGATTTTATATCCTGCAACTTTACTATAATCATTGATTAGTTCTAGTAATTTTCTGGTGGAGTCTTAGAACATAGGCAAAACACTCTCCGACATACATCACAGCAGAATCCTCTATGACCCACCTCCCAGAATGTTGGAAATAAAAGCAAAAATAAACAAATGGGGCCTAATTAAACTTAAAAGCTTCTGCACAACAAAGGATACTATTAGCAAGGTGAAAAGGCAGCCTTCAGAATGGGAGAAAATAATAGCAAACTGACAAACAACTAATCTCAAAAATATACAAGCAACTCCTACAGCTCAACTCCAGAAAAATAAATGACCCAATCAAAAAATGGGCCATAAGAACTAAATAGACATTTCTCCAAAGAAGACATATAGATGGCCAACAAACACATGAAAAGATGCTCAACATCACTCATTATCAGAGAAATGCAAATCAAAACCACTATGAGGTACCATTTCACTCCAGTCAGAATGGCTGCGATCCAAAAGTCTACTAGCAATAAATGCTGGAGAGAGTGTGGAGAAAAGGGAACTCTCTTACACTGTTGGTGGGAATGCAAACTAGTACAGCCACTATGGAGAACAGTGTGGAGATTCCTTAAAAAACTGGAAATAGAACTGCCTTATGATCCAGCAATCCCACTGCTGGGCATACACACTGAGGAAACCAGAAGGGAAAGAGACACGTGTACCCCAATGTTCATCGCAGCACTGTTTATAATAGCCAGGACATGGAAGCAACCTAGATGCCCATCAGCAGATGAATGGATAAGAAAGCTGTGGTACATATGCACAATGGAGTATTACACAGCCATTAAAAAGAATACATTTGAATCAGTTCTAATGAAATGGATGAAACTGGAACCTATTATACAGAGTGAAGTAAGCAAGAAATAAAAACACCAATACAGTATACTTACGCATATATATGGAATTTAGAAAGATGGTAACAATAACCCTGTGTATGAGACAGCAAAAGAGACACTGATGTATAGAACAGTCTTATGGACTCTGTGGGAGAGGGAGAGGGTGGGAAGATTTGGGAGAATGGCATTGAAACATGTATAATATCATGTATGAAACAAGTCGCCAGTCCAGGTTCGATGCACGATACTGGATGCTTGGGGTTGGTGCACTGGGACGACCCAGAGGGAGGGTATGGGGAGGGAGGAGGGAGGAGGGTTCTGGATGGGGAACACAGGTATACCTGTGGTGGATTCATTTCGATATTTGGCAAAACTAATACAATTTTGAAAAGTTTAAAAATAAAATAAAATTTAATAAAAAAAAAAAAGAATAATCTTGCAAAAAAAAAAAGAATTATGGAACTAGCATATAGGTCAGTAGAAAACTTTCAAATTAAAACATTGAATAATCTAAATTGATGTTATTTATTCAGTTAACAGAGGGGAAAAACCTTTAATTTTAGCTGATTCAGATAAAATTCAACTTTAATTTGTTTTGAAATCTTTAAGCAAAATTGGAACGGGAGATATGTAATTTATAATAGAACTTCTACAATTAACTTTGCAAGATTTTGGAAAAAGTGAGGAATTTCAGTATGGGATGCCTATATTAAATGTTAGTTAAATTTCTTAAATGTATAAATTGTATTAGATATGATGGATATGCCCTTGCTTAATTTTGGAGTGCCCATGCTGAAATATTAAATATTTAGTGGTGAATAAACTTTCAAATGTATGAAAACAAATAAGTGCTTCTGGAGAAGCTATCTTTTAGCAACAAGATACAAAATCTTCTGTTACTACCTGTAGCCACAAGCTATCAAAATCCCTTTTTTAGTAAGCACAGTTTTAGATAAGTAGACTGTCTAATATTATACAATAAAAATCTTCCACAGAACCTAGATTAGCAATGGACTCACATTATTAAAATCAACTTTTGAATAGAATTAGCAGCATTCATTATTGTTGTTTGAATTTTATGATATTGTTATGTTTGAATGTCTGATACATTTCCATATAATAAAAAATTAAATTTTTTTTTAATAAAAATGGTTAAAAGATCAAGACAAAATGGAACAATGAAAACAACCCATAAAAATAAAAATATAAATGTAAATCAGATATTATCCTGATATAAGGAATGCAATCATGAATAAGACAATCCCTCTTCTTAAATAATCTCTAGATGAATGAGAGAGGCAAAATATTTTCTGTTAATTCAGACTAGTTTATTATACATTTCAATAATACCCTCATTACATTCCTTCATGATATCCAGTATCCTTATAAATATATTCATTTTCTTTCCTTCTAGTTTGTATAAACTTTGAAGATAAGGAATAAGCCAGTCTAGTTTATTTCAGTTTCTTCAAAGTGTAGTAAGATTAAAATATGAATTATTAATTGAATGAATTAATAGTTGGAAGTCAGAGAAGAAAACTATAAATAATATTTCTAAGAGTTGAAATTATACAAAATCATAAAGGACATTCCTATAAGTAGAGAAGTCTCCATATCTTGATATTTCTATGGGTTGGGTTTCATATCTATTCTATAAGCCTCTTCTAATTGGAAGTTTCCTTAGTTCACAAATTGAATATACTGATGTAAATTGAATATATTGATGTGAGTTGATGAAGTATCTATAATGAAGGGGAAAGTGTATTCTTGGGTTACAGTCATTCTGAAAGTATATAAATGTCTGTGGAATAAGCAACAGCTGTTAAGAAAAAAAATATAGTAAACTCAAGAGTTGTAAGAGGATAAAAGTATGGGATGAGGAAAAAACTGCTCAACACAATTCACTGGCTAATTCTAACATACACTGTGAAAACAAATCTGACTTTTCTCAAGTAGAAGTTGAAATATATACAGATTTGCCCTAAATAAGCTCGGATAATAAGATTTACTTTTAGTACAGTTTTTGGAAATAACTCTTCTTTAGTATAAATACACAAGCTAAAGTTACAATGTCTCACATTCTAATATTTCCATTTTTCATTAAAAGTCAAATGTAATAAAATAATGATGTCCCAAATCAAGACCTAAAGCTTCTGCCAAACTATATTATGAATAAACCATCCAAATATAAAGTTCTGTTTAGTGTAATATTAATGTAATAATATCCATCTATGCAATTCTTTTTCTCGCTGTCTCTTGTTTTTTTTGGTTATCAACCTGGGTCATCTAGGAACTTGGGTAATTAAAACAGATTATTCATTTCTCCCTCTTGGGTTAACAATTACTTTTAAAAAATGATATTTAAAATGATGCAAAGCTGAATACTCTGCTTCCCTTGTTTTTAATTTCACATGAATCCTCATGGCAAATCTGAAAGACAGATTTAATTATCCTTTACCAGAAGAGAAACTGAGGTAAGAAAATAAAATACCTTTAGGATTTCAGTTCAGGCAAATACATTGAATGAGTAGAGGAGGGAGCAGCAAAAATATTAGAATCAGAGAAAGAATACATATTCTTTATAAAAGACGTGGCTTCTACAAAGGATCTACAAAGAATTGTGACATTTTAAGCCCTACATATTTGTCTTGTAAATGCACCGAAATTGCTTTCCTTCAATTTAGGGAAGTGGCAATGGTATTTGTAAACAAGATGTCAGATTTCATAAGGCGATGGTATCTTTTCAAATATCTTCAGGTAACAACTTCAAGACAATGATTTATAAAGCAATAAACATTTTTAATATGACATAAACTAACTCTGAAGGAAAGTGTAAAAGAAGAGTTAGAAATGTTTTTGAGCGATGTTAAAATAAGTGCAAGCTTATATACATTCCTATATGAAAATATCTATTTATTTGGATTTATGTCATTATTTATTTGTTAAAAATATCACTTTATTTTTTCTACAAGCATAGCTTATATGTTCCCATACTGTGAATTATGTAGAATGTTGTACAAGGTTAAAAAATATTCCACTCTGATATTACTCTGATTGATTCTATTATATCTGTGGAACTGCATTAACTTTCTGCTTTTAATCTCATGCCCTTCTAATTCATCCTCCACACTGTCTGTGAGCAATCTTCTAAATGTAATTGGATGATTTCACTCTTTTCCTTCAAGTTATTCAGTGTTTCTCCACTGCCGTGAAGATAAACCTAAATTACTTTGTGGATCATACAGTCTTCCAGTATTGGTAGCAGCCAGGGCATGTCCTTCTCTTCATGTCCTATACATTCTCTTTGAGAATCCTACCATAAACATCCCACGCTGTTAATAGTTCCCTGAGTGTACCATGGGCTCTCTTATTGTCCTTTCTTTGTTTAGATTATTCTTTTTTCCAGCATCCATCTATTTATAATTCTTTCTGGTTTTTGGAGCTTCCATTTCACCTTGATCTTGGATTTTATTTTCAAGAATGGTGAGAAAAAAAATAACTAAAAGAACTGAAGATAGAGACTAACACAGGTAGTTTTATTTGAAAGTTCATAGCAGGAAGGTTCTCAATAGCCAAAAGGAAGAAAAAACACAAATGTGCATTAATAGATGAATAGATTTTAAAATGTGGAATATATCCGTGATGATGATGGATGTGTTAGGCGTTCAGTTGTGTCCAACTCTTTGTGACTCCATGAAATGTATAACCCACTAGGCTCCTCTGTCCATGGAATTCTCGAGTCAAGAATACTGGAGTGGGTTGCTGTTCTCTTTCCCAGGAGATCTTCCTGACCCAGGGATTGAACCTAGTAGATTGCAGGTAGAATCTTTGCCATCTGAGCCATTAGGGTCCTTGGATGCTAGTTATGTAGTGGAATGCTATTCAACATTAAAAATGAATGAAATATTTGTAAATTCCACAATGTGAATACACCTTAAAAATATATAAATGAAAGAAATCAGACATAAAAGGTCAAATATTGTATGGCTCTATCTGTGTGAAATATCCAGAATAGGCAAACCCACGGAGACAGAAAACACACCACTGGTTGCCAAGGGCTAGGAGAACATGGACAGTAACTGGTAAATGAGTATGGAACTTTGATATTGGACTAATGAGAATATTTTGGAACTAGGGAGAGTTATTGTTTTCAGAATACTGTGAATGTTCTAAATACCACTAATTTTTTCCCTTTCAAAGAATTATTTTTGTTATGTAAGTTTCACCCTCATTAAAAAAAAAATCCCTGTTTAATAGTCATCATAGTAACAATACAATCTATTAGGTGCTAAAACTAGTAGGTGAATGTGGAATAGGAACAAGATTTTGCATGGTCTCAAAGCATATTCCCACAAAAGATGCACTGATTTCAAATGGGATAAAAATGTCCATTTAGTTTGGAAAATCTCAAAGGTATCATTATGATGAAGCACCGCTAATGGGACATTTCCATATGTGTGCCATTCAAGAGGATGCAGTGAAGGACTTAGAATCACTTCTGGGATATGCAGGACCAAAGTGCATGACTTCTGTCTGATCATAGGAAAATAGAAATACATGGAATGCGGGTTGGAATGTATGATTGGATCTTTTTACTCTAAAGGATTCTTTGGGGAAAGGAAGTGAAATGTTTGCTGGCAAATGATATACAGGTGTTCTTTACTTTGTTTTTTGTGTATTTTTTTTAATTGTTTCAAAATAAAAATAAATTGCAATGACAGTTATTGTAATCACTAAGGCACGACATAGTAGCTCAGATTCAGAAGGCAAATAGTTGACTTAAAGTTTAATGAACATCTCTGAAAAAATAATACTTTGATATTAAAAATCATCTATAAACCATAACCATTCATGTGACTACTTCGAAAGGTGTGGTATTAAATAAGGTAATGCCTGTTAAGTACTCTGCTGATTTCCTGGCTGATGTTACTCAATACATGTCAACTAAGATTACATAACAATGAAGGAAACTCAGGGCAGGATCTCAACTGAGTTCTTTCAGAATAAATTATTTTACAAATTGAAATTTAGATCATACAGCTAAGATAGTTACACATATTTTTGATTATCTTATTAAAATTATACATTGTAATGTTCTTAGCTAGACAAAATGCTTCACTACTTTTTAGATCTTTATTTTCAGCCTATAAACATTACATATTTTATTGAAGAAATAATATATATGCACAATATTAAAATATTTTGAAAAATATACTGAAAGTGAAAGTTGCTCCATCGTGTCCGACTTTTTGTGACCACATGGATTATACAGTCCATGGAATTCTTCAGGCCAGGATAGTGGAGTGGGTAGCCTTTTCCTTCTCCAGTGGATCTCAATCCAGGGATCAAACACAGGTCTCCTGCATTGCAGGTGGATTCTTTACCAGCTGAGCCACAAAGTATAAAAAAGTGTAAACAATACACATGTCTCTCAACACTTACTCAATTTAAACACTTCAGAAGTAATTGTAAGCATTATGTTATATACATTTCCAGAATTTTTCTTTGCCAAGATACATACTCATATGCATACATATATACAAATTCATAAATGTGTATGTAAAATACATACTATTTTATCACCTAAAAATAAATGCTGAGAATATTTTTATTAAGCACATATAAACCTCCTTGAGCTTCCCCAGTGGCTCAGTGGTAAAGAATCCTGCAATGCAGGAGCCGCAGGAGACACTGCGGTTCAACCCAGGTTCAATCCCTGGGTTGGGAAGGTCCGTGGAGAAGTAGATGGCAACCCACTCTAGTATTCTTGCCTGGAAAATCCCATGGACAAAGGAGCCTGGTAGGTGACAGTCAATAGTGTGGCAGAGACTTGGCCATGACTGAAGTGACTGAACATGCATACAAGCCTCCTTCCTTCATGATCTTCAGTTATATTTTATTTTTTGTTGGATTCCTGTCTTCTAAAAAATTATTTGTTCCGTTAATATAAACTGTTTATATGTATCTAAAAATGAAATTTACCTTGTTGCTATATATGTGGGCTCATGCAGAAGCTTTCTCTTACTGCAAACCTAAGCAAAAAGGCTCCTGGGTACCACTTGGGGAGCTTGGATTGTATCTTCTATAGTTAAGGGATTACAGTTCACACTTGAACTCAAAGATGTGAAACTGCACCTTATAGCTGCTCTGGATAAAAGAGAGATTTTTGTGATGGAAATAGCTGCATTTCTCGTTTGTGGTGGCTTTTGTTGTTGCTATTTATTCACTCAGTCTTGTCTAACTTTTTTGTGACCGCATGGACTGTAGCCTGCCAGGCTCCTCTGTCCACCGGATTTCCCAGGCAAGAATACTGGAGTGGGTTGCATTTCCTTCTCAGGAATCTTCCTGATTTAGGGACTGAACCCATGTCTCCTGCATTTCAGGTGGATTCTTTATCACTGAACCACCAGCGAAGTACTTGTGGTGCTAGGAATAAATCAATATTATTGAGGGAAAGTTCTCAACCTTGAAATGAAGAGACCAGGAAAAAGCTGAAAAAAAGATCTTAATTAACTGGAAAAAATCCTAAAATTTATAACAAGTATAATGCGGTGTTACACTGAAAGAAAAAGCAAAAATTAGTAGGTTTTAGTCCAGTAATTGAGAACTATCAATGTTATAAAATATGTGGCCTTATGTGTATTACTGTAATACAAAACCAATACAATATTGTAAAGTAAAAAAAATAAACAAATAATAAAATAATGAAATAAAATAAAATATCTTAAAAAAATACACTTAATTTCTGAGAAAAAATTGTGAAAATAGGAATACATGGCTAGTTTCTCAACTTATTAAGTGTTTGTATATGTGTGTGTATACAGGATTATAGGAGCATGTAATATATATTTCAAATCATACAACAGAATCATGATAAAAATAATAGAAACACCTCCACCACCTTGTAACTAACACACGGTTACTCATTGTTCCGAATACACATTATTCTCACCTCATTATTCAATTTGAATCAACCAAGACACTGAATTATTTTTATTCTTTGTCAGTTTTGATTTGCTAGTGTCTTGTTGAGGGTTTTTTCATTCTTATTTATGAGAGATATTGTTCTGTTAAATCAGTTCTGGTTATGTCTATCTGCTTTTGGTATTAGGCTAATGTTTGCTTCCACGAATTAGGAAATATTTTCTGTTTCCATATTCTGAAAGAGATGGTGGAGATTTATACAACATTGACACTAATAAAATGCAATTTGGAATAGTATGTTAATTTCAGGCAAAACAAACTTCAAAATGATAAATATTATTAATGAAAAATAGAATTACATGAAGCTAAAAAATTCAATTCTCCAAGAAAATACAACAATTCTAAATATATATGTATCTAACAATAGAGCATGAAACTATATGAAGCAAAATTGATAGAATTAAAATATAAATATCTGGTAGAATTCACTAGTGTTGCCATTTGAGATAGTGCATTCACTGTGGGGAGGGTTTTTCATTATCAGTTCAATTTGTATGATAGATGCAGGTCAATTCGGAGGAGGCAATGGCACCCCACTCCAGTACTCCTGCCTGGAAAATCCCATGGACAGGGGAGCCTGGTGGGCCGCAGTCCATGGGGTCTCGAAGAGTCAGACACGACTGAGCGACTTCACTTTCACTCTTCACTTTCACTTTTCACTTTCACACATTGGAGAAGGAAATGGCAACCCACTCCAGT
>NW_011494896.1:6834946-6838095 GCF_000754665.1 Bison bison bison
GTTCATTTGCAGTTCAAAGTATTATTCCATTTCATTTAAGTTATCAAGTATGTGGCATAAACTTGTAACATTCATTTATAAACATTTTTATATTCGTCAGTACTGATGATTCCTCTTTCATTTCTATCATTTGTCAAGTATGTCTTTTCTTTTTCTTAGTAAGGCTACGTAGACGTTTATCATTTTTGTTATCTTTTCAAAGATTAGCTTTTGGTTTTGTTTCTTTATTTTTCTCTTAAGTGCCATTGATTTCTGTTTTAATTTTTATTATTCATTTTATTCTGCTTGCTTTAGGCTTAAAGTGTTCTTATTTTTTTAGTTTTTAAAAGTGAGACTGATTCAGGTACTGATTTCAGATCTTTCCTCCTTTTTAAATATGAATTTTATCCTATAAATTTCCCACTAACTACTGCTTTTGCTGCATCCTAATAATTTTGATAAGTTGTGGTTTTGTTTTGATTTAAAACATTTTAAAATTCTTGAGTCTTCTTTGAACCATGTCTTACCTGGAAGTGTGTTGTTGTTTAAAAAGTGAAAGTGTTAGTCACTCAGTTATGTCCAGCTCTTTGTGAATGCATGGACTGTAGCCTGCCAGGCTCCTTTGTCCATGGAATTCTCTAGGGAAGAATACTGGAGTAGGTAGACATTTCTTTCTCCAGGGGATCTTCTGGACCCAGGGATCGCACCCGAGTCTCCTGCATTGTAGGCAGATTCTTTACTGTCTGAACCACCAGGGAAGCCCAAATATCTGGTGATTTTCTATCTTATTATGATTCCTAATTTAATTTCATTCTGACATGAAAACATACGTTGAAAGATTTCTATCCTTGTGAACTAGTTGAGGCATATTATGGCCCAGAATTTGGTCTATATTGATGAATATTCTGTATTAAGGTGAAGGGAATATATATTCTGCTGTTGTAAGATGGAAAACTCTATAAATGTCAATTAGATCTTGATTGATAGTGGTATTCAGGTCAACTATATTGTTAATAATTTGGGGGACTACAAGACCAACTGTTTAATCATTGAGAGAGGGATATTGAACTTTCTATACTAGAGCAGATTTTTATGTTTTTTTCTTTTAATTCCATCAATTTTGCTTCATATAGTTTCATGGTCTATTGCTAGATGCATATATATTTAGAATTGTTATATTTTCTCAGAGAATTGAATTTTTATCATCATGTAATTTTCCTATTTTTCATTAATAATATATATCATTTTGAAGTTTGTTTTGCCTGAAATTAACATACTATTCCAAATTGCATTTTATTAGTGTCAATGTTGTGTATTTCTCTAGTTCTTTGCTTTAAACTTATATGGAAAGTATTCAGACTCACTTGTTATCCACTATGACAATCTCTGTCTTAGTATATTTAAAACACTCACATCTAAAGAGATTATTGATACAGTTGAGTTATCATATATAATATTATTTTCTCATCATTGTACTTCTTTGTTCACCTTCCTTTCTTTTATTGACAGCTCTGGTTTTTGCTGAATATTTTATACTCTTAAATTTTACCCCCCTCTTATATATTAATGTATTAATTATACTTATTTTTAGTGGTTACATTAGAATTTACAACACTTTTAACTAGTCTTGATGTACCTTCAAATTACATCACACTCTTCCTGTGTATAGCAAAGGGTTTTCAATCTTTCTTTTCCACTCTTTATTATAATAATTTTCTCATTTATTTCATGTATCTGTTTTAGTCATCAACACATTGTTACTACTATTGCTTTATAAAGTTATCTCTTAGATTTAGAAGAAGAAAAATACAATATCTTATTTTCTCTTTCCTCTCTCCTAGTCCTTTCATTTCTTTATGTAGACTCAGATTTCTGTCCTATTTTATTTTCCTTCTCCCTGAAAAATTTCTCTAAATATTTCTTGGAGATCAAGTCTGCTGTTAATTAATTCTTTCAGATTTTGTGTACCTGATAATATCTGTATTTCTCCTTCACTTTTAGAGGTTAGTATTACTATAAATATAAATAACATATTTATCATCCTTCTTGTTCTCTGTGTTCCTGGATATATCATTTGTTGTCTGTTAGTAATTTTGGGAAATAGCTATTGTTTCTTCAAATATGTTTTCTATTTCATTTTTTCTTCCCCTATTTGAAAAATTTCCAATTATGCATATATTATACCTTTTAAAACTGTTCTACACTATGTAAATGCTCTGTTTTCTTTTTTTTTAATTCTCCTTCTATTTCTGCTTTGGAAATTTTTGTTGACATATGTACAAGTTTACTGATTGTTTCTTTGGCTGTGTCAGATCTGCTAATGTGCACAAAGGCATTTTCCCTTTCTGTTACAATGTTGTTTTATTTCTGGCATTTTATTTTGATTCTTTCTTAGAGTACCCATCACTCTGATGGTTTTATCCATTCATTCTTACATGTTTTTACTACCTTTTTCATTAACAGTATTAACACATATTAATACTATTTCAGTTATGCTATGCTAAGTCACTTCAGTCGTGTCCGACTCATAGACGGCATAGATGGCAGCCCACCAGGCTTCCCTGTCCCTGGGATTCTCCAGGCAAGAACACTG
Organism: Bison bison bison; assembly: GCF_000754665.1. Lineage (NCBI taxonomy): Eukaryota > Metazoa > Chordata > Mammalia > Artiodactyla > Bovidae > Bison > Bison bison. Next base: position 6,837,519 of record NW_011494896.1, read on the forward strand.
GAGTGGGTTGCCATTTACTTCTCCAATGCATGAAAGTAAAAGGAGAAAGTGAAGTCGCTCAGTCGTGTCTGACTCTTAACGACCCCATGGACTGCAGCCTACCAGGCTCCTCCACCATAGGATTTTCCAGGCAAGAGTACTGGAGTGGGGTGCCATTGCCTTCTCCGACTATTTCAGTTAATCAGTAGGTATTTAAAATTCCCAGTCTGGTAATTCCAACATCTGCATTATATTTGAGTGCTGCTTCTTTGCCTCTTTGTACCTTCAGACTGTGAGTTTTTCTGGTTGTCAGTGTTTGTCTGTCAAGCTGATAATTTTTGTTGAAAGCCATACGTGTTATGTCAGATACTAGAAGCTGAAGTAAATAGACATTTACTGAGATTTATGTTATTCTGATTGGCTGGGCTATATTTAAAGCCTGTTGTAGGTTTCAAACTCCTCTAATATCACTAATTTTGTCTTTGGACTTCCTGTGTATTTCTCCTTGAATAGAGTTTGCACTGTGTAATTTATGTTATTATGCTGCAGCCCTGTCGGTTTGGTGGGAAGGTTTGCAGGAGGAGGATTCTATAATCCT
>NW_011494896.1:6838195-6839344 GCF_000754665.1 Bison bison bison
ATTCCCCAGTGTTTCCCCAGTGTTACAGTTTACTCTTTTTTTTTTTCTCTCTCTCTCTCTTTAGAAACAGGAATGTTAGTGAGAATGGAAGTAAAAATATTGCCCTTTTGTTAATTTGGATAAGACTCTGGTAAGCTCTTCTTCCTTGGTAGAGAAAGTAGATGTTCGCTATGGAGTTTATTCTGGGCTCATTTCACAATGATTCTTGTCTCCTGCCCTCTGCCTGAACCACAAAGGGCCAGTTATCAGATCTTCATAGTGAGAGCTGATGGGGTTCCTGATGGCAAAAGCTAGTGAAATGGGAAGCACTTCCCGAGACTGAAGCTCACAGGGGTTTCTCAAATTCACACTGCTCCATACTCAGCTTCTAGCAATTCATTAAAATCACCACCCACATATTCTTATTGGTGTCTGATCTGTGTCTCTAGCCATTTCTGATCCAGGTAAATAGACTTTGACTTTCACTCTCTGGATTCACCTCTCTTCAGATTCTGAGGTAGCAGTGCTCCGCAATCTTTGTTCTTTGATAGTCCCAAGAAAAAGCATTGCTTTTCAGTTTGCTCAGCATTATTCTTGTTAAAGGATAGGCATGTGCATGCTCAATCGTGTCTGACTCTTTGCAACCCCATGGACTGGGACCCGCCAGGCTCCTCTGTCCATGGGATTCTCTAGGCAAGAATACTGGAGTGGTTGACACCTCCTTCTCCAGGGATCTTCCCAATCCAGGGATCAAACCAGCATTTTCTGTGTCTCCTGCATTAGCAGGCAGATTCTTTGACCACTGAACCACTTGGGAAGCCCAAAAGGATAGGACTTATGACTTATCCTTGTATATTGGAGCCAAAACCGAAATTCTGCCTGTGAATTTTTATTATGTTTGTGGTTACACTGGGTCTTCATTGCTTTGCAGGGGCTCTCTGTAGTCACGGTGAACAGGAGGCTACTCTGCTGTGGCATGCAGGATTCTCACTGTGGAGGCTTTTCTTGTTGTGGAGCACAGACTCCAGGCGCACGGGCTTCAGTCGTTGTGGCAGTTTCCATGGTTGCAGCACGCGGGCTCAGAAGTTCTGGTGCATGGGCTTAGTTGCTCTGCAGTATGTGGAATCTTCCTGGACCAGGGATTGAACTCATGTCCCCTGCATTGGCAGG
>NW_011494896.1:6839444-6842397 GCF_000754665.1 Bison bison bison
AGGCGAATTCTTATCCACTCTGTCCCCAGGGGAGTCCTGCTTATGAATTTTTGAAGTGGAAAATTTTAAATAATATTCCCCATGAAGTAAGAGAAATGTCTGGTATTAAATAGCATTTTCTTACTTTTTTAATGTTTCACGTGGACTATGGCTAAATTCTTTACTATCTAATGCAAGGCATCAAAGATTCTAAATGATGTAGATACCTTGTATGCAAGATACACATACACATTCGTTATCAGTCTCCATCTCTATGCTTGCTTACTGACATAAAGAAAATATGTCACTTAACCTTTAAAGAGATATTTGCTTCAATTATCAGGGAATAATATAAAGGTTGACTATCAACAGTAATTAGCCTCTAAAGTAAGGTTATCTACTGGGGAAGAACTCACATTTGATCAAAATTGTTTCCTGAAAGTTAATTTCTCAGATCTGCATATGTTTACTAACATGTTTCAGGAACAGTGGTTCAACATGAATGAAGTGTAGAATATGATGGAATGAACTGGTGGCAGGTGGGAATGCTGTGGTAATCAGAGGACAGGTCTTGAAAGCTCTTAAATGACATATTAAGGTGTTTCAGCTTTATTCTAATTACAGTAGTGAATTATCTGGAAAATTTAAAATAAGGCACTTAAACATTTGAACTGGACAGGCCACAGGACTGGAAAAGATAATTTTTCATTCAAAGAAAGGCAATGTTAAAGAATGTTCAAATTACTACACAATTGCGCTCATCTCACACACTGGCAAAGTAATGCTCAAAATTGTCCAAGCCAGGCTTCAACAGTATGTGAACCGAGAACTACCAGATGTTTAAGCTGGATTTAGAAAAAGCAGAAAACAAGAGATCAAATTGCCAACATGCATTGGATTACTGGAAAAGCAAGAGAGTTCCAGAAAAACATCTATTTCTGTTTTATTGACTAGCCAAAGCTTTGACTGTATAGATCACAACAAACTGTGGAAAATTCTCCAAGAGATGGGAATACCAGACTTCCTGACCTGCTTCCTGAGAAATCTGTATGCAGGTCAAGAAGCAACAGTTAGGATGAGACTTTGAACAATGGACTGGTTCCAAATTGAGAAAGGAGTATATGCCAAGGCTGTATATTGTCACCCTGCTTATTTAACTTATATGCAGAGTACATCACGTGAAATGCTGGGCTGGATGAAGCACAAGCTGGAATCAAGATTGCAAGGAAAAATATCAATAACCTCACATATGTAGATGACACCACCCTTACGGCAAAAAGCGAGAAAGAACTAGAAGCCTCTTGATGAAAGTGAAAGAGGAGAGTGGAAAAAGTTGGCTTAAAACTCAACATTCAAAAAACAAAGATTGTGGCATCTGGTCCCATCACTTCATGGCAAATAGATGGTAAACAATGGAAACAGTGATGGATTTTATTTTCTTGAACTCCAAAATCACTGCAGATGGTGGCTGCAGCCATGAAGTCAAAAGACGCTTGCTCTTTAGAAGAAAAGCTATGATCATCCTAGACAGCATACTAAAAAGCAGAGACATTACTTTGCCAACAAAGGTCTGTCTAGTGAAAGCAATGGTTTTTTTCAGTAATCATGTATGGATGTGAGAGTTGGATTATAAAGAAAACTGAGCACTGAAGAATTGATGCTTTTTATCTATGGTGTTGGAGAAGATTCTTGAGAGTCCCTTGGACTACAAGGAGATCCAACCAATCCTAAAGGAAATCAGTCCTGAATATTCATTGGAAGGACTGAGGCTGAAGCTGAAGCTCCGGTACTTTGGCCACCTGATCCAAAGAGCCAACTGCCTGGAAAAGACTCTGATTCTTGGGAAGATTGAAGGCAGGATGAGAAGGGGATGGCAGATGATGAGATGGTTAGATGGCATCACCAATTCAAAGGACATGAGTATGAGCAAGCTCTGGGAGTTGGTGATGGACAGGGAAGCCTGGCTTGCTACAGTCCATGGGGTCACAAAGAGTCAGACAAGACTGAATGGCAGAACTGAACTGAACTGAAACATTTGAAAAAATTTCGTTAACTTCAATGTGAAGAATTGATTATACTGAGGCAAAACTATGTCAAAAATGATCAAATAGGAAAATCATGCAGGATTTCAAACAAATCAAAGTAGCTGGTTTTGACCCTACTTTTTGTAGATGATGTTTGCATCAGCTGAGTGAAAAGGTAAATCAACATGCCTCATGTTTATTTTCTAGGACTGTGTTGATTGAAAGATTGAAATATAGTACTACCAACTGAAGATAAAATGAATGCTTGATAAACTTTATTTTATTTATGCTTATTCTCAAGAAAAAATATGATAGTGTTTCTATGATAATTTATCTTTAATTACACTGGGATTAGATTGTTCCCTAAAATTAAAACAGAATGTAATTTATTCACACAGACTGATGGAAATGTGTCTATGTACCCAGATGAAAAAGTGTTGATTTTCCAAGCTTTTATTACATCTCAGATACACAGTTACAAGCTCATGACCCTGGCTGACAAGTATGTAGGAGGGGTGGGTGGTATTACCCCGTGGGCAGGGGTAGTTTTTTATGTAGAACTGCAGCCATGAAATTAAAAGACGCTTACTCCTTGGAAGGAAAGTTATGACCAACCTAGATAGCATATTCAAAAGCAGAGACATTACTTTGCCAACAAAGGTCCGTCTAGTCAAGGCCATGGTTTTTCCTGTGGTCACGTATGGATGTGAGATTTGGACTGTGAAGAAGGCTGAGCGCCGAAGAATTGATGCTTTTGAACTGTGGTGTTGGAGAAGACTCTTGAGAGTCCCTTGGACTGCAAGGAGATCCAACCAGTCCATTCTAAAGGAGATCAGTCCTGGGTGTTCTTTGGAAGGAATGATGCTAAAGCTGAAACTCCAGTACTTTGGCCACCTCATGAGAAGAGTTGACTCGTTGGAAAAGACTCTGATGCTGGGAGGGATTGAGGC
>NW_011494896.1:6842497-6866635 GCF_000754665.1 Bison bison bison
GGGAGGGATTGAGGGCAGGAGGAAAAGGGGACAACAGAGGATGAGATGGCTGGATGGCATCACTGACTCGATGGACATGAGTCTGGGTGAACTCCGGGAGTTGGTGATGGACAGGGAGGCCTGGCGTGCTGCGATTCATGGGGTTCCAAAAAGTCGGACACAACTGAGCAACTGAACTGAACTGAACTGAACTATATTTGTCTTTGGCAAGAAATATCCCCTTTCATGCACATATTTTTAAAAACAAGTGTTTACATTTGGGTGAATACTTTTTGGCTTCATCTATGCCAGGACTAAACTTCATAGGCTGTTACAAAGAGTAGGGTGCATAGATAATCCTCTTCACTCTCTTTCTATACTCAAGTCAAGTAAAAACTCAAGAGAATTTAAGTAACTTAGCCATACAGACCAGAAGCAACTATGTTTTAGTGGAAAACTAATGAGTTTTGATATTGTATCTGGTTTCTGATCTCAGCTTTATCATTTACTATGCACGACTTGATCATGTTTATTACATTTTAGTTTTATCATCTGTGTAGTGGTGAACATAATCACACCTATCTTTCTGGGTGTGAAGTTTACATGAAATTGTATGCATCATGTGTTTAATTTCCTTTCTGGCACATAGTAGACACCTAATATAACTACTTTTCCTATAATTATTATTACTATTATTAAGGATATGAATAGTTAGATCTAGATTGGAGATATGGTACTTGAGACAAGCATGCATGAACTAGAGAGTTGAGGCTAAGCCAAAATGATTAGAAAGTACTGAGGCCAAGTTTGGAAACTAAGATCATTTGACAAGGGCAAGAAAGGCCAAATGCAAGGGCAAAAAAAGAAAGGAAAAAAATGATCGCGTGACCTTTGAAATCAAATGACATTAGCAGCCAAAGAGGACCATCTTGAGTAACAGATAAAATAGAATTAACTGTGAACTCTGGTTTTGATGGTGCTGATATTAGGTAGAGAGTTTCCTTTTTTTCTTTTTTTTTTTAATTTTAAATTTTATTTTATTTTTAAACTTTACAAAATTGTATTAGTTTTGCCAAATATCGAAATGAATCCACCACAGGTATACATGTGTTCCCCATCCTGAGCCCTCCTCCCTCCTCCCTCCCCATACCATCCCTCTGGGTCGTCCCAGTGCACCAGCCCCAAGCATCCAGTACCGTGCATCGAACCTGGACTGGCGACTTGTTTCATATATGATATTATACATGTTTCAATGCCATTCTCCCAAATCTTCCCACCCTCCCCCTCTCCCACAGAGTCCATAAGACTGTTCTATACATTAGTGTCTCTTTTGCTGTCTCGTACACAGGGTTATTGTTACCATCTTTCTAAATTCCATATATATGCGTTAGTATACTGTATTGGTGTTTTTCCTTCTGGCTTACTTCACTCTGTATAATAGGCTCCAGTTTCATCCACCTCATTAGAACTGATTCAAATGTATTCTTTTTAATGGCTGGGTAATACTCCATTGTGTATATGTACCAAAGTTTTCTTATCCATTCATCTGCTGATGGACATTTTTTAAAAAAAGAAACATTTGCCGTTGTATAGTTGCTTTACCGCGTTGTGTTAGTTTCACTGTACAACAGGATGAATCGGCCGCATGTGTACATATGCTGCTGCTGTTTGGTTGCTTCCACTGTGTCCCACTCTGCGATCCCATGGACTGCAGCTTGCCAGGCTCCTCTGTTCATGGGATTCTCCAGGCAAGAGTACTAGAGTCGGTTGCCATGCCCTTCTCCAGGGGATCTTCCTGACTGGGGGATTGAACTTGGGTCTCCTGCATTGCAGGCACATTCTTTACCACTGAGCCACCAGGGAAGTCCCGCCTATATGTATATCCCCTCCCTTTTGGACTGCCTTCCCATTCAGAATGGTATAGTCCAGAGTTGGCCCTTGATTTTATGATCCCCAACAATGTTGAAACCCAGTTTTCTGTAATTTATGATCCCCCAAAACATTAACATTTTAAATAGTTATGATTTTTGAATGTAATTAATCTGTTTTATGGAATGACATTTATTTCATAAATTCACATTCCTTTCATAAATACATTGTGTTTATATTTATGAAATGAATGTTATCCCAGAAATTAAACTTTCAACCTAAAAATGAACAATTTTTTTCTCAGTAACATGAAAGCCTCATTTTATAATTTACCTTATATATTCCAGTGTGAAATTCAGATAATGGAATACAGTAAGGCAAATAAGATAGACTTTCATAGAATAAAATAAACTTTATTCAAAAATTTAAATTTATCAACATATTAAGAGAGCAACTTGTTCATTTTTTTATTTTATTTTTGAAAATGAGATATCCTATTTAAAATTCAAAATAGACTTGGCATATAGTTATTATTCTTAATTAAGAGAAGAAGAATCTGAAGTTTTGAAAGTCAAGAGAATTGCTCAAGTTTCCTGAGATAAGGAAGCAGGGTGAAGACCAGAAGACTTTCGCTCATGTGTTCTGGACACAAAATTCCATGTCCTCTCTCTGTAACTTTATATCTTCTGTTAGACAATTAGGCTAAATTAGAAACAAGGATGCCAATATGCTAAGTATACATTGCACATACTTATCATGATGTTTTCAGTCATTCCATATTCTGTGAATCCAATGAGAAGATGTAAACTTTAGCAGGTTTTGTAGTAGATACTTTTTGGGTAGATTTATTTTGGCCATTTTATTAAGTAGAAATATTCAAACTTAGTTTATCACTTGTTTGTGCACTGACATGAACCCTGTATTATTTATTGAGAAAAGGAATGCCTTTAAGAAGTGACATATAAATAGAACTAGATTTTTTTTTTTAAATCAGGACAACATGGGTTCACATTTCATTTCAGCCACTGTACTGTATGAACTATATGAAATTTTGTCTGTATTCCTTTCCCATAAAAGGAGATAACTCCTTCAGAGATTTCTTTAGAACTTTAAAGAATGTGTTTAAAATGTCTAGGAGAATTCATAGCATATAATCAGCATCAAACTAGTTTTCTTCCCTTTATGTATACATGCCCCTCATCTTTCTATGGAGATAAGATGGTACTTCATCTGCATGAGAAAAATAACTTTATTTCTAAGTCTTAATGAAATACCAATCCTGATGTTCACTTCATTTTTCTAAAGCATTTTATCAATGTAATTTCTATATGTATTGGTTTTATTCAAGGGCAAACAGATCCCCAGATTCAAGAGCTTATATTCACAAAGACTTTTTTTTTATTTTATTTATCTTTCATTTTACATCTAGGTGGTTGTTTGGTGGTGATTCTGTTCTAGGTTCTTACTTATTCAAGGTTGTAGCTCCGTTGCAGGTGTCTTCTTATTCAGAGAGTTGTGCTACTGGAGAAATCATTGTAAAGAGCATATTTCTTAGGAATGCAGTTTAGATTTTATATATGTATAATATATATGTGTGCGTATATATGTATATAGAAAGAGAGAGAGAACTAGAATGATCTATATATATATAGTTATAGATATACAGAACTAATATATATATTCTAGTTCTATATACATAGAACTATACATATATAGTTCTATATATAGTTCTATATACGTAGAACTAGAATGATCGATAGATAAAATTCCTGGAAGAACCACTGGACATATTTTTCCAGGATATATATAAAATACATCCAGTGGCTCTTCCAGGAATTTTATCTATCGATCATTCTAGGTTTTCAAGATGTTTTACATTTAAACTAAGGTAGTTTACTTCACTAAGTTACATTTTAACATTATGCCCTTGGGTTTCATTGAAAGTCACTACCAGAATGAGCAATATAAATGCTCTATTTCAAGAGCAATAACCATGTTATTGCAGCTATTTCATCAGTTAGGTTCTCTATAAAGCCATAGATAAGAAATCTTTTGGAATTCAGACATATAAAAGATGTTATTTCCTTGACTAATGGAGATATTTTCCCTCTCGATTCATTTAGTATTTTGCTTTGGCTGTGAGGAAGCCCAAAAACAAATGTAAAGTTCAGTCACTTAAATTACGTTTATCTTTATGGTTGGCCCATGTTGATATTTACCTCTGTCCGACCCTGATTTTCTACTCCTATGTGTTTTATATTTATATCTATTCATATATATTTGTTATTACTAACCTCTTTGTAAAAACAAGATGTGTGTGTGTGTGTGTGTGTGTGTGTTAGCAGTTTAGCAGCATAAACTTACTGTGCTGAGGAGAAATGGTTGATGTATAAAAACTGTCACCTATTTAAGTTGATGATTTTTTCTAAGGAGTTGGCCAAATTAAATAACCAGGACAAAAAAGATCCATGCCTCTGCTTTTTAAAAACCAGGTTAGTATTTTCAATGTGATTGGTGTCATTGGGTATTTCCAGGTGAAAGGCTAGGCATGCAGTCCCTTCAGGGAAAACTGTTAATAGCTATTAAAATAGAAGCTATTAAGAACAATAAATCATATTCCCTATCATTTCAGTGACTACGCTTTTCTTTTGGGGCCTCAAATAAAGTTACTTTAGGTTTTGAGAGGAGAAAAAAAAGGGAAGGTCTATGGTCTGGAAGAATCTGTATGAGAGAAAGAATGAATATGAAAAACATGCGCTTTGGAGTCAGGCCAACCTGGTTTGGCTGCCAAGCTCTGCCAACTATGAGCAGTATGAATTTGTACCGATTTCATAACCTCTGTAAAATCCTGTTTTTGTGACCTTCACACTGGTGTATAATATACAAACAGTACAGTGCATAAGTCTTAATGTAAAGACATGAATTTTTGTATTTGTCTATTGCCAATTAACTGTGACCTAATATAAGATTTGGAACATTTACCAGACACAACCCACAGGTGCCCCTTACCAGTCCATCTGCACAGAGGTAACCATTGTTCTGACTTCTCTGACTATGAATTTGTTTTACTTGGAAAAACATATACTTACAATTACATAAATTCATACCATACATATACTTTTGTGACTAGCTTCATTCACTTGATATTTTTGTGAGTTTCATCAATTTTATTAAGTATACCAGTAGATCTTTTTGCTAATGTGTAATATTCCATTGTATAACTATTCATTTTGTTTAGCCATACTACTGTTGATGGGAATTTAGTTAGTTTCTATTGGGGAGCTTTTATGAATAAATCTATTTAGAATGTCTTTTGTGAACTGTGGGCTTACAATCTCATTTTCCTTAAATATTTTCCTACATATTGGAAATGTAGGATCATAGAGTAGGCATACATTAAGCTTAAATGAAACTGATTTCAAAAATAGTTGGATCAATGTACACTCAATGGATGGTACTTCCATTTGCTTCATATCATTGCCCACACTTGATAGTGTGAGTCTTTTTAAAAGTGTATATTCTGATATCATTTTGGCTTCAGTTTGCATTTCCATGAAGTCTATTGTGTTGTACACTTTTTTATACAATAGTCCCTACATATTATTTTTTAAGAATAACTTTTTTCATCTATTTTGCCCAATATTTTTATTAAATTGTTGGTCTTTCTATGTTTAATAATTCTTTGTATATTTTCAGCTTTAGTTCTTTGTCGGATATTTGCATTGATACTATGTTCTCCCAGTCTTCTGCTTGACTTGTATCCTAACTGATCCTACATCATAAACAGATGTTCTTAATTTTAATAAAGCCAGTTTATAAATCATTTTTTATATGTAGTAAATTTTGTGTCCTGTTTTGGAAGTTGATGTCTACTCAAAGGTCAGAAAATGTATTTTATTTTCTCTTAAAAGTTTTGGCCTTTTATCTTTCACATTTAGATGGATGATCCATGTCAACTTCATCCACTTATGTATATAGAATGAGATCACTATCATAGTTCACTATTTGTTATAAAGATATCCAATTTTCCAGCACGTTTATTAGACAAACTCTACATTCCTTACCCTAAGTCAAGTCAAGTGAATGTTTAATTATGGGGGTTTCTGCATTTTTTTCATTGGTTTAATTGCTCCATTTGTCTATTCTTGCATTGTTACTTCACAGTCTTAATTACTGTAGCTTTATGGCACATTTTAATATTCAGTGTTAAAGTTTTTTAATTCATTTATTTTCAAGATATAAGATCTAGACCCTTCTAAGTCATTTGCATTCTTATATAAACTTTAGTTTTTTTTAATAATTTTATTTATTTAATTTAATAAGGACCTGGCTGTGTTAGGTCCTCATTACTACGGGGGGCTTTTCTCTAGTTGAAATGCGCAGCTTTCTCATCTGCTGTTGCAGAGCATGGGTTCTAGGGCCTGCAGGCTTCAGTAGGTGCAACATGTGGGCTCAGTGGCTGTGGATCCTAGACTCTAGAGCACAGTCTCAACAGTTGGGTACGGACTTCATTGTTCCACGGCATGTGGGAACTTCCCAGATCAGGGATGGAATTCATGTATCCTGCACTGGCAGGCAGATTCTTTACCACTGAACCACCAGGGATACCCCTCATATAAACTTTAAATCCACCTTGTTGATTTCCAAGATATGTATGGAAATATACATTTCCTTTGAATACATATGAAAATGGGAAAACTGGATCTCAAAAATATACCTGTAATCCCACATTCATTGCAGCATTATCCACAATAGCCAATGTTTGGAAACAACCTAAATGTCTGTCAATGGATGAATCACCTTGTTGGTTTCCAAGATATATGTGGGAAATCAACATTGAATACATTCCCAGAAGTGAGATTGCTGGGTCATGTAGTAGGCAGTTCTATTTTTTGAGGAACCTCCATAATATGTTCTATAGAGGCTGCACTGATTTTTATATTCTTATCAAAATACACAGGTTTTCCCTTTCTACCATATCCTTGCCAGCACTTGTTATCTCTTGTCTTTTTTTTTTTTTTTTTCTGTGAGATTGTGTATTTGAGTATATATGTGTGATTGTGTGTATGTGTGTGAGTGGGTCTCTGAGTGAGAGCGTATGTTAAAGCATGTGTGTGAGTGTATGCGTGTGTACCCCATGATAGGGTATGTGTTCATGGGATAGTGTAGTGTGTAAGTATGTGCACGCACGTTGACATGTGTATGGGGTACAAGGTAAGCTCCCCAGCGCTCCGGTGGACAGGAGAGCACTGGGATTTTCTAACTGGTTAGGACTCCCCTGATGGGCAGCCTGGCTTAGGGCAGCCTCTCTCCTAGGCTGTGGGAGTCTGTGCTTGGACCTGCCCTGAGCCTCTTTCACAGTTTACTTTGTGGGTGCTTTGGGCTCTCTGAGATGACTCCCCACTGATCTAAAATATCTGACTCCATCGGAAGGCAATAAAGAGAGATGGAGAGTCCAGAGAGTTGGAGGTGAAACCAGACTCAGGTGAAACCTTGGAGGATGACTGCCTCCTTGGCCGCAGCCTGTTCCGCCCATCAGAAAGGAGCTGGGCAGGATATGGATACCTTCCCAGGGTCAGAAAGCGCGTGGCTGTGGGACCCCTCAGGGTCTACCAAGGTCTCAGGATACTGTGAGAACTGCAGTATATGTCTCAGCAGGGAGAATTTTGATTTTGGTTCTGGTTTGAGCAGAGAGAGGGAGGCCTGAGAGGCAGGGAGGATGGACCCGTCCCTGACCGCTTGACTGGCATCCTACACTCTCCGCAGGAGGAGCCATGGGGAACCCCAGCAGTGCATGGCCTTGCCGGGGGACCTGGCCATGTCCAGGGCCATGACAGCACCTTGGCCCTCTTCCTGACCTCAGATGTCTTCCTCATGCTCTGCATCGGGCCCCACTTGCTGCTGCCCTCGCTGGTCTAGGCCAGGTGAGGCCCTGCCTTTCACTGTCTCGGCAGCATCCTTTTTTAATGTGTTTTATCTTTTATGTTATCTACTTGTGTTCTTCTGTCATCTAATGAGATGTCATGTTTGTTTCCTGGTTTGCTGTTCATCTCCCACTGGAGTGTGACCAGGGCAGAAATTGTGTAGATTTCATTTGTGCTATACCTGCTGTATCCTGTGCCTGGAGCTTTGCATGGCTCATAGTAGTCGTTCAATAAATTGGCTGGACTGATGGGTGTGAGAAGTTGGCTTTGCACTGTACTCCCAAGCAACTAGAGCCTGCACATTTTCACTCAAAGAAAGGCAGTGGAAGTGAGACCTGAAAAATGATAATCACTCTTATCTTTTTGATGGTAACCATCCCAACAGGTGTTAGGTGATATCTCACTGCTGTTTTGATTTGCAGTTTTCTAATAATTAGTGCTAATGAACATCTTTTCATGTGCCTGTTGCAGATCTTTATGTCTTCTTTGGAAAAATGTCTATTCAGAGCCTCTGCCCACTTTTTAATCAGGTTGTTTTCCTGTTGCTGATTGCATAGATTACATGTTTTGGATTTTGACAGTTTAACAGATATTTGTACATATTTTGTTCTGTTCCATAGGGTGTCTTTTCATTTTGTGAAGGTATTTTTCTTTGCTATGAAGAAACTTTTTAGTATAATGTAGTTTTACTTATTTATTTTTACGTTTGTTGCCTTTACTTTTGGTGTCAAATGCAAAAACTATTTGCTGAAATTAATGTCAAGGAACTTACCCACTATGTTTTATTCTAGGAATTTTATAGTTTCAGGTATTAAATTTGAGTCTTTAATCCATCTTGAATTGCTTTTATGTGTTTAGTATAAGGTAGGGTGAGATTTTATTCTTTTCTATGTGAGTGTACAGTTTTCCAAACACTGTATATTGAAGGAACTGTCTTTTTCTATTGTATATTCTTGACTCCTTTGTTAATAATTAATTGACCATATATACATGTGTTTATTTCTGGGCTCTCAATTATGCTCCATCAATCTATGTACCTGCTTTTATGTAAATGCTATGCTGTTTTGATGGACTTCACAGGTGGCACTTGTGGTAAAGAACCTGCCTGCCATTGCAGGAGACATAAGAGTCATGGGTTCGATCCCTGAGTCAGGAAGATCCCCTGAAAGAGGGCATGGCAACCCACTCCTGTACTCTTGGCTGGAAAATCCCATGGACAGAGTAGCCTGGCAGGTTACAGTCCATAGGGTTGCAAAGGGTTGGACATGACTGAAGCAACTTAGCACACACATACGTGCTGTTTTGACAACTATACTTTGTAATATTGTTTGAAATAGGTGTGATGCCTCCAGCTTTGTTCTTTCTTGAAAATTGTTTTTGTTATTCAGGAACTTTTGTACTTAAACACATACTTAGGTTTCTTTTAATATCTCTGTGAAAAATACTTTTCGAATGCTGATAAAGATTGCCTTGAATCTGTAGATCACTTTGGGTAGTATGGCTATTTTACCAATAATTCTTTCCATTCATAAGCATGACATATCTTTCCATTTATTTTATCTTCAAATTCTTTCATCAGTAAAAAAATCATAGAACCAGAGAGTAGAATGATGGTTGCCAGGCACTAGGGGTTAAGGGGGCAGATATAAAAAGATGTTGGTTAGAGGTTACAAACTTTCAGTTATAAGATGAATACGTTTTGGAAATCTGATGTATATCATGATGATTGAAGTTAACAAGACTATCTTGTATACTTAAACTTCACTGAGAGTAGATCTTAAGTGTTCTTAACCATACACACAAAAAAGCTAACTCTGTGAGGTGATGAATATTTTAATTAATTTGATTGTGGTAATCACTTCACAGTGTGTACATATATTAAGTCTTGTCTTACACCTTTAAAAAATTACATGCACAGCCTGAATTTTAAGAAAAGTTCTTAACTTGCTCACATCTGTAAATGCAAAAACCCTTTCTCAAATAAGGTAAACAGGGATTGGAACCTGATCTCTTTCAGGTCACAGGTTGGCCCACTACATTAATCAAGAGTTGTCTTGTTCTATTGAAACTAATGAATTAAGGATTAAAATATTTGAATTTCATTCAAAGTATATAAAATGTGAATATATTTTCATCAAAAGTATAAATTTAAGTAAGTGTCAATAAACATTTAAAAAAACAGAAAAAGCTTACTCTCCATTTTTTCTTCTTTGAGTATGTCTTTTTAAATTTTTAATCTGCATTTAACATTTCCTCTGCCTTGCATTTTTTAAAAAGTGTTTCACTGTGGTGTGGTTATATGTGATTTATTTGTATCTTTGATCTGTCTAGTCTTTTTTAATTTCTTGAATCTCATGGTTGATATTTTTCTTCAGTTTTAGAAATTTTCAGCCAATTATTGACTTCAGATATCCTGCAATTTTAACTTCTTTTGGGAATGAAATTTCAACTATGTTTAGTCTGTTATACTGGGTAGCATGTGTTTCTCATGGTCCTTTCTGTTCTCTCATTATTGTTTTCTTTGTGTTCATTTTGGAAAACTTCTAATAATGATCTTTGAATTTTCTAATTTGATCTTACAAAATTCTGTCCATTGAGTTCTTAGTTTCAGCCATTGTATGTTTCAATTCTAGATGTTCCATTAGATTATTTTATATGTTTTTCTTTTGACATCTTTTTGTATTTATGTATTTTTTATATAATATTCTGTTTTTTAAATGTTTTAGTTTTAATAGTTTTAATGTTTAAAAGCTTTTATGATATTTACATGATCTACAAATTTACATGATCTACATATTTACAATTTACAAATTGGTGTTATGTTTCCTGTTTTGTTTTTGTATTTCTTTTTGGAATTGGTCATGTTTTCTTCCATTTTTGTATGCAGTTTACTTTGATAGAATTATTATATGCCTGGCATTTTGTATGACAGGACTATGATGTTTGCTCTATGGTATTTTTCACCAGGGAAAGATTCCACTTTGCTTTTTAATCAGTTGGAATGATTAACTAATTCTTACAGACAATTTTGTTGTAGCTGAGCTGAGTTACAATTTAGTAAAGAGTCATTTTAGCATTAATTCTTTAGATAAAGATCTACCAAATTTTCATTTGAGAACACAGCAGTGTTTGTCTTCTCACACCTAGGAGATTTGTGTGTGTGTGTGTGTGTTGAAGGGGTGATGGGGAGGTGTTCAGATCTGTTCTTTCAATGCTTTGACATTTCACTCATTTTTTTTTGTTGTTGAAATTTTTAAATTGAATTATGGTTGCTTTGGGCTTCTGTGATGGCACAGCTGGTAAAGAATCTGCCTGCAATGCAGGAGAGAAAGGTTTAATCCCTGGGTCTGAAAGATCCCCTAGAGGAGGAAATGGCAACCCACTCCAGTATTCTTGCCTGAAAAATCCCATGGACAGAGAAGCCTACAGTCCAAAGGGTCACAAAGAGTTGGACATGATTGAGCAACCAAACACACACACATATAGTTGCTTTACAGTGTTGTATTAATTTCTGCTGTACAGCAAAGTGACTTAGATACATGTATTCTTTTTAGTATACTTTTCCATCCACCCTAACCCTAACCCTGTGTTATATAGTAGAAACTTTTTGTTTTTCCATTCCATATATAATAGGTATTTCATTCTATACTCTCATCCCGTAGAGACTCAGATATGTTAAATATCTTCAGAGGAAACCTGGTCTTGTGTTTGAGAGGAGTCTTCTTTCTCTCATTGAGCATCATCTCCTAAGCACTATGCGGCTTTAGATTTCACTCCCACCATTTCCTACATGAAATTTCAGGCCTCAGCATGTTTCCCATGGAGAAATCTGGCTATATTTTGGGGATTCTCTAGATTCCAATACTTTTTGCCAGTCTTTGTGATTATCAAAGGCTCTGCTAGTTTCTTTTCCCCCCAAGTGGCCCTTCTTTCAGCTTAAGCCAAATCTTCAGTCCTTGTCCAGAATTGATGCCTTCTCCCAGAGAAGAATACTTTCAGCAATATCTCACTTAGGAAAGGCTGGGGGAAATTATAAACATAGAAAAGTTATACAAATCAAAGGATATTGAGCATACCAAATAAGCTTGCTCAATTTAGATAAATAGATAAGAGAGTGGGTAAATAAATATTTAATGAAATAGTAAAGATTTTCTGTATCCTCATAAATTAGAATATCTACGCTAAAACAAATAAACAAATTCAAAGTATTTCATACATTTAGCCAAATGTTTATTGAACACCTCCTCTGAGCATGGCTCCATATGAGAACAGGATTGTAGAAGGCAAGACATTGGACTTGCTCTTATTGGGCTCATGATTAATTAAGGAAATCAGTCATATCATATTTTTACAAATAGAGCAATGAACCCATGCAAAAGCTGCCAAGATAATACCCTGAAGAGAACAGATAAATACATGACATTCAAGTATACAAAGTACGTGTAATGTATTTTATGCTATTTGAGGTAGGATTTGATAGTTAAACATTACTTTGTCAGAAAAGCAAGGAACTTGTAAAAAGACAAACATTTACCTGGGTGAAAAGACATGTGCAAAACCATACAGTGTGAAGCAGCTGAATGTGTTTAGGAGCTCTAAACCACTTAATAGAATTTTTTTAAAGTATGGTAGGTTATGAAGTTGGAGAGCTCAGCAGTTACTAGATCCTAATGGCTTATACTCTATCCTATGGTTTTTGGGATATACTTTTAAAAAACCCAGGACCAGTTGAAAATTTTACATCTAAAATTATAAAGGAAAATGAAGACTGATAATGATAAGATGTTTGATCTGTCCTCACTGTTCCCAATGCGATCCGTATAAAATACTTAGCATGTCCATATCATAGCCCTGCTTAAAACTTCAAAATAAATTCATCAGCTATGAGCCAAATTATCCTCTCCTACATTACTGTTTTTCTTTCTCCATTGGCTCTTTCCATCAAGACAAAAACTTTTTGGCATCTGTTGTCTTAATACATAAAACATACAAACAAACAAATAAGCTACATGCCTCCTCCTACCTCTCAGCTGCTACTTTCATTTTTTTTTTTCTTTTTTATTTCACCAAAAAACCACTTTCAGATGTTTATTATTTTCTGTGTCTTTCTAAATTTTCAATTCCTATTTATGATAGATAGTAAATGGCCTTCTAAAAGATATCTGCCTTCTAATCCCTGGGTTTTGTCTTTGCAGATGTAAGTAAGTAAAGGATATCGAGATGAGATTATCCTGGGTTATCCAAGTGGTTCATAAATACAACTGTATGTGTTTCTATAAGACAGAGGCAGATGGAGAGTTGACAACACAAACACAGGAGAAGCCCACATGACCAGAGAGAGATTAGAGAGATTCAGCTATAAGCCAATGAACGCTGGCAGCTACCAGAAACTGAAAGAAGAATGGATCTCAAATTTAGTGTGTCCAGCAAAGAATTATTGGTTTGCTATCCATCTCCAATGTTTCTTTCCCCAGCCTTCTTATATCTTAGTATATGGTATCATAGCCCTCACAGCTACTTAGATGAAAAACTGGAATCATTCTTTCCTTTACCTCACCTTGTACTAAAAACATGAACAAGCTTTGTTAATGGTCCTTCCCAATGTATTTTCAGTTCTCCTACTAATCCACTGGTCTCCTAGCCTGTGATGCTGTTATTTCTAATCTGGACAATTCTATCTTATTCTTCAGTTTAATCTTCACTCAACCAACAGAGGGAGATCTTTGAAAAATTAATTAGACTTTATGATTGCCCAGCTTAAAATTCTCTGTTTATCTCTTACTTCACTTAGAATTAGCATTAACTTTTCATCACAAATTCTGATGCCCTCAAATGATACAGCTTGTGCATATAAACATTACTCTTTACTTTTTGGTAACAAAATTCTTATGTGCCCAAGCCTTTGAATTTGTAGTTTTTTCCTTGCTTGAAGTTCCATTCTTCACAACTTCTTATGATTAATTTTGCTTTATTGATGAGGTCTTAGTCTAATATCTTTTAAGTTGCTCACTTTGGTCATCCAGCCCAAGTATCAGCCTATTGTCAGTTTTTTATATTTTGTCCTGGTTTAGTGTCATCATAGCACTTAATACTAAAGAAAACCATATTGTTTGCTTATTTTTTATTTTTGTCCCCAACTCAGAAAACTCTTGGCATATAGCAGATGCTTAATAAATACATTTGAGAGAATGAAAATTCAAGCTTATTTTAGCATTACATGTAAGACTTTTATATACTGAGTCTCTTCTTTTAGCAAATTCATCTACCAATTTACTACTCAGAATACACAATCTGTACACCTGCTTATCATAATTTTATTTCTAAAAATATCTTTTCTACTTTCCTTACCTGAAAACATCCAGTCCCTTTGCATACTGATAAAAAAAATCTTTCCCATAAACACCCCAACTCACTTTTATTCACAGCTCATTGGCAGGAGTTGTATCTCATGCCAAGCTTGGAACAGATCACTGAGAAAGGGAATGAACATCATAACTGGCCTGAGCTAGTCATTTGGAGGAATGGGTACTCAGTCAAAACCTGAACTGTGCTAGAGTAGAACATGGGAAAAACAGCTGCAGGGTAGAACTAACACTGTTGGCTGTACATACTACCACAAAAGTCACTGCAGGATAGAGAAGACATTGTGTAATTGTCATTTTGATAATAAAACTGTAATTTGCATATTTCTACTTTTTTTCTAGGTAAGGGTAATATCTGAGCCTAAATATTTATTTTAATAGGTCAGCAGGAGAGTTTGAAAATCTTGTTGGAAATAAATAAAAATGATTATAACCCATTTATTCCCATGCAAGTATATTCACTACAACATACCAGTGAGATAAAAAAGAAAATTTGTTTCAAGATTAAAAATCTCATTTTTCATGCAAGGATTCTGGTATCCCTTTATTATTTCCTATGAATCTTATATCTACTGCCTTTCTGAAGGAAATAAAAAATATTTTATGCTGAATAAAATATGCTACTATCTCTGTTGGCAATTTCCATTTGTTAGTTATATTCAACAATGTTACTATTAAAATGGAAGTTTTTCTCTTTTCTCAGGTCCTTAATATCCTTGCTCTGTTCTTTGTGTCTCCTAGAGGCAGCTGTCAGAGAAGGCAATGGCACCCTGCTCCAGTACTCTTGCCTGGAAAATCCCATGAATGGAGGAGCCTGGTAGGCTGCAGTCCATGGGGTCGCTAAGAGTCGGACACAACTGAGCAACTTCCCTTTCACTTTTCACTTTCCTGCATTGGAGAAGGAAATGGCAACCCACTCCAGTGTTCTTGCTTGGAGAGTCCCAGGGATGGGGGAGTCTGGTGGGCTGCCGTCTCTGGGGTCGCACAGAGTCGGACATGACTGAAGTGACTTAGCAGCAGAGGCAGCTGTGTTGTAGTGGGAGGAGAATTGGAAGTGGTAGGAGACAATGCTCCTGAAAATATCCCAGTTGTGGATGTGACTGGTGATGGAAGTAAAGTCTGATGCTATAAAGAGCAATATTGCATAGGAACCTGGACTGTTAGGTCCATGAATCAAGACAAATTGAAAGTGGGCAAACAGGAGATGGCAAGAGTGAACATCAACATTTTAGGAATCAGTGAACTAAAATGGACTAGAATGGGTGAATTTAACTAAGATGACCATTATATCTACTACTGTGGGCAAGAATCCCTTAGAAGAAATGGAGTAGCCAGCATAGTCAACAAACAAGTCCAAAATGCAGTACTTGGATGCAATCTCAAAAACGACAGAATGATCTCTGTTCATTTCCAAGGCAAACAATTCAGTGTCACCATAATCCAAGTCTATGAATTTATTTGTCTCTTCCACTGTATAATGATAAGATATACTCATTTGAAAGCAGAGTTCCAAAGAATAGCAAGGAGAGATAAGAAAGCCTTCCTCAGTGATCAGTGCAAAGAGATATAGACAAACAATAGACGGGAAAGTCTAGAGATCTCTTCAAGAAAATTAGAGGTATCAAGGTAACATTTCATGCAAAAATGGGCACAATAAAGGACAGAAATGGAATGGACCAAACAGAAGCAGAAGATGTTAAGAAGAGGTGGCAAGAATACACTGAAAACTCTGCAGAAAAAGATCTTCATGATCCAGATAACCACAATAGTGTGATCATGCACCTAGAGTCAGACATCCTGGGATTGCAAAGTCAAGTGGGCCTTAGGAAGCATCACTACGAACAAAGCTAGTGGAGGTGATGGAATTCCAGTTGAGCTATTTCAAATCCTAAAGGATGATGCTGTGAAAGTGCTACTCTCAATATGCCAGCAAATTTGGAAAACTCAGCAGTGCACAGGACTGGGAAAGGTCAGTTTCCATTCCAATCCCAAAGAAAGGCAATGCCAAAAAATGCTCAAAATATCACACAATTGCACACATCTCCCACGCTAGCAAAGTAGTAATGCTCAACATTCTCCAAGCCAGGTTTCAACAGTATGTGAACTGTGAACTTCCAGTTGTTCAAGCTGGATTTAGAAAAGGCAGAGGAACCAGAGATCAAATTGCCAACATCCGTTGAGTCATCGAAAAAGCAAGAGAGTTCCAGGAAAACATCTACTTTTGCTTTATTGACTACACCAAAGAATTTGACTGCATGGATCACAACAAATTGTGGAAAATTCTTCAAGGAATGGGAATATCAGACCACCTGATCTGCCTCCTGAGACATCTGTATGCAGGTCAAGAAGCAGCAGTTAGAACTAGACATGGAAAAGCAGACTGGTTCCAAATCAGGGAAGGAGTAAATTAAGGCTGTATATTGTCACCTTGCTTATTTAACTTATATGCAGAGTACATCATGTGGAATGTTGGTTTGAATGAGGTGCAAGCTAGAATCAAGATTGCCAGGAGAAATATCAATAAACTCAGATATGTAGATGACACCAGCCTTATGGCAGAAAGTGAAGAAGAACTAAAGAGCCTCTTGATGAAAGTGAAAGAGGAGAGCGCAAAAGCTGGCTTAAAAGACAACATTCAGAAAACTGAGATCATGGCATCTGGTCCCATCACTTCATGGCAAATACATGGGGAAACAGTGAGAGACTTTACTTTCTTTGGGCTCCAGAATAATCGCTACAGATGGTGACTACAGCCATGAAATTAAAAGATGCTTGCTCTTTGGAAGAAAAGTTATGACCAACTTAGACAGCATATTAAAAAGCAAAGGCATTGCTTTGCCAACAGAGGTCCATCTAGTCAAAGCTATGGTTTTTCCAATAGTCATGTATGGTTGTGAGAGTTGGACTATAAAGGAAAATGAGCACTAAAGAATTGATGCTTTTGAACTGTAATATTGGAGAAGACTTTTGAGAGTCCCTTGGACAGCAAGGAGATCCAACCAGTCCATCCTAAAGGAAATCAGCCCTGAATATTCACTGGAAGGACTAACTGCTAAAGCTGAAGCTCCAATACTTTGGCCACCTGATGCGAAGAACTGACTCATTGAAAAGACCCTGATGCTGGGAAAGACTGAAGGCGGGAAGAGAAGGGGACGACAGAGGATGAGATGGTTGGATGGCATCACTGACTCAATGGACATGAGTTTCAGTAAGCTCTGGGAGTTGGTGATGAACAGAGAGCCGTAGTCCATGGGTTCACAAAGAGCTGGACAGGACTGAGTGACTGAACTGAACTGATGTTTGGCCTGCCTGTGTAGGAGATACAGTTTCAATCCCTGTGTTGGAAAGATCCCCTGGAGGAGGAATTGGCAACCTACTCCAGTTTTCCTTACCATGGTCAGAGCAGCCTGACAGGCTACAGTCCACAGGGTCATAAAGAGGCAGAATGACAGCAAATAAATGACAAATGTGAAATCTAAACATGTTTATGTTATTTGCTAGTAATTTCAGTTTCAGCAGCACATCTGAAGGAAAGAATGACTTATATATAAGGATATTCACTGCACAGTTATTTATATTAAGAAATAAATTTGTCATGATTTAATAACATAAAGGTAAAAGGTTGGTTAACTACGGCACATCCATATAATGGAATATAATACTACTAATAAAAATGCAATGCATTCATATTTAATGTCAAGGAAAGACATTCATAATAAATTATGTGAGAGTGCTGGCTACAAAGCTGCATGAACTTAAGAATTTCAGGTTCATGGAGACATTGTATATGTGTGTGTATGTGTGTGTGTGTATAAGGGGGGGAATGACAGAAAAATATGTTTAAATTGTAGTGATTTTTGATGACTAGTGGCTTATAATGCTTATGGATTTTGTATAGTATTTTTAAATATATCTGTTAATTTATATGTATACATATATACATTTACATGTTTATATTGTCATTCAGTTTTGAAGTCATGTTCGATTCTTTGCAACCCCATGGACTGCAGCACAGCAGGCTACTCTGTCCTTCACTGTCTCCCAGAGTTTGACCAGTTTCATGGCCAATGAGTCAGCGATGCTATATAGCATCTGTCCTCTGCTATCCCCTTTTCCTCCTGCCTTCAATCTTTCCCAGCAACAGGGTCTTTTCCAGTGTGTCAGCTCTTCGCATCAGGTGGCCAAAGTGTTGGAACTTTAGCTTCAGCATCAGTCCTTCCAATGAATATTCAAGGTTAGTTTAGGATTGACTGGTTTGATCTCTTTGCCGTCCAAGGGACTCTCAAGTGCCTTCTCCAGCACCAAGATTTGAAAGCATCAATTCTTCAATGCTCATCCTTCTTCATGGTCCAACTTTCACATCCATACCCAACTACTGGAAACACCGATAGGTGTTTGATAAAAATACAGATCTGTGTCAGCAAAAATGATGTCTTGGTTTTTTTTTAATACACTGTCTAGTGTTGTTATATCTTTCCTTCCAAGGAGCAAGCCTCTTGATTTCATGGCTGCAGTCATCATCGGCAGTAATTTTGGAGCCCAAGAAAACAAAATTTGTCACTGCTTCCACTTTCCCCCCTTCTATTTGCCATAAAGTGATGGGACTGGGTGCCATGATCTTTGTTTGTTGAATCTTGAGTTTTAAGCCAGATTTTTCATTCTCCTCTTTCACTGTCATCAAGAGGTTCTTTAGTTCCTCTTCACTTTCTGCCATTAGAGTGGTCTCATCTGAATATCTGAGCTTATTGATATTTCTCCTGGCAATCTTGATTTCATCTTGTGCTTCATCCAGTCCAGCACTTCTCATATTTTACTCTGCATATAAGTTAAATAAGCAGAGTGACAATATACAGCCTTGACATAATCCTTTTCTGGTTTGGAACCAGTCCGTTGTTCCATGTTTGGTTCTAACTATTGCTTCTTGATCTGCATACAGATTTCTCAGGAGGCAGGTAAGATGGTCTGGTATTCCTACCTCTTGAAGAATTTTCCAGTTTGTTGTGATCTACACAGCGAAAATGATGTTTCTGTTTTTAAATACACTGTCTAGGTTTGTCATAGCTTTCCTTCCAAGGAGCAAAATAGAGACTTCATTTTGACTGCATGGACCACAACTTTGGCCACCTGATGCAATGAACTGACTCATTAGAAAAGACCCTGATGATGGGAAAGATTGAAGGCAGGAAGAGAAGGTGACGACAGAGGATGAGATGGCTGGATGGCATCACAGACTCAATGGACATGAGTTTGAGTAAGCTCTGAGAGTTGGTGATGGACAGGGAAGCCTGGTGTGCTGCAGTTCATGGGGTCGCAAAGAGTCAGACACGATTGGGGGACTGAACTGAAAAGAACTGACGCAGTCAAAGGCTTTAGCATAGTCAATGAAGCAGAAGTAGATGATTTTCTGGAATTCCCTTGCTTTCTCTATGATCCAATGAATGCTGGCAATTTGATTTCTGGTTCATCTGCCTTTTCTAAACTCACCTTGTACATCTGGAAGTTCTCAGTTCACACACTGCTGAAGCATAGCTTGAAGGATTTTGAGCATAGCCCTCCTAGCATGTGAAATCTGTGCGATTGTATGGTAATTTAATATGTATTAAATAAAAATTAAATTACATGTAATATATAAATATATATGTGTTGCATGTTTCTCTGTGTGCATCTGTGTGCACAGCGCATTTTCTCCAAGAACATGACACTGGTATGGTGTTAGAAGAGCAGGTTTTGGATGCTGACCTTGTTGCTTGGCAACATTCTGAATCCTTCTTCATCATGTTGAAGCACCAGGGTTGAAGCATCTGTATGCAGGCTGAGGGGCTGCATTGTGCCTGAGTCCTGTGGTGAGAGTTGAAGGGCAGAGTCCTGTATCAATAAGGGGACCATGGAGTCAGGTGAACCAAGGTAGACCAGGATTCACTAAGCAGTACAAAGTCCAAGTAAAGGATGAAGTATGAAAAGGGGCATAGCTCCTGGAGCCAAATGTAATAATAAAATTTGGAGTTTTAGAATTATGGGATCAAAGATTTTTATTTAATAGATCAAATTTAATAAGTGTCAGATAAACACCTTTATTTTTCCCACTTTTTGTGCCTAACACCTTTCTAAGTTCCCCCACCTCTCCTGAAGCCCCCTTTTTATTGTGCAAGGAATTAATTCATTCACCATGTTCTTTTAATATCTACTATCAAAATATAACACTGGACAATATACATCATCCTTGACATCATGGGGTTCATCTCTCTAGGTTTTGCCTCCCACCTTTCATTTTGAAAAATCTCTTTTGTTTGGTTTTCTTGTTGATTTTGGTCTAATTTCTTCTTTCTGCCTTGTAATTTCTGCCTGCTTTATTTGATTGCACATTTTCTTCAAATACTATTTTTGATTGTATCTTTCATTTATAGGCAAGCAGCACAGAGGAAAATAGAGAGCAATCTAATGCTTGACTTAGGATGCTATATGCTGGAAAAATAAGTTCTGAGTAAGGAGAACTTATTTTTAAGAGGCAGCTGGTGATGATAACAATAATACAGTATGTGTGAGATGTTCTTATATATTAATTAATTTGATCTTTACAACAAATTTAAGATATAGTTTCAATTATTGTCTTCATTTTATAGGTGGAAAGACTGAAATATTGATTCTTACCCAGGTTGCAAAATGAGTTACCCATACAACTGTAGTCCAAACCCAATGTATAGTGTGGCTTTAGAGGGCATGGATTTAACTCTTTTTTTTTTTTTTTTTAATTTATTATACTGTTATGATATCTCTTTCATACATCTGACCTCTGCTTGGCCTGGCCACCTATGGCAACTTTATTTTCTGATCTCCACTGAATTCATCTGTAAGTCAAGCTTCCAGCTCTCACTCTTGCATGTGAGAGATTTCAGCTCCCTTTACAGACCCTGGGGGCTTCCCTGGCGGCTTAGTGGGTAAAGTATCTGCCTGCAATGCAGTAGATGCAAGGAGATGTGGGTTTAATTGCTGGATAGAGACAATCTCCTGGAGGAAGACATGGCAACCCACTGCAGTGCTCTTGCCTAGAGAATCCCATGGACAGAGGAGCTTGGCGGACTACAGTCCGTAGCATCACAAACAATCAGAAATGACTGAAGTGACAGAGCACACACACACAGACATTGAAGTTTCCACATGGCAAGCACTGTGTTGGGCATTGAGAAAAACAGTGCTGAATCAGACACAACTACTGACCTTGTGCTGTTCACATCTTCAGTTCAGTTTAGTCACTCAGTCATGTCTGACTCTGCAAACCCATGGACTGCAGCACACCAGGCTTCCCTGTCCATCGCCAACACCAAGAGTTTACTCAAACTCATGTTCATTGAGTCAGTGAAATCATCCAACCATATCATCCTCTGTCGTCCCCTTCTCCTCCTGCCTTCGATCTTTCCCAGCATCAGGGTCTTTTCCAATGAATCAGTTCTTTGCATCAGGTGGCCAACGTATTGGAGCTTCAGCTTCAGCATCAGTCCTTCCAATGAATATTCAGGACTGATTTCCTTTAGGATGGACTGGTTGGATCGCCTTGAAGTCTAAGGGACTCTCAAGAGTCTTCTCCAACACCACGTTTCAAAGCATCAATTCTTTGGCGCTCAGCTTTCTTTATACTCCAATTCTCACATCCATATATGACTATTGGAAAAACCATAGCTTTGACTAGATGGACCTTTGGCAAAGTAATGTCTCTGCTTTTTAATATGCTATCTAGATTGATCATAACTGTTCTTCCAAGGAGCAAGCGTCTTTTAATTTCATGGCAGCAGTCACCATCTGCAGTGATTTTGGAGCCCAAAGAAAATAAAGTCTCACTGTTTCAACTGTTTCCCCATCTTATTTGCCATGAAGTGATGGGACCAGATGCCATGATCTTAGTTTTCTGAATGTTGAGCTTTAAGCTAACTTTTTGACTTTCCTCTTTCACTTTCATCAAGAGGCTCTTTAGTTCTTCTTAGCTTTCTACCATAAGGGTGGTGTCATCTGCATATCTGAGGTTATTGATATTTTTCCTGGCAATCTTGATTCCAGCTTGTGCTTCATCCAGTCCAGCATTTCTCATGATGTACTCTGCATATAAGTTAAATAAGTAGGGTGACAATACACAGCCTTAAGGTACTTCTTTCCCGATTTGGAACCAGTCTGTTGTTCCATGTCCAGTTCTAACTGTTGCTTCCTGACCCACACACAGATTTCTCAAGAGGCAGGTCAGGTTGTCTGGTATTCCCATCTCTTTAAGAATTTTCCAGAGTTTCTTGTGGTCCACACAGTCAAAGGCTTTGGTGTAGTCGATAAGGCAGAAGTAGATGCTTTCCTGGAACTCTCTTGTTTTCAATAGTCCAACGGATGTTGGCCATTTGATCTCTGATTCCTCTGCCTTTTCTTGAAATCCAGCTTGAACATCTGAAAGTTCACAGTTCATGTACTGTTGAAGCCTGGTTGGAGAACTTTTAGCATTACTTTGGTAGCGTGTGAGATGTATGCAATTGTGTGGTAGTTTGAGTATTCTTTGGCATTGCCTTTCTTTGGGATTGGAATGAAAACTGACCTCTTCCAGTCCTGTGGCTACTGTTGAGTTTTTCAAATTCGCTGGCATATTGAGTGCAGCACTTTAACAGCATCATCTCTTAGGATTTGAAATAGCTCCATTGGGATTCTATCACCTCCACTAGCTTTGTTCGTAGTGATGCTTCCTAAGGCCCATGTGACTCACATCCCAGGATATCTGGCTCTAGGTGAATGATCACACTATTGTGGTTATCTGGGTCATGAATATCTTTTTTTGTATAGTTCTTTGGTGTATTCTTGCCACCTCTTCTTAATATCTTCAGCTTCTTTTAGGTCCATTCCATTTTTGTACTTTACTGTGCCCATCTTTGCATGAACTCTTCCCTTGGTATCTCTAATTTTCTGTAAAAGATCTCTAGTCTTTCCTTTTCTATTGTTTTCCTCCATTTCTTTGCATTGATCACTGAGGAAGGCTTTCTTATCTCTCTTCGCTATTCTTTGGAACTCTGCATTCAAATCGGTATATCTTTCTTTTTCTCCTTTGCCTTTCACTTCTCTTCTTTTCACAGATATTTGTAAGGGCTCCTCAGACAACCATTTTGCTTTTTTGCATTTCTTCTTCTTGGGGATGGTCTTGGTGCCTGCCTCTTGTACAATGTCATGAACCTCTGTCAATAATTCTTCAGGCACTCTATCAGATCTAACACCTTGAATCTATTTGTCATTTCCACTGTATAATCACAAGCGATTTGATTTAGGCCATACCTGAATTGTCTAGTGGTTTTCCCTTCTTTCTTCAATTTAAGTTTGAATTTGGCAATGAGGAATTCATGGTCTGTGCCACAATCAGCTCCTGGTCTTGTTTTTGCTGACTGTATAGAACTTCTCCATCTTTGGCTGCAAAGAACATAATCGATCTGATTTCAGTATTGTCCATCTGGTGATGTCCATGTGTAGAGTATTCTCTTGTGTTGTTGGAAAAGGGTGTTTGCTATGACCAGTTTGTTCTCTTGACAAAACTCTATTAGCCTTTGCTCTGCTTCATTCTGTACTCCAAGGCCAAATTTGCCTGTTACTCCATGTATTTCTTGACTTTTTACTTTTGCATTCCAGTCCCCTATAATGAAAAGGATATTTTTTTGTTGTGTTGGTTCTAGAAGGTCTTGCAGGGCTTCATAGACCCATTTAACTTTAGTGTCTTCAGCTCACATCTTAGGAGATACTGGAAAAGGTCAGTTTTCATTCCAATCCCAAAGAAAGGCAATGCCAAAGAATGCTCAAACTACTGCACAATTGCACTCATCTCACACACTAGTAAAGTAATGCTCAAAATTCTCCAAGCCAGGCTTCAGCAATATGTGAACCGTGAACTTCCTGATGTACAAGCTAGTTTTAGAAAAGGCAGAGGAACCAGAGATCAAATCGCCAACATCCACTGGATCATCAAAAAAGCAAGAGAGTTCCAGAAAAACATCTAT
>NW_011494896.1:6867406-6889416 GCF_000754665.1 Bison bison bison
TGATGCTAAAGCTGAAACTCCAGTACTTTGGCCACCTGATTCGAAGAGTTGACTCATTGGAAAAGACTCTGATGCTGGGAGGGATTGGGGGCAGAAGGAGAAGGGGACGACAGAGGATGAGATGGCTGGATGACATCACTGACTCGATGGACGTGAGTCTGAGTGAACAGCGGGAGTTGGTGATGGACAGGGAGGCCTGGCGTGCTGCGATTCATGGGGTCGCAAAGAGTCGGACACGACTCAGCGACTGAGCTGACTTCAAGAGTAAATATTTACCAGGTAGCTAACATGTGACAGACACTGAAAAATTGAAGAGTACATTCATGACACAGAAGTCATAAGGAGGAACATTCCATGACTCAGAGAATTTAGTTTTACTAACTCATAGTCAAGCCATAAAGAGGAAGCCTGACCTTTTCTTCCTGCATCTGTATCATAATGTTTGGCACACATTAGATACTCAATAAATACCAAGCGGTTAACCAAATGAAGTAGAATATTTTAATAAAGTTAATAGCTACCAGTTTTATATAGAACTTATTCTATGTAACAAATGGCTATGTGCTTTTTTAAGATAATCTTTTAAACCATTATAATAACATATTTTTGTTGTTTAGTTGCTAAGCCGTGTCCAACTCTTTTGAAACCCCATGGACTGTAGGCCACCAGGCCCCTCTGTCCATGGGATTCCCCAGGCAAGAATACTGGAGTAGGCTACCATTTCCTTCTCTAGGGGATCTTCCCAACCCAGAGATTGAACTTATGTTTCCTTCACCACAGGCAGATTCTTTACCACTGAGCCAACAG
This sequence comes from Bison bison bison, assembly GCF_000754665.1. Taxonomy (NCBI): domain Eukaryota; kingdom Metazoa; phylum Chordata; class Mammalia; order Artiodactyla; family Bovidae; genus Bison; species Bison bison. Next base: position 6,868,214 of record NW_011494896.1, read on the forward strand.
GGAAGTCCCATAGTAACAACACCATTTTGTTATTAGTGTCTTCATTTTTCCAGATGACACACAGAAGCTCAGAGGAATTATTGTAACTGAGGTCACATTGATGGTAGTACTGTTAACAGGTTTAAAGTAAAATGACTTGTTCTTAACCATGCATGATTGTTTCTTAATTTGAGAGAATTAATAGAGTTTCAATACATGCGGTGCTCAAGGCTACGGCAGCCCCCTCCAGTACTCTTGCCTGGAAAATCCCATGGACGGAGGAGCCTGGTAGGCTACAGTCCATGGGGTGGAAAGAGTCGGACACGACTGAGCGACTTCACTTTCACTTTTCACTTTTACGCATTGGAGAAGGAAATGGCAATCCACTCCAGTGTTCTTGCCTGGAGAATCCCAGGGATGAGAGAGCCTGGTGGGCTGCCGTCTATGGGGTTGCACAGAGTCAGACACAACTGAAGCGACTTAGCAGCAGTAGCAGCAGCAGCAAGGTCTGTTTATTTCCTTTGCATTAATTCATTTTCTTTAAAAATTTTAATTTATTTATTAATTGAAGGATAATTTCTTTACAATATTATGATGGGTTTTTGCTATACATCAACATGAATCAGCCATAGGTATATACATGTGTCCCCCCAAATCCTGAACCCCCACTTCCCACCTCTCTCCCTACCCTATCCCTTTGGGTTGTCCCAGAGCATGGGCTTTGAGTGCCCTGCTTCAAGCATCAAACTTACACTGGGCATCTACTTTACATATGGTAATACCCATGTCTCAGTGTTCTTCTCTCAAATCATCCTACCCTCACCTCCACACACTGAGTCCAAAATTCTGTTCTTTATATCTGTGTCTCCTTTGCTTAGCAAAAATTTATTGAGTGCCCACTATATGCTAGACTCCAGCTAATTCCTGTAGATATATCAATGAACAAAACACAGCACATCCCTTTACCCTGTATTTATTGTTCATATTCTTCTCTTCTTCTTTATGGCAGCAACCAACTTCCCTCTCCTTCTTTTCTTTTTTGGTGGCTCAAAGGTTAAAGCGTCTGCCTGCAATGCAGGAGACCAGGATTTGATCCCTGGATTGGGGAGATCCCCTGGAGAAGGAAATGGCAACCCACTTCAGTATTCTTGCCTGGAGATTCCCATGGATGGAGGAGCCTGGTGGGCTACAGTCCACAGGGTCGCAAAGAGTCGGACACGACTGAGCGACTTCACTCATACTTCGCTGCAGTATTTCTCTTCACAAGCACCTACTTTTCATCCTGACATGAGTGTCACTAGCTGAGCTCTTGTTCTTTCTTATGCCACAAATACCTCATTTCCATCCTGTGCCACTTCACTATTTCATGTAAGTTGATTGAAGTATTTTAATTATAAATTTGGTAATTGTAGTCAGTCCCACTGTTCACTGTTGCCATGCCTGCTAGCTCTCTGGCCAGAGATAGTTGTCATCAGTTGTCCTTCTTTAAATACCTCATTCATAGTCATGAGGCAAGAGAAAGTCCTAAGTTCCAAATCCTCTGGGTATTTATGGGGAGAATTTCCAGGGTACTGAAATAGCATATTTATTTAAAATGTGCATCCTATTCTGAACCATATTCTACTTCTAAGAATCTGTCTTAAGGAAGATGTCTCTTAGAGGAACACAAACAGCATGTGCTTTGTGGTTGTTATTGCTTTCTGTGGTTCACCTAGAAATCTTCGCCTTGCCATAGGTCATCTCATGCTTTCTACTAAAATTTTATGTCTGGCATTTCCACTTAGATGTCTGATCCATCTTAATTTAATTTAGTATACCTGTGAGAAAGTAAGGAGTTTTTTCCCCCTTCTTTTTGTAATGATAACCCCTTCTTTAACATCTATTATCAAAAATATTTTACTTTCAATTTGAATTGATTGATACCTTTGAGCAAATTACACGTGTGGATCTGTTTATTGATTCTCTATTTGGTTGTAGTTTTATCTATTTTATAATTGTATACAAGTGCAAAGCTATCCTGATTACTGTAGCTTCATTGAAAAGCTGAAGTCAAATAGTATTTGTCCTAGAGCTTTATTATTCTTTTTTCATCTGTTTGGTCGATTCTGTTATTTGCATTTCCCTTCTCATATTAGATTTAGCTCATCAATTCCTATTAAAAATCCAGCAGTGATTATTATTGAGATTGCATCAAACCTATAGATTAATTATGGGTGATTTTCCATATTAGTCATATTTAGCTTTCTACTCCATGAGCACTTTCTGTCTCTCCTTTTACTTGGGTCTAATTTAGCTAAGCAGTATTTTGTATTTTTTGGTGTAATAATTTCCCCCTCCTTTGTTAAATTTATTTCACTGTACTTTACACATTTTGAAGCCATCTTGAATGTAAAAAAAAAAAAAATATTTTCCAACTGTTTGTTGTTTTTGGTGTGTAGAATACAACTGATCTTTTAAAAATGAACTTTCATTCTGGATCTTTGTAAATTGGCTTATTAATTTTAGGAATTTCTTTGTTAATCTTTAGGACTTTCTATGTAAACAATCATGTCTGAGATTAAGGATGGTATTAACACATCCCTTCTCATCCATATGCTTTCATTACTTTTTCTATTTGGTTCCCCCTCATAATGTAAAATACAAAGGATGAGGGAAAACCAAAACAACCCAAATGTTCATCAACCAGTGAACCGAAAAATAACTTATGATATATTCGTATAATACAATGCTACTTAGCAATAAAAAGAAATGAACGGTTGATTCCTACAACACTATGCTTAAATCTCAAAAGCTTTTAGGTCCCTTGAAAGACGTCAGAAAAATGAATACATGTTGTATAAATTTAACTATGTAACATCTTGGAAAATGCAAACTCATCTCTAGTGAAGGAAATCAGATCAGTATTTGCCTGATGATGGAAGGAATTGCAGACAGAGGAAAGCAGGATGCAGGAAATACAAGAGTTGTAAGAAACTTTTCAAGGATGGGTGTAGGATATACTTATTTTTTTGACTGAGGTGATGGTTTCCACTGGTATCATCAGATTTTTTTCAGATTTTATACTTCAAATGTAATTCCACCAGGGAAGTCCAATTTATTATAAATGAACTATAAATAATTATGACTGTAAAAATATTAAAAATGAATCGTGTGAAAATTAAACTTTTTCTACTGAACAATTTTTGGGCAAAAAGAAAATGCAAGTTGTTAAAAACATTATAATGCCTTTGTAAGTAAAGGTTTATAGTACAGGTAGTTGATTAGACAGACTAATGCAATAAAATGACAAATTCAGAAATAGATACAAGCGTATTTAGAAATACAGTATGTGACAAATTTGATATCTCAGTCACTAGATAAAAATATAATTTTAATCATTGTTGTTAGGACAACTGAATAGCCATTTGAAAAAAAGTGCAATTATATCCATTCCTTATATTATACACAACTATAAGCTCCAAGTGAATCATAATTCTAAGCTAATCCATTAAAATAGTTCATATATCAATTTTACTCAGTGCTATTTCTGAGTAATACACTATGAGATGGGCTATAATTTAACTATTGTCTGTTAATGTACATCACAGCTGTTTCCAATTTTTGACTATCATATATGAAACTTTTATAAACACTCATGTACACACTTTTGTGTTTACGTAAGTCTGTTTCTCTGGGATGTCCAGGAGTTCAGTTACTGTGTTGTTTGATAGCTATTAATCAATTTTAAAGCTAATATGAAGGTTAAAGACAAAAGTGGCTAAATATAACTATAATTACAACAATTAGTAAAGGTGTGTGTGTGTTTAGCCACTAAGTCACGTCTGACTCTTTGCAACCCCATGGACTGTAGCCCACCAGGCTTCTCTGGGATTTCCCAGGCAAGGATACTAGAGAGGGTTGCCATTTTCTTCTCTAATTAGTAAAGGTATACACAAAATAAAAAGGAAATAAAATGTGACATAAAAGATAAAATATGAGAGAAGGGCACTAAAAGTGTGCAGTTTTAGAATGTGGTTCAAACCTTATTATCAACTTAAACCTTTTTACATATACAATTGATATAAGTGAGCCTCATGGTGACCACAAAGTAAAAATCTGTAGTTAATACACATAAATAATGAGAATTGGATCTAAATGCAACACGAAAGAAAGGCATCAAACCACAAGGAAAGAGAGCAGAGAAAAAGGAACAGAGAATAATTACAAAACAACCTCTAAACAATCAAATGTCAGTAGGTGTATACCTATACATATTTACTTTACACTGAAGTAACTAAATGCTTCAATGGATAAATAAAAAGTGGCTTAAAGGATAAAACTACAAAACCCATTACATGCTGCCCGTGGAAAACGTCAGCTCTAAGGATATACACAGACTGAAAGTGAAGGGATAGATAAAAACAGTCCATGCAAAAGGAAACCAGAAGCAAGCTTGGGGGAGCTATAAAATACCAGAAAGCAGACAAAAAAAAAAGACTGCAAAGAGATGCCATTTGGACATTATATGAAAGGTCAGTCCAACAAGAAGATATACCATGACTCTAATCATTAAGAAACATAAGACAAATGCAAAATTGGGAATAGTTTATTAAGAAACAAAGAGAGAAATTCTTCAAAATGCCATGAAAGCCAAAGAACAGTTATGGAATTTCTAGATTAAAGGAAACCAAAAAGACATGTCAGCTAAATGCAACAACTGACCCCAGATGGATCATTTAGAGGGAAAATTCTATGAAGAAAATGACTAGTTCAAGTGGTAAATTGGAAAATGGATAATAAATTAGATTAAGTCTGTATTAGTGTTAAATTTACTGAGGTTGATGAAAGTCCTTGATTATATAGAGAAATATCACTACTAATAAAATGTACAGTGAAATAATGACTAAAGGGGCATGATATATGTATATTATCCTCAAATATCTCCTGTCTATCTCTCTCTTTCTGTCTATAGATCAAATTATAAAACAGATGGGCTAAATGCTGATGGTAGATAAATCTAAGCAAAGGACATTCAAGTATTTTGTATTATTCTTTTTCCCCCTGTGACTTTCCTGCATGTTTGAAGTTATTCTCAAATTTTAAAGGTAAGCTTTTTTTGCTTTCCAGTTCTCAGTCTTGCCATCCTAATCTATAAAATGGGGATCATACTATTATCATTTACCTCATAATATTGCTGTGAAGATGAAAAATATTTAAAAATTCAAAATGCTTAGAAAGTGCCTGGTAAGTAAAAAAGCACTCAGTAAATATTAGCTTCCGTTGTGTGTTTGCTGTGGCGGTGGTGGTGTGGTGGTCATCATCATTATCATTCCTATCATCACTGTGAGAGTCCAAAGCTCAGGGATCAGGAGACTTCATGCAGATCAGCCTGGTGCTGAGTACCTTGATTCTGCTTTTCTCTCCTGTGTTGCATTTCTTGATGTGAGTTTGGTCTAATATTGCTAGGGCAGACTCTAAATTGAGGGAAGAGAATTCCAGCCTTTCATTCCTTTTTGCAGATAGAGGGCATGGTGAGCAATATATATTCAAGGGCAAGTTCCGTTCTGCCTTTATGGATGCATTGGTTCTAGAATCTGAAATCAAGGAGAATAGCTCCAAGTTCAGCAATGAGACCTTTTATATCATTTAGAGGTTAGACCCTTGGAAAGCTCCTTTGTGTCTCATAAGCCTTGTGCAATTTTTTGGCAATTTTAAAAAATCTGTAATTTACGGTTTACAGTTAACCCTTTATGGTTTAAAAATATTTACATGTGCACTTTAAGTAACTAGCTCAGAGCACAAGACTTTCCCCATACTTGGCATTGGATTAGTGTTTAAAAGAAAACCTAAAGTTTTCTTTAGCTTTGGAGTTGGATTGGAACTCAGAATCTGCCTCTAGTCTGAAACATTAACACTCATGACATAGAATCCCTGAGTTTGAAAGTACTTTATTAGTTTTAACCATCATGATTTGGTTTTTTACAAATCCAAGTCTGCATCTGATAGGTCTCTGTGTGATAAATATTTTGAATTGCCTTCTAGGTAAGAGCCTAATCCTGCTTAGGGAAACAACTTGGAAAGTGTTTTTTTTTTTTGATTTTTAAACTTTTTTTTAAAAAAGTTTTTTAACGTGTGAACTCATCCATTAGACTTTACGCTCAAAACACAGGAGCTTGAAGGGGAAAACAAAAATCAACTCTAAAATGTTGAATAGAGATATCTTTTTTGTTATTAATCTCAGTGTTTATGAGGAAAGAACCCGTCTCTAAGACTTGATCCCGTCTCCTTTATTTGATGGATTGTTAAATCTATTGATGAGTGAGTAGTTCATCCAGCATCCCCAGCAGCAAGGTCAGCAGAGTGATTCCTCAAGCCGGCAGGGGAGGATGGGGTCCTGGTAGAGGAGCCTCCTCCCTGCAGGAGCATTTTGAGTATGCAGAACACAGTGGCTCAGCCTGGAGCTGGCAGTTAGTGCTCTCTCTCTCTCACACACACACACACACACACACACACACACACGCAGCAGCGCTTTCCCCTCAAGTGAGGCGGCGTTAGTAACTGCAGTCCCGGCATCCTAGGCTGGGGACCAGCGGCTACTGGCTGGTTTGTTAGAGGACCCTGGAGCCCAGTTTCCGAGGGACCCGGTGACACGCCGCTGTCACAACTAGTGACAGACAGCTATTTCTTCCCTGCTGCTTCCCCAGCTCCTGGCAAGAGGACACCCTCTTCCAAAAGCCAGGCAGCCCGGGGAGGAGGCTGCTCCCTGCAGAAGGTAAGCCCGCTTCCTAGTCATCTCTCCTAATGTGCCAGCGACCTCACCACCGCGTTCAGGTAGGCGCTTGCAATTTCTTCTTTTACGTAAGGAAAATGTTCTCAATCACAGCATTTACTCTGAGGCACGGTAAAGGCTTGATAGTTCAGGAGTGGTTTTGCTGATTAAAGTTTGGATGCAGATGGTAACTCTACTGTCTCCCCACCCTTGCAGGATATTCTGCAAATATGGAACTCAATGTACATTGAGCACGTGAGCATTTCTCACCTTTTGAGTTAGTTGACTGTTGTTATGCAACTTTGCATGTGTGATTTAAAAACCTTTATTCTCTTTTCTGGCTGTGAAAAATATACCTCAGTCTTCAAAAATAAAAGCCAAGTGATTCAAACTCTTCCCCGGCATTTAACATTCAGTGATGTAGACAGGAGTGAAAGTTGCTGAATCACAGAAGTTTAATATTCATGCAAATTGCTGTATTTGTGAGAGAAAGGCAGGAAGCAAATGTCTTTTCATCTTTCTGAGCTCTTATACATATTGGGGTAATGCGGCTTTGAAGCCCAGAGTTTTGGGTTGAGATAAATCTGTCTGTTGTGATAAGCTGGGGAAATTAATTATTTGACAAGGTAAACAATTAACTGGAGGAGATTTCTTCTCCTAAAATGAGCTCAGGTTCTAGGAGAGCATTCTAAACCTAACAGATCTATCTTTGTAAAACTTCAAACCGGACTGTGGTATCTTGATTTGAATACCCTCATCTTAGTGATATTCATCTGTAGGTTATTGATCTTAACATTTCTTGACTTGTTTTGTTAGCCAAAATTCTTAACAAAAAAAAAAACTAACAGAAAAATTTCAACATCTCCATCCCTTAATATTCATTTTACTAGTTTCATGCACATCATCCCACAGGAAGTTTTGTGAGAGAATATGAGCCATAATTTGGGCAACTGAGTTGAAACAACCATAAGGAAAATGTTTTTTAGGAGACAGGCATCCTATATGCAAAGAAGGCTCACAATACCTCTGAGTTATCATTGAGTTCAAAAGTGAGGTTTGAAAGGAGTTTGTGTATAAGCAGAAAATTAGAGAATGTGAGGTTTTGTGACTGTTTTCACAGTGCTTTGTATTCTGCACTTATAAAAGTTTGTCTCTGTTTTATTACCCTCTAGAAAGTGCTACTAAGCTACCTCATGTCTTGATGTCATGTCTGTCTTAATGTGGATGGCCTCATTTTTTATATGGGAGCATGGCGCATGACTTTAGGCAGACCTAAGTTTATGCTTGAAAGTAAAGATCCTATGTGGGCTCAGGAATTTTCAAGCTTGGCCAGCCAAATACTTTCCTTTGATAATCCTTTGAGAAAAATCCAAACTAACAAACCACTCCATGAAACAAAAACACCCCCCCCCCAAACCCAAAGCCTACCAAGCAAAAACACACGAAACACGTTTGAGACTATCTGCTGCTTCTTTTGAAGGCAGAGGGGAAACAGAATCGCCTTCTTCACCTGTCATTAATGTTTAAGGCAACTGATTCCTCTGAAGTGCTCAACAGAGATTTTTAGTTTGTGACAAATACTTAAATATCTTTCCTGTCATTGTTTTCGGCTCCCATAATATTGATGGTGTTTACATTGACTGCTCTTAAAGTAATTTGGGAAAATAGATCCTACAAGGTGCTATCAAGTAACAAATGCACCAGGAAAGCAGGACTTTACTTTTGCTACTTCACTCTTGGACTCATATTCAAACTTGGAATAAACCCGTCATGTTACTTTTTCCATTCTGCTTATGGCGGTGGATGGCTCAGCCCAAGGTATTGCTATTACCCTAGTAAAGTCAGGCGATCAGAAGCAGCAAGGGTGTGAAGGACACATATATATATACATTTTTTCAGGTCATGTGAGTGGTGTGTCCTTGGAATGGAATCTTGGAGGGAGGAAGAGAACCCTCTCTTTTTGTTTTTCTTTTGCCAGCGATGCCCAATTCAACAAGCAACGTAAGAGATCCAAAGATGGGATCTTAACCAGGCCTTCTGAGAAGGTGAAAGGTAATTTAAATCAGTTGTTGAGATATCTTTTTTCATTCTTGGTTTCCCCCAGCCCACCTCCTTTCTCACATAGCCTTGTGAGGCAGGTAAAGAGTTAGCCAGTTGCTTGCACATTATGGATCACCATTCAGAGCTGTCTCTGCTGAGAGGGAATCAATTTCATTTTATTTGGAGCCAGAGGTGATGATCCTCTGTCACTGCTGGCTCCTCGTCACGAAGCTTCTTAATTTTAAAACACTTTTTTCCTCCTCTGTATCTGATAGCCTTTCCTGGGTAGCCTGGTGAATCAGTGTCTTGGGAGATTTTCAAAAATAAAGGCCAGATGAACACTATAGATTAATTCAAAGAAGCAGGTGAATGTTCAGTGCTGTCACATCCCATGCATTTCAGTTCTCAGCAGTCAGTGGGGTACAGTGGATGGTGCTGTCCACAGACATTTCTAAACATGCATGATGACTTTGCAGCCCTATACTGACCAAGGCAAAATAAAGAGAAGGGAAAAGAAATACAAGCAAAACTTATAAGCTTTCATGAAATGCAAACAGGTGCTAAATAGCAAGAAGACCACATAGTTATATGCACAAGCTGATTTTCTCCAAATTGCCTTGGATTATACACTAGCTCTAACAATGGCATATTGTATGTACCCTTCAGGGCTGCACGGAGTGATAGCTGTAAATTAGAATGAGGAGAAGAAAATGCTCTACAGTTTCAATATTGAATAGAATTAGGATCCAGATGGTAAAGCTTTTTATAGCAATACTTTGGATGGTGTTACAAGCTACTGTGGCTACCGTCCTATTATATTCTCTCTGCTAAAATGCCGTTCGATGGAGAAATTCATTGCAAAGAGCCATCTTGCAAAGCTAGGAAAGTGAATTTCCTCTCCATGTTAAATTTCCTATCTTGGCTTTCCCCAATTCTTAACTTTTCTTCCACTCATATTTCAAATACAATTAAAAGTAAATAATGTGATTTTTTAAAACTTTAAAGTGGTACTTTTCATTCTCTCTCTCACTCCTTTTTTCCTGCTGGGTATCTTCCTCAGAGTTTGAATGTATTTGAAAAGTATATGAGAATATCTGGACATGGGTGTAGACTCGTTATTAGGTTTCCATCTGGCTTTCTAAATGTCTCTAGTCTAAGAACAACTCTTCTAATTACTCTGTTATGTAAAGTTAATTCCGATGGAAATTTATGGGGGCGGGTAGCCCAGATTATTTCCTTGTCAAGACTTTAAGTTTGCTTTGAAGAGATCCTTTTTTTCTCCTTTCTGTTCTCTCTAGTGAGAATCTCATTGCCTCTAACCTCCGGGGGCCACAGAGACATCTCTGCTGAGACATAAATACAGAGAGTGAGCCACCTAGTGGTGATGAGAAGTAATTTTAATATTAGCCAAGCCTTCCAAATTGATGGACAGGGTATTTGCTAATTTTCTATTATGTTGCAAAAGGGTGTTGGTTTTGTGAAAGCTTCCTTTAATAGTATTTTCTGCTTCTAAATCAGTCCTCCAGTTATAATACAATTTTATTCACTTTATGCTTGATTCTTCTAACCTGATGTGACCTATATATATATATATATCTTTTGCCTTACATTTTTGCTTCTTATATGCATATATCTTAAGAATGTACTTATGTTATTTTTCTTATATTTATTAATGCATACATTATACATGTTGAAGTATAATGATACTTGAATAAAGAAAATGCTTTATAAAGAAGCAATAAAATGACATGTTTCTGTAGGGTATTTACATTGTATTTTGACTAGCTTGTATATAAAAATAGGTTAATATATCTACACATTTATGCTTGAGAAAACATTCTTATATTTTTGAATATAAACATAGGAAGAGGATAAAAGACAAATATATATGCATTTCAATGTATGCCACTGTTTTATATCAAAATACGGCTATTAGGTGTCATTTCCTATAACTTTTTAAGACGCATCTAGCCTGTCAGTTATAAAGGCTACAACAGCCCATGCTTTATTTCCTTAGTCCTTTTTAGTTTAGCTCTTAGCTCTCTCTGTACTTTAGATCAGCACTGGCATTAGTATAGGAGGCCTAGCTGTTAGCCGGAAATAATTCTTTGGATAGGTTATGACTGAGGGTTTGCCTTCGGGAAATGGAATTCTTCAAATATATACAGGAATGTGAAGGTACTATGCAAATAAGTATTGCTGCTGCTGCTGCCAAGTCACCTCAGTCGTGTCCGACTCTGTGAGACCCCATAGACGGCAGTCCACCAGGCTCCCCTGTCCCTGGGATTCTCCAGGCGAGAACACTGGAGTGGGTTGCCATTGCCTTCTCCAAAGCATGAAAGTGAAAAGTGAAAGTGAACGCGCTCAGTTGTGTCCGACTCTGTGCCACCCCATAGACGGCAGCCCACCAGGAAAATCCCATCCATGGGATTTTCCGGGCAAGAGTACTGGAGTGGGGTGCCATTGCCTTCTCTGGCAAATAAGTATTACAGGTGATTATTTGCAATTTGGAAGAACTGGGAACAGGTAGGGGAGATCTTGCTAAACTAGCATTTGTCTTAACTGCATTCTATTCTGAGTGAAAAGACAAAAAATCCAAGAAGTCCAATGATGGGTAATTAGATTAAAACTGTCAATTACAATTGAACAATGGTGCTATCTAGAGAACATCTTGGTTATGATCAAGTGTGTGCATTTGCTTTCTAGGTCTTGAATCCAGTCTCCTAGGCAGCCCCCCGTCTTACCCATTCTGTTCTTTAACTCATTTACTGGGACACTCAGCCAGTATTAACTAGTAACTCTCTGTGTGCATTCTTTTAAAACAAATAGCGGAAAGATATTGTTTTGAGAATTTTCCTTCTAAGGAAGTTATCTATAGCTTGAAGGAAGAATACAAACATAAGTTAATGATTCCTGATTTAATTTCAAGAAGTTATCAAGTAATGCTCCACTTGTTTGAAACCCAAATCCATATGTCTTATTCTATTTATTGTCCTTGAAGTATAATCAAGTAGAATAAAATGATTCCGTTCATCAAGAGTCAACTCCTAAGTCATTGTGAAGAAATATAAAAAGTATATTAAAAGAGTTTCAATATAACAGGTAATGACCTTGAATATTCAAACCTCCAGAAAATTTCCACTAAATTAGGTATTCCTGTAAGTTATTTAAAAATGTGTGATTTATCTATGACTTTTCATTTGAGGTTTCCCCTGTGATGCATCAGTGATGGGAAGTGCAGTCTTGATTGGAATTTAGTGTGATTTCTCAGGCCAGCATTCCTCTCCTTGTAACTCTCTAAACTAGAGCTCGGTGATACATGTTACAGCATGCACACAGTACTGTAATCATTTTAACATATTTCAAGATGATGGATAGTAAGCAACATGCGTATTCACTCATAAAAAATAGAGAAAAAGGAATAAAGAACTCATTATTTCACGTGACTTTAGGATACGATGGAGGAGGAAATGGCAACCCAGTCCAGTATCCTTGCCTGGAAAATCTCATGGACAGAGGAGCCTGGTGGGCTGCATTTGATGGGGTCGCAAAGAAGCCGGGCACGACTGAGCGACTCACAACACTTGGATATGAAACATCCCAATGAAAGCACCCCCCAAACACAGGCTTTCTCTGGTTTCTCCCTCCCATCCTCCCTCCCTCCTTTCTTCTTTCTTGTTTTCTATTTTCTCCTATCAACCCAAGATACTTATTTAACCTCCTAGTTTTCCATTTAAGGATCTAAAAATCCTCAGCCAACATCTGCTCTCTGCATTGTAATGTGTTTGGTTAATAATTTTCCACAGTGTCCTTTAAATGTATGTAAATTAGACTTTTGATGATTCTCTGCATAAATCACACCAGGTTAAAAAAAAAATCAACGTGTTTAAGCAGCAGGATATTTTTGGACCGTCTTCAGTTGCTTCAGAGACTGAGGACGTCTCAGTGCTGCTGCCTTCCGGTATATGCCTTCAGGGGCAGACGGCCTGCGCTCTTTTCCGAGAACATATTCTTCCGTTTACTCCCTATTTTAATAAAAAAATTATTATACTTCTGTTGTGTCAGTTGAAGCTGTGACTGAGCTGGTGTGGCAATGTAAACTTTCTACTTTTCTAGGCTGCTTTTCCAAGGTAATGTTTATTTACGAATAGGTTTATATATTTGCTTTTATAATAATATTTAGTGGCATCATTATTATTTAATTAGAAACAATAATTCATAAAACCATCCCACTCTTCTCTCTATGCAGTGATCCAAAATGCATCCTTAAATGTGTACAGAGCATTCTCAAAGTGATTGTAAACTGTCTTATTGAAAACTCAAGTAATAAGATGGTGCTTAATAATTCTAAATAAATGTGTCATTTAGAACTACTTAACTGTCTTACATATTTTGGTTGAAAAGATTGTCAGACCATTTTATCCTGTTATCTTTTCAAATACCCGACAACACTGACTACATCTTATATGCATGGTTTTCCTTAGTTTGGGGCTGAAAATTTCCAATCCGTATTTTTTCATCATAATGACTACTTTTTCTTCTTTTGTTCCTCCCCTATTATCACTGTTTTCTGCCTCCTTTATTATGCTTCTTGACTGTAATAACAATGTAAAAACCATATTTCCCTTAAACAACAGAAAACCATGTGCCCAATGCTACCTCACACTCTGGGCTTTTGATTTACAGGGATTGGATTGAACATGGTTGCTGGGTAAATCCAAATAACAGTCCTGACTCTAGAGGGAGGAGATTTTGTGTTAACAGCAGTCTTAGCAGGCTCAGTCAGACCTGCTGAATCTGATGACTGATCCTGTCCTTGATTCAGAGGATTGACCGAGAATACCCAAGGAAGTCCTGAGTCTGTAGCTCAGGACTTGAGAAATAAAGTTAATCAGCCAAGGAGAACAGGAAATGCCATACCACTTTACAGACTCACCGACTTGGGTGTATCTCCATTTTCAGACTTCAGATGAGTGTCATCTTGTGCACAAGAATGATAGTTTCATGTCATTTTATCTGATTTCATTGACCTACTACTACTAAGTCACTTCATCGTGTCCAACTCTGTGCGACCCCACAGACAGCAGCCCACCAGGCTCCGCGGTCCCTGGGGTTCTCCAGGCAAGAACACTGGAGTGGGTTGCCATGTCCTTCTCCAATCCATGAAAGTGGAAAGTGAAAGTGAAGTCGCTCAGTCGTGTCCGACTCCTAGAGACCCCATGGACTACAGCCTACCAGTCTCCCCCGTCCATGGGACTCTCCAGGCAAGAGTACTGGAGTGGGGTGCCATTGCCTTCTCCGTTCATTGACCACTTGGCCTTTTTATCCAAATTTTCCTATGTTTACACAGATTTCACAGTTGTAGTAAAGTGTAACTGATGTGTCTCAGATCATCTGGACTACCTTTACTTTTGGTTTTGGTTCAATAAATGAGTATATCCTTTAACCACATATTTAGGTTAAAAGAAAAACCACTGAGATGAACATTAAAAGGACACAGTCTCCCACCTGAAGTGTGACATCAGCCACTTTCATTTACCTTTAAAATAGATATGGGGATAAATTTTTAAAAATAAAAGATTTAAGTAGCAGTTGCAATTTTGTCTTTGTTAACATCTCCAAGAAAAATCACTTTTTAACGTTTAGAATCCTTTCTGTATTCTGACTTTTTAATGTGTATGCCGATTTAATGTGTAATGTGTATAGCCATTTAATATATGCAAAACTTTCACAAATATTTTATGAGTTACATCTCTTCCCCTCTGCAAATTTCTTGAGGTTAACAACTATTTTCCATAGAACAGTATTACCACAAATCTTTACCATGATAAAAATTACCTGAAATGCTTTAAAAGAGCAGTAGCTTTCCTATAACTGCCTACAGAAATTATTCTCATTTAGGGTTTCTAGAATGGCATACCAAAATTAGTATTTTTAGCTAATAATTTGTATAATTCCAATTGTAAAAGATTGGCAGACATTGAGAGAGACCTGTGTGTGTTCCACTGTGTCTTGCATATGGTAGGCACTTAAAAAATTAACTAAATGACACCTAATTAGCTCTTTCCCAATGATGCCTTTTTAAACCTTGAATCAGTGATCCAACCTAATTAGCTTAGCCACTTTGCTCAGTATCATCAATGAGTTTAATAGTGAGTCTTCTGTCTTCTATATCTTTTGCATTTTTACCTAAAGTGTTGAACAGGATGGAGTTCAACAACCTGCCGGAAGTCTCCTTCTAGTTTGGCACTGAAGCAATGATTCATATTATCTGTGGTCTGTGCTTAAACTTTAAAGCCATCTAACGATACATCCTATGTTCTACATGCTTTCATTCTATTAGTAAGGATCTGCCTCAGTTGAGACTTACTGTCTTTAAAATAACACCTAAGGCAATCTGATTAAAACAAAATTTTGTTGACACAATTTCTTATAAACCCATGTAGGCTTCTAATAATCACTAATTTTTTTTTTAATCTTTACAAACTCTGCATAATAATCCATTATAGAATTGTGTTGTAGAGTTGGTGATAAACTTACAAATTCACTTTTCCTCATCTTCCATCTTCAGGAAACTGTCCTGTTCTCTGAGATTTTTGAATAATTACCAACAGCAGTTTTACTGTCATAGCTGATGAGCATCATGCTTAATAAACGTTCCTATAATGGAAAAGAATCTGAAAAGGAAAAAAAAAATAGGTACAACATCTCTACCTCTTATTGGTATATATCCAAGATGGACTACAAATGTGTTACTGTATTGTATATTGAGTAGTTTCTAAAAATAAGATATTTCATTTCTCCCTGTGGCTGTTCCCTGGGGACAAGAGAGGAGATCTTTAGGTTGATAAATATTTGATTTGTTTTTAGTTGTACTTTCAGTTTGCTTTAGGGAGGGAAGACTCAGGACACGGTAGGAAAGCATCAAGGGAATTTGAGTCACTGTTACATAGACTAAGACGTTGAATATTACTTGACTATGTAAAAACAAACCATTTTCTCTAAATCTGTCTCCTAGTATAAGTATTTCCTTCTCACACAGTAAAACAGTCAGCTTAACATGTTTTCATAAGCTGTGGGGAAGATACAGTAAATTTAGCTTGTATTAAATTTACTCTTTAGGGAATGTTGAAAGGCCACCAGTATCCTGACTTTGGTGGCCACAGAGGGATTTCTTTCTCTTAATCCAGTAAGAGAATTCTAATTAGGAGCCTTTACTCAGGGAAGGGAAGGCGAAAAGGCGCAAAAGGTTCTGTATGGTTCCGACCTAAGGCCTGTGTCATAGGAGCAGAGGATGAGTGTGTCAGGGAAGTGTCTTTCGCTTGCTTTCATTTTCCTGTTGCTGGGTTGTGCATAATTTAAAGCTCTTGCTTGGCTAGGCTTTTGTAGAGGAAAAAGCATTGAATATAATAGATGAGAGTTTAGGGGGGAAGAAGAAAATCTTAAGCTTAGAGAAAATATCTAAGATTGTGATTCAAGAATTCAGTACCTGATTGCCTTCCCTGCAGGAGCAGAAGAAATTGAGATCAGGGTCAGATTTCAGGGGTCTCGTCCATGTTCAGAACAAAGTGCTCACACAGCATCCTGAGTCACAGGATGTGAATCACTGGGCTAATATGACGTCTGAGAGACGGCCTTGGAAAGAGGTAATACAGAGAGTCTACAAGGAATTCGTAGGACTGCCTCACACAGCCTTGGTACTCAAGTTATTTTTTATTAAAAAAGGCCTGTAAGAATAAAGAGCACAACGCCTCGCCTTCCACTTTTTCCCAGTTCACTGCATCTCCCCTCTGTCGCCATGGTTGCCATGTGAACTCCTGTCCAGTCAAACGCGGCAGTGCAGACAAAAATCAGCAGGGGGCGGGCCAGCGTTTTCTGTTGTTTGGTTTGAACTCTACCTTTTTTGGTGGCAGATTCCATGGTTAGCCTTTCATGAGTGTTGTCTAAATTTGTCTTCAAACCAGTCCCAGGAGATGAAGTCTGTGATTAGTTCCTTCTCAGATATGAGGAAATTGAAACCCTGGGGCGTTATGAAAGGATCACAGAAATTTTAACTGGGAGACCTTGGCTTCACTGATAATTGGTAATATATTTAGGACCAGAATCTGTATATTCCTTTATCCTTTGATCTACCCCCCAGCTCACCATTTTCTAGCTAATACTATAGCAAGTGCAACTAAGTGAATGCCTACTTCTAAACTACTACATCCTTTTCCTGGGGCCTTGGAAAAGTAATAGACTGTGGTGTTTGATTTAAAAAACCGGGTTCATATCGAATTTCTGTGTTCCAAATGAGTGACCTTAAGTAAGTTACTTAACCTCTTAACTACTTAACATAATACAGTATTAAAATGGTATAATACTGTCTTCCTGATGAAGCTGATGTGAAGATTAATTATGTCCACATAGATATATAAAGCACTTAGCATGGTTCTGGACACATAGTGAGTACTTTCTGTTAGGATAATTTTGTTCTGTTTCCATCTCAATAAATGAAAAAAAATCTCATAGCTTCCAGACTTTTGCTTTTTGCTTTCTGTTGTGTTTCATATAAGTTTTTATTCTATTAGAGCAGATGACAAAGATGTGTTTTCAAATTCCGCCTGCAATCCTAGGGCTGTGGAGAAGACTACAGCATGGTCCCTAAGCTCAGGAGCTTGAACAAGTGATAAAATACTTTGAAAACGTTTGGCGGGTGTTATAACAACTAAGATACCATGGCAGTAAGTACCCATTCTGCTGGAAGACATTTGCACAAAAGTTGCAACTTTTGACCTTGATTTTGATGGAGAAATTCACAATGTCAGAAATGTGAATGAATAAATGAATAGTGTTCTGGGCCCTAGGACCAATACAATACAACATCTATGGAGATATGAGAACAAATAGTTTGGTTTTTTGTTTTCTTTTTTTTTGGTCTTGTTTTGTTTTTGAGAATAGGTAGGAAATAAATGCAGGGCAAAGATGGATGTGAGCAAGGATACGATATTGCAAGAGGCAAACAAGTACCAAAATGTAGCGAAATTTTTATCCCATACTAAGAAGGTTTTAGTGAATTTTTAAGCCAGAGAGGAACATAGTGCTCAAAGGTATCAAAAAGCAATAATGCACTGTGGCAACATTAATTGCAAGGATGGCAAAGATGTCAGTCTTCCAAAAAATATCATCTTTCTAAAATTAAAAATAATTGGATTTCATCTTATTGGAAAGAATAAAATGTTACCATTCTTTCTGTGGCTATAGTTGTGATTCTCCATATATGCTCCTAGGGGTTCTCTGTTGGGAAAGAGACATTAAGGCAAGAATAATTTTGAACTGACAAAGAGTAAGATTCCTCCAAGGAGGTGTTACAAAATTCATCATTATGGTTACTAAGAGCCAGTGTGTGCAAGTGATAAATTATTCTATCGTTTTTCAATAGTAGATTACACTAATAACATTCCAACTTTATTTAGAGTCTGAAAATTGGTTCTGTGGATAGTGGGGCTCACTACTTCCCATGGCTATCCTGTTCTCTGGGGCATCATTTTTAAACAATTATTAAAATTAAAGTAATATAATATAAAAATAATATATTCCAGATGACTTGAGGCTACAAAAGTAATAGAAGAGAATAAAAAATAGTTCATTTTTTATTCCTATATTGGCTAAAACTCCTGTTCTTGGAAATTTGGTGATATCTAGGTTGTCACATATTTATTGGGTTATCAGATTGACTAAATCACTTGCTTTCCCCTATATATGACGGACTTCATGTCCACATTCTCTTTCTTTCTCTTTTCATCACCATTGCTCTGTTTCTTTCTTTTGCCCTAAAAACACAGTATTTTCATTATGTAGAAAAAATGTTCACTCAGGATTTGACCTGGCTATGAATCCTGTATCCCTCATTGACTAGATATGTGGCTTTAAAAGGTCATTAAAAGTTCTCGCTTTCCATTTCCTTATCTTCAAAACATAGGTAATATTTATGTTATAAATTTGTTGCAAAAGAAGTGAAATAATGTTAATATAATGAATTATCTACCTGAAATATCAGAACAATTCAAACATTAATTGGTCCTTGATCCTAATTATGGTTTGCTTAAATATGCAGTGATGCTACAACTATTCGTAATTTACCTCACCTTAAAAATTCTGAATTAAATTATCATAGATTTAGTCACTGAAATGAATGGATGAACTCTATATATAATTAGATTAAAAAGTAATTTTATTACAATGATAATATGTTTTCCTGATGTCTTGGACTATGAATTCCTTGAGACATGGATATTGTCTTACTCATCTTTATATTCTCAAGGTGTGGCACCTTGACCATACTCATCCTAAGTGAAAACTGTATATTGAATGAGTTTTTTAAAATTGGTGTACATTAGAAAAGACTATTTGGCCTTATTAAATCACATGGCATGTAATCCATGCTGTTTACCTCAATGACTAAACATTTTCAAAGATGTTTTATTTTTAAATCATATTTCAGCACCATACCAAACTGATTACAGGTTAACTGTGTCATCTTTCAGTAATATTTTTATGAGAAATTAAATGGAACTATATGATAATCATTGGAAACCTTTGTTTTTGTTGTTTTGCTTTGTTTTCAGGCATGAGGCCACATCTGCTATTAGCTGTAGCTAAGGTTACATAAGATGCAACCATGTAGAAAGATGTGAGATCAAATTTCTGATTCATGGTATAATGAAAAGTCAAGATATGATGGAATAGATCAACCATGACTCATTTCCAGATAATTTTGAGTTGAAAGTTAGTCCTTGAAGTTCCAAAAATGTCTCTAGGCAATGACATAGTAAATATATTCTTACATGAATGTTTTAAAGCTATATCCATATAAAGCTCAGTGAAGACCGCAGAATCGTGTACATATAGAAACTAATTTGTCTTACCTCTATTCAATTAATGCATTTAATACAGTTCGGCAAATATTTCAAATCACCTACTACGTGAAGATTCGGAATGTTTTTGTCTTTTCACTAACTGACTCTTGAGACAATTTATTTCTCTTATCTGTGCTTCAGATTTCTTATTAACAAAATGAAACAGTTGGAGTAAATTAGTTGATCAGATTTTTTCCTTACTCTCCTATCCCAGTATCTCAAGTCTGTGATTGATTCCTTAATTAATAATATGTTGTATTTTTTAACCTTTGATTTTTTTTGTGAGACTATGTCTCTCATTTTTTATGCCTTCCAAACAACATAATTCTAAATCTAAAATATTAATAACCTCCTCTAATACATTGCTACCACTGCTGCTAAGTCACTTCAGTCATGTCCAACTCTGTGCGACCCCAGAGACGGCAGCCCACCAGACTCCCCCATCCCTGGGACTCTCCAGGCAAGAACACTGGAGTGGGTTGCCATTTCCTTCTCCAATGCAGGAAAGTGAAAAGTGAAAGGGAAGTTGCTCAGTTGTGTCCAACTCTTAGCGACCCCATGGACGGCAGCCTACCAGGCTCCTCCATCCATGGGCTTTTCCAGGCAAGAGTACTGGAGTGGGGTGCCATTGCCTTCTCCTCTAATACATACAACTTCTTAATATTTGACCCATAATACTTTCTCATGAGTAACTCTCCTAGTTGAAGTCACTGGAGCTACATAGATGCTAGACGAGTACCTGCAGATAGAGGGCCAGGAACTTAACTATTCTGTAAAGTGACTTGTGTCACCAGAGAATCTTCATGCTGAGAACACTTTGCAGAAAATCTAGTGCAGTGGTTCTTAGTTTTAGTGTGTATAACATACACATAAGAGGCCTTGTTCAGATATAGATTTCTGGGGCCCACTCCCCTATTTTCTAATTCAGTGGGTTTAGGTGGGAACCAATAATTTGCATTTTTAACAAGTTCTAAAATGATGATAATGATAATGGTCTGGAGCCAAAGAACCACTCCTTTAGGTCAGCTCCCTTAACTAGGGCCAGGTAGTGACAGCCCAAACTTATACAGCAGGTTAGTACCAAGTGAAGTCCAAGATAGGGCTATGGTACAATATAGGTGTGTCTCAAAGATATCGTGGGTTTGGTTCCAAATCAGTATAATAAAGGAAATGTTGTAATAAAGCAAGTCACACGGAGTTTTTGGTTTCCTAATGTGTACAAAAGGTGACTGCAGACATGAAATTAAAAGATGCTTACTCCTTGGAAGGAAAGTTATGACCAACCTAGATAGCATATTCAAAAGCAGAGACATTACTTTGCCAACAAAGGTTCGTCTAGTCCAGGCTATGGTTTTTCCTGTGGTCATGTATGGATGTGAGAGGTGGACTGTGAAGAAGGCTGAGCGTGGAAGAATAGACGCTTTTGAACTGTGGTGTTGGAGAAGACTCTTAAGAGTCCCTTGGACTGCAAGGAGATCCAACCAGTCCATTCTGAAGGAGATCAGCCCTGGGATTTCTTTGGAAGAATGATGCTAAAG
>NW_011494896.1:6889516-6891565 GCF_000754665.1 Bison bison bison
GATTTCTTTGGAAGAATGATGCTAAAGCTGAAACTCCAGTACTTTGGCCACCTCTTGCGAAGAGTTGACTCATTGGAAAAGACTCTGATGCTGGGAGGGATTGGGGGCAGGAGGAGAAGGGGACGACAGAGGATGAGATGGCTGGATGGCATCACCGACTCAATGGACATGAGTCTGGGTGAACTCCGGGAGTTGGTGATGGACAGGGAGGCCTGGCGTGCTTCGGTTCATGGGGTTGCAAAGAGTCGGACACGACTGAGCGACTGATCTGATCTGATCTGATCTGATAGTCTATTAAATGTTCAATGCCACTTTGTGTAAAAAAAGTACATATCTTAATTACAAATACTTTATTGCTAAAAAATACTAATCATCATCTGTGCCTTTAGTGAGTCCTAAGAGTCCTAATCTTTTTGTTGGTAGAGGGTCTTTCCTTAATGTTGATGACTGTTGATTGATCAGAATGGTGGTTGCTGAAAGTTGGGTGACTGTGACAGTTTCTTAAAATAAGACAGCAATGAAATTTGCCACATTAATTAACTGTGCCTTTTGCAAGTGGTTTCTCTGTAGCATGAAATGCACTTTAATAGTGTTTTACTGACAGTACAACTTCTTTCAAAATTAGAGTCAGTCCTCTCAAACCCTGTCACTGCTTTATCAACTAAGTTTCTTTTATCAACTAAATCCTTTGTTGTCATTTCAACAGTGTTCATACCATCTTCACCAGGAATAGATTCTATCTCAAGAAATCACTTTCTTTGCCCATCTCTAAGCAACTCCTGGAGAAGGCAATGGCAACCCACTCCAGTACTCTTGCCTGGAGAATCCCATGGATGGAGGCTGCAGTCCATGGGGTCGATACGAGTCGGATACAACTGAGTGACTTCACTTTCACTTTTCACTTTCCTGCGCTGGAGAAGGAAATGGCAACCCACTCCAGTGTTCTTGCCTGGAGAATCCCAGGGATGGGGGAGCCTGGTGGGCTGCTGTCTATGGGGTCGCACAGAGTCAGACACGACTGATGCGACTTAGCAGCAGCAGCAAGTCTTATCATGAAATTACAGCCAATATCTTCAGGCTTTAATTCTGATTCTAGTTCTCTTACTATGTTTGGCATATCAACAGTTACTTCCTCCAATGAAGTCTTGAACCCCTCAAAGTCATCCACGAGGGCTGAAATCAACTTCTTCCAAACTTCTAATAATGTTGATATTTTGACCTAGTCCCATGAACCACAAACATTTGTCATGGCATGTAGAATGATGAATCCTTTCCAAAAGGTTTTCAACTTACTTTCCCCAGACCCATCATAAGGGTCACTATGGTAGCTATAGCCTTACAAAATGTATTTCTTATTTTTTTTTTCTTTTTGCCTGTGTCTTTTTTTTTTAATTTAATTTTATTTTTAAACTTTACAAATAGACTTGAAAGTTGAAATCGCTCCTTGATCCATAGGATGTGGAAAGGATGTTGTGTTAGCAGACATGAAGTAAACATTAATCTCATTCTATGTATCAATCAAAGCCCTTGGATGACCAGATTAATTGTAAATAAATGGTGTCGTTTTGAAGGGACTCTTTATTCCTGAGCAGTCAGTCTCATAGTGGGGTTAAAATACTTGGTAAATCATATGAACATATGTGCTGTCCTCCAGACTTTGTTTTTCCACTTACAGGGCATGGACAGAGTCGATTTAGTATAATTCTTAAGGGCCCTGGGCTTTTCAGAATGGTAAATGAGCACTGACTTCAACATAAAGTCACTGGCTGCATTAGCCCCTAACAGGAGAGTCAGTCTGCCCTTTGAAATTTTGAAGCAGGCAATGACTTCTCCTCTCTAGCTATGAGAGTCCTAGATAACATCCTCTTTCAATATAAGGTGGTATTTGCCTACATTGCATTGTACTTCTGACATTAGTCAAAGGAAGGAATGCAGAGGATTAAGACACTTCATCCTTCAGCTGTATTCCACAGATACAATGATACCTCCTAAAGATGGATTAGCACACTAAAAGGCTAAGATGAGGGTTTTGCTTTCAGGGGGAGGGTA
>NW_011494896.1:6891665-6908127 GCF_000754665.1 Bison bison bison
AGGGGGAGGGGGGAGGGAGGAGGGTTCAGGATGGGGAACACGTGTGTGCCTGTGGCGGATTCATTTTGATATTTGGCAAAACTAATACAATTATGTAAAGTTTAAAAATAAAATAAAATTAGAAAAAACAAAAAACAAAAACAACAAAAAAAAGAAAGTATTGCTGCATTTTAAAAAACAGAGTTTGATAATTAACCAAAAGCTGATTATGTCACGTGTTTTGAGAAAATCAAGTCTATTTTGTCATACTTCTAGGTCACTTAAATATACTTTAATTTCCTCCATTCATTGTTTGGGTTGTCCCAACTGTTAAGTATATTATCTGGTAAATATAAAGTGCGTGTGTGGGAGCTAAGTCTCTTTAGTCATGTCCTACTCTTTGCGAACCCATGGACTATAAACCACCAGGCTCCTCTGTCCATGGGATTTTCCAGGCAAGAATACTGGAGTGGGGTACCATGCCCTTCTCCAAAATATAAAGTATAAAGGGTTCCATCAAAGGAAAATGTGAAACACTGTGATAGAATTTGTTATCCTTATGTTCTTTAAGGCCTTGTCAATGGTTCTTTATCAATTTTTTTTTTTTATAGTCAATTTTGAGTATCAGTTCAGTTCAGTTGCTCAGCCGTGTTTGACTCTTTGTGATCTCATGGAATGTAGCACACCAGGCTTCCCTGTCCATCACCAACTCCCAGAGCTTGCTCAAACTCATGTCCATTGAGTTGGTGATGCCATCCAACCATCTCATCCTGTCGTCCCCTTCTCCTCCCACCTTCAATCTTTTCCAACATCTGGGTCTTTTCCAGTGAGTCGGCTTTTTGCATCAAGTGGCCAAAGTATTGGAGCTTCAGCTTCAACAACAGTCCTTCCAATGAATATTCAGGACTGATTCCTTTAGAATGGACTGGTTGGATCTCCTTGCAGTCCAATGGACTCTCAAGAGTCTTCTCCAATACCACAGTTCAAAAGCATCATTTCTTTGGTGCTCAGCTTTCTTTATACTCCAACTCTCACATCCACATAGGACTACTGGAAAAACCATAGCTTTGACTAGATGGAACTTTGTTGGCTAAGTAACACCTCTGCTTTTTAATATGCTGTTTAGGTTGGTCATGGCTTTTCTTCCAATGAGCAAGCGTCTTTTAATTTCATGGCTGCAGTCACCATCTGCAGTGATTTTGGAGCCCCGAAAAATAAAGTCTGACACTGTTTCCACTGTTTCCCCATCTATTTGCCATGAAGTGATGGGATCAGATGTCATTATCATAGTTTTCTGAATGTTGCGTTTTAATCCAACTATTTCACTCTCCTGTTTCACTTTCACCAAGAGGCTCTTTGAGTCTTCTCTACTTTCTGCCATAAGTATGGGGTCATCTGCCTATCTAAGGTTATTAATATTTTTCCTGGCAATCTTGATTCCAGCTTGTGCTTCATCCAGTCCAGCATTTCTCATGATGCACTCTGCATATAAGTTAAATAAGCAGGGTGGCAATAAGCCTTGCCGAACTCATTTCCCTATTTGGAACCAGTCTGTTGTTTCATGTCCAGGTCTAACTGCTGCTTCTTGACCTGCATACAGATTTCTCAGGAGGCAGGGAAGGTGGTCTCGTATACCCATCTCTTTAAGAGTTTTCCACAGTTTGCTGTGATCCACACAGTCAAAGGCTTTGGCATAGTCAATAAAGCAGAAGTAGATAGATGTTTTTCTGGACTCTTTTGCTTTCTTGATGATCCAACAGATGTTGGCAATTTGATCTCTGGTTCTTCTGCCTTTTCTAAATCCATCTTGAACATCTGGAATTTCATGGTTCATGTACTGTGGAAGCCTGGCTTGAAGAATTTTGAGCATTACTTTGCTAGTGGGTGAGATGAATGAAATAATGCATTAGTTTGAGCATTCTTTGGCATTGCCTTTCTTTGGGATTGGAATGTAAACTGACCTTTTCCAGTCCTGTGGCCACTGCCCAGTTTTCCAAATTTGCTGGCATATTGAGAGTAGCACTTTCACAGCATCATATTTTAGGATTTGAAATAGCTCAACTGGAATTCCATCACTTCCACTAGCTTTGTTCATAGTGATGCTTTCTAAGGCCCACTTGACTTCACATTCAGGATGTCTGGCTGTGAGTGATCACACCATTGTGATTATCTTGGTCATGAAGATCTTTTTTATACAGTTCTGTGTATTCTTGCCACCTCTTCTTAATGTCTTCTGCTTCTGTTAGGTCCACACCATTTCTGTCCTTTATTGTGCCCATCTTTGCATGAAATGCTACCTCGGTATCTCTAATTTTCTTAAAGAGATTTCTAGTCTTTTCCATTCTATTGTTTTCCTCTATTTCTTTGCACTGATGGCTGTGGAAGGTTTTTTTTTTTTTTTAATCCCCCCTTGGTATTCTTTGGAACTCTGCATTCAAATGGGTATATCTTTCCTTTTCTTCTTTGCCTTTTGCTTTGCTTCTTTTCACAGCTATTTGTAAGGCCTCCTCAGACAACCATTTTGCCTTTTTACATTTCTTTTTCTTGGGGATGGTCTTGATCCTTGCCTCCTGTACAATATGAACCTCCGTCCATATTTCTGCAGGCACTCTGTCTATCCAATCTAATCCCTTGAATCTATTTGTTAATTCCACTGTATAATTGTGAGGTATTTGTTTTAGGTCATACCTGAATGGTGTAGTGGTTTTCCCTACTTTCTTTAATTTATATCTGAATTTGGTCATGATCTGAGCCATAGTCAGCTCCTGGTCTTGTTTTTGCTGATTGTATAGAGCCTCTCCATCTTTGACTGCAAAGAATATTTTCAGTCTGATTTCTGTATTGACCATCTGGTGATATCCATGTGTAGAGTCTTCTCTTGTGTTGTTGGAAGAGGGTGTTTACTATGATTGGGTTACTATGACCGGTGCGTTCTCTTGGCAAAACTCTATTAGCATTTGTCCTGCTTCATTTTGTACCCCAAAACCAAATTTTCCTGTTACTCCATGTATTTCTTGACTTTCTACTTTTGCATTCCAGTCCCCTATAACGAAAAGGACATCTTTTTTTGGTTGTTAGTTCTAGAAGGTCTTGTAGGTCATCATAGAACCATTCAACTTCAGCTTCTTCAGCATGACTTTTCGGGGCATAGACTTGGATTACTCTGATTTTGAATGGTTTGCTTTGGAAATGAACAGAGATCATTCTGTTGTTTTTGAGATTGTATCCAAGTACTGCATTTTGGACTCTCTTGTTGACTATGAGGGCTACTCCATTTCTTCTAAGGGATTCTTGCCCAGAGTAGTAGATATAATGGTCATCTGAGTTAAATATTGGATAACAAATTACACCAAGTTACATTGATTACTGATTTAATTCCATCAGGTTTATTACAAAACACTCACCTTTCTTACCTAGTATGGGATCTTGACTCCACTCCTCAGCCCTTGTGTGTGCTAGAGCTGAAGGACATCTGTTTGATGTCTGTGGCCTGCCCACACAGCTACTTGACTCCAGAATATGTACATCTTTATTGGCAACTTGGTCTTAGCACACACCCACACATTTCCTCTTAACAGTGCTCCAGGACTTGGAAGGACCATTTGCCTCTTTATTTCTAAGATGTTTGAAGTCTAAATAGCATAGGAAGAAGATATAAGAATAATGTCACAGTGTGAAAAACACACAATTGCTATGAAATCTTCTGACAGCTTTTAGAATCCAAACTAAGCACATGGTAGATTCAAATTTCTATAATATAAATTGGATCATGTGGCCCTTTCATTCAAAATGTTTTCAGTGGCATACTGTTGAATTCAGAAGGAAGCCCCAGCTCTTTAGGGTTCATCAGTCTCTCTCTGGTCTTGGTTGTACTGACTTTTGGGTTTATATGCTATGACTTTCCCATGATCAACTATGTTTCTACCATAGGAAGTTTCCCACATTTTCTCCCAAGGCCATGGTCTCTTGCCTTTGAACCTATGGTATTTCTTCCTTCTTAGGCTCCATCTTTTCCTTTAAGCATTGCTCAAGCATCATCACCTTTTCGAAGTATTCTTTGACAATATTTACCTGGATTAGATATCATTATCTTTATCTCTTCTTATTCTTTCAAAGTGCCTTGTCATTGTCTGCAATCATTTTTCAATAGTATGCAAATTCCATGTCACATTCATTTCTGGGTCCATGAAGTCAATCAGAATATTTTGCACGTTGAAAATTCTCTGTAATTGTTCAAAAGGAGCAAATGCCTCTACTTATCCAATGTGAAGAATATTTTCTATGGTAAGTAGCCATTCTTAGCCCTTCTAATGTTTGATTTTTGGGAATGCCCCCTTCCCATCCTGTGACATCATTACTCCAAACTCCAAGTCACACTCAATATTAAAGAATGATATCGAAAGCACATGGCTTGTGTTGTACTCTAACTTTGCCATTAGGTACTGTATTACCTAACAGAATAGGCCTGCTAAGGACATGCTTGGGTACCAGCAACAGTATTATTCTTTTAGGAAATTATATCTGTTATTCTAGGAAAAAAGTGATTATGGGGAAAAAATGGTTATTAGTTGACTTTCTTATATATCTAGTACAGTTTCGTATTATTTTTAAGAAAAAACAATATGTACAAAGAAACGGCACACTAATTTTAAAGCTGAGAACTTCTAGAGGCCTAAACTACTAATTTACAAAGTTGAAGTATTCACTTTTCTACACCTCAACTTGATCTTATTTAGTAAATTAGCTAATAAAAGCCAACTCTCAAGGGATTTTGAAACGTAAATTAATTAAAGTGTATGAATAAACATTGAGCAGTTGCTGACATACGTGAAATACTTTCTAAATGCCACCATTGATTACTAATTGATGTCTGCATTTCTTTCTGAAAATTAAAATTTTAGTCATAGACATAAGATGGCCTTTGGGTATTCTTCATTATCAACCCTGAGTTTGCATGTAGTGATAACCTAATGAATAAATCTACTTAAGTATCCTTGCCTGGAGAATCCCATGGACAAACAGCCTGGTGGCTTATAGTCCATAATGTTGCGAAAGAGTCAGACACAACTGAAACGATTTAGCACGGGACTTTGCCTGTCTTCTTTGTCATGGAAACTACAAAGCATAAGACAATAACTTGTTATTAATACTAACAAATTCTCTGTAAATGATTGTGAGCATATATTATTTTTCTAGTCACACTTTGGGGCTTCCCTGGTGGCTCAGAGGGTAAAGAATCTGCCTGCAATGCGTGAGACCTGGGTTCAATCCCTGGGTTGGGAATATCCCCTGGAGAAGGGAATGGCTACCCACTCCAGTATTCTTGCCTGGAGAATCCCATGGACAGAGGAGCTTGGTGGGCTACAGTCCATGGGGTCACAAAGTTGGACACGACTGAGTGACTTTTTTCACTTACTCAAGCTTATGGAGAGTTCCATGGGGATCCATTCTGATATCTCAGGCTCATTTGGAAGACAAACAAGGGTAGCTCTACCTTGTATCTAGATGGAACCTAGAGGAGATTGACCACAACTAAGAGTATAGTATCGACCTATCGGATGGATCTCCCAGCCAAATCTCTAGAACTGACATCTGAAACCTGAAATAAAAGTAATAGTGAAAATGATAGCGTTGTTTCACTACAATCTTTATGGGACTTTTGAAATATAAGAGCCTGCAGATTGGTGCCAATAACTTTGGCTGAGGAGGAAGAGAATGGCACAGAGGCCAGAGGCCCTCACATAAGTAGCAGAGCTCTCAACCCTGACCTTTAGCAGTAATTTTCACACCAAAGTATTTAACCGCATGGACTTGTTTATTTGCTTTTCAATCCTTAACAATCAGGATTGATTGAATAATCAGTTCAGTTCAGTCGCTCAGTCGTGTCTGACTCTTTGTGACCCCATGAACTGCAGCATGCCAGGCCTCCCTGTCCATCGTCAACTCTGGGACTTTACTCAAACTCATGTCCATTGAGTTGGTGATGCCATCCAACCATCTCATCCTCTGTCGTCCCCTTCTCCTCCCACCTTCAATCTTTCCCAGCATCAGGGTCTTTACCAATGAGTTAGCTCTTGCATCAGGTGGCCAAAGTATTGGAGTTTCAGCTTCACCATCAGTCCCTCCAATGAACACCCAGGACTGATCTTCTTTAGGATGGACTGGTTGGATCTCCTTGCAGTCCAAGGGACTCTCAAGAGTCTTCTCCAACACCACAGTTCAAAAGCATCAATTCTTTGGCACTCAGCTTTCTTCACAGTCCAAC
The DNA here is from genome assembly GCF_000754665.1 of Bison bison bison. Taxonomy (NCBI): domain Eukaryota; kingdom Metazoa; phylum Chordata; class Mammalia; order Artiodactyla; family Bovidae; genus Bison; species Bison bison. The sequence goes on from NW_011494896.1 coordinate 6,897,910, forward strand.
TCTCACATCCATACATGACCACTGGAAAAACCATAGGCTTGACTAGACGGACCTTTGTTGGCAAAGTAATGTCTCTGCTTTTTTTTTTTTTTTTGTATTTCTTTTTTGTATTCATTTTTTGTTTGTTTGTTTGTGGCATGTGGGATCTTACCTCCCCTACCAGGGTTCACACCTGCACCCCCTGCATTGGAAGGGTGGTATCTTAACCACTGGACCACCAGGAAAGTCCTTCCTGAACCACAAAGGAGACAATTTTGGTGAGATAAGCATTATGTAATGATAAGCAAATTAGTTCTAGAACACATGTGAAAACTCTACTGGTTATCAGGATTATTTAAAATAAACATTAAGGGCCAGAAAATTCCATAAAATGAATGAGAATTCAGGGAATGCTATTTGTGACTCTTACTATGAACTTATATTTATTTTCCTCATAGTGAGACTTATAAGCTACAAGTTATGCTCCCCCCAAAATTATAAAATACCTTTTCATTTTAAGATCCAGTGAAATCAGCAGCCTCAGGTGTTTAGAACATATTACAGTAGTCATGTATAGATGTGAGAGTTGGACTATAAAGAAAGCTGAGTGCCAAAAAATTGATGCTTTTGAACTGTGGTGTTGAAGACTCTTGAGAGTCCCTTGGACTGCAAGGAGATCCAACCAGTCCATCTTAAAGGAGATCAGTCCTGAGTGTTCATTGGATGGACTGATGCTGAAGCTGAAACTCCAGTCCTTAGGCCACCTGACATGAAGAGCTAACTCATTTGAAAAGACCCTGATGCTGGGAAAGATTGAAGGCAGGAGGAGAAGGGGACGACAGAGGATGAGATGGTTGGATGGCATCACCGACTCAATGGACATGAATTTGAGTAAACTCCTGGAGTTGATGATGGACAGGGAGGCCTGGCATGCTGTGGTCCATGGGATCTCGAAGAGTCATGACTGAGCAACGGAACTGAACTGAACCATATCTCTGGTACAGTGAGAACTTATGTTTGACTTGAAGAGTCAACCAGAATTAGCTGTCCCCAGCTGTGCATGCTGTCACTTCAGTCATGTCCAACCCTTTGTGACCCCTCCCTGGACTATAGCCCATCAGGCTCCTGTGTTCATGGGATGTTCTTGGCAAGAATATTGGAATGGGTTCCCATGCCCTGCTCCAGAGGATCTTCCCAACCCAGAGATCAAATGCACATCTCCTTCTTCAGCAGGCAGATTCTTTACCACTAGCACCACCTGGAAGCTCCCATCACCAGCACTGCTACTCGGCAACTACGTAGATTTGGGAAATTCTCTGAGGCCAGTTTATTGATCTATAAAATGTACGCAGTCATCTTTGTATTAGTGGTTGTAACAAAGCCTAAATGAGATACTGTTCCACAACATTGGACAGAAGAACCTGAACAAACTTTTTAGCCAACCTAATACTTTTTAAACTTTTCAACAGTGTGTTAAGGCTAACATTTTGCTGTTATAAAAAGAACAATGAAAATCTACCATTCGGAACAACAGATCACTTGTATCAGAAGAAATGTGTTTACCTTGTACTTCAAACACTTGCAAATCACCTGCAAATTATTTCACAGTGGAGATAATTAAAGCTTTCCCCACCTTAATTCCAAATATAGTTACTTTCTGGATTCCCACCTTGCCTACAGTCACATTTTAACAAGGATTATTACAAAACCCATTATGCATCTTCAAAGTCTGCTATATTTTTTTATTTTCACATGTTCACGTTCATCCCCAAACATAAGAGCAACTGGATTCTAGTCTGGTCATGTTCAAAATACTTGTACAATCTTGGCCAAGCCCTGAAACTCTTAGATTAAAAGATGGTTTTGAATCCTTGGTTTTGGTCAAATTGGAGCAAAGGGCCTGTTTTTACTCTAAGATGTTATGATTGGGTCATTCTCTGTTCTCTCCTGTCTCTTCTCCCTTCTCTCTTCTCTCTCTCATCCTCTCCACATCCCTCCCTTTCCTGCCCACTCAATTTCTTAAGGATCTGGACTAGCCTTGTAACTCTGGAATGTTACTTCTGTGGACTCCAAGTTCTCCTGGTTAAACGCCATGGTGTTTGCCTGCCATATAATCATGAGGCCAGGCTAACCACCTTTATCCAGCTGTGAGTTAGCGGTGGAGGTATAGAAGTGAGCTGGTCAACCATATGGGTTTGAGTGTAAGAAGACTTGACTTCAGATTCTGGCTCCTCCTCTTCTTGGGCTTCCCTGGTGGCTCAGAGGTAGCTTTGGGATATTATCAGCCCCTTCCCATGTCTCTATTCCATTCTTCCTCGGCTTGCCAAACTTCTTGAATATTTCTTCATTTATCTTCCCCTCCATGTTCTAACATGTCATCTTTTCCCATCATTTTCTCTTCATTCAAGCAGACAGCCACCTGGACATATTCAATTTTTTAACATATCAAAATCTCTTCTGAGTCAAAAATGTTGTTTTTTGTCCCTTAGGTTTAGATGGGGTTCCCTTATGCCTCAGTTGGTAAAGAATCCTCCTGCAATGCCGTAGACCTGGGTTCGATCACTGGGTTGGGAAGACCTCCTGGAGGAGGGCATGGCGACCCACTCCAGTATTCTGGCCTGGAGAATCCCATGGACTGTATAGTCCATTGGGTCGCAAGGAGTCAGACACGACTGAGCGACTTTCACTTTCAGGCTTAGATGACCCTGCCACCAGCTCCTGGCAAGGAAAAGTCCTTTCCATGCTTCATACTTCAAGTTAAAATCTGACCTTTCCTGAGTACCCTTTCTAGACCCTCACACCATTTCCACCCAAAGTCCCACATTTCTTCTATAACAGCAAGATATTGCTTTTATACACCTTTCTCAAATACAAATCATAAATCTACATATTTGCTTATCTTTACTGTATTACAAGATCCATGAAGAAAGGTACATTGTCTACTAGATTTACTTCTCTTAGCAAGGTAGCAAATATAATACATAATAAATATAATAAAATATAATAAATAAAATATAATTCTTAACAGCTGGTGAAGAATCCACCTGCAATTCAGGAGACACTGGTTTGATTCCAGGGTCAGGAATATTCCCTGGATAAGAGATAGGCTCAGTTATATCCAACCTTTTGCAACCCTATGGACTGTAACCTGCCAGGCTCCTCTGTCCATGAGGATTCTCCAGGCAAGGATACTGGAGTGAGTTGCCATGCCCTCCTCCAGGGGATCTTACCAACCCAGGGATCAAAACAGATCTCCTGAATTGTGGCATATTCTTTACCATTTGAGCCACCAGAGAAGCCCAAGAATACTAGAAAGCGTAGCCTATCTCTTCTGTAAAATGGGAAGGATAACACTTACCCCATAGTCATTTGAATATCTGGAATTAGGACTTGATGGCCTCTGAAAAACTGGTGCTTGTTATTTGACTGATAAGATCCAATTGATGAAATCAGAATGATTAATTTCACAGGCATATGAAAATGGAAAAGGCACAAAAGGGCAAGCACCTGAATGTAATTTTTCTGTTACCTTCTACAAGACTGTTCATATACTTCTATAGCTTCTTAGCTCTAGCCTCTGAACTGAACTCCAAAGGCTGTTCACAGTGTCCAGATGGGCTCTTGGTCAGCTCCTCTGAGGTTCATCTCTGGAAACAGAAGGCATTTGGACCTGGAGCATAAAGCAGTTTATCTGTAGTGCCCTCTTTAGTTGTTCATGCCTTCTCTTTCCACACTCTTCCTCTGTAACCTGATTTGCAGATTGGAATGGGGCTTATCTCCTCTTGGAACTAGTTTTCCCCATTTATTAAGTTGAGAGTGTAATAAAACATCCACGTTTGCATAAGATTGATGAGAACTGAATACCTACTCTGTCATGTATTGTCTGTATGATCCTAGGAAGCATTTTAGCTACACAAAACCTCAATTCCTACGTGTGTGTGCGTGTGTGTGTGTTCTGTCACTTCAGTCCTGTCTGACTCTCCACCAGGCTCCTCTGTCCTTGGGACTCTCCAGGCAAGAATACTGAAATGGTTTGTCATGTTCTCCGCCAGGGAGTCTTCCCGACCCAGGAATCGAACCCAGGTCTGTGCATCTCCTGCATTTCCGGTGGATTCTTCACAGTTGAGCCACGGGGGAATCCCTCTAGATATGTAGGGTGGAGTGAAAATACTTAGTTCTTGTGCTTGGTGAAAACAAATTAATACAAAGTCTGTGAAATTAAATTAGAACAGGTGGCTCAGTGGGTAAAGAATCTGCCGGCAACGCAGGAGACACAGGCAGACATTTGATACCTGGGTCGCGAAGATCCCTTGGAGGAGGGCATGGCAACCCACTCCAGTGTTCCTGCCTGGAAAATCCCCAAGGACAGAGGAGCCTCGTGGCCTACAGTCCATGGGGTCACAAAGGGTCGGACATGACTGAAGCAAATTAGCACATGGCACAACTATTTTTTCTACCATCTAAGTATAGAAGCTTTCCCAAATCATGGTAGCTATTCTCTCTGTCTTCCTAAATACCAGTCTGGGAAAATAACCAAGGTAGATATTTTATAATTACATAATACTTACAAACCAATGTAAGTGATATAGATGAGGACTTGCTGGGGGGTTATCCACGTGAACTGGAATATAAGGGGCAGGTTCAGGGGTGGAGTTACATAGATTTGGATGAGGGAAACAGGGACACAAAAATAAGACCTCTGTTTGAAATGCATCAAGAGATGTGTTTTTGCTCAGTAAGGCCATCAGCCAGCTTGGTCTTTTTTTTTTTTTTTTTTAATCTATCTTTCCTAGTTCTTTGACATAAATTGTGACCTTGATAGACTGAGTTATTTATCTAGAACTTTCTCATCACTGGTTTAGCATAAGGTAGCCTACTTTTTTTTAAGCCATATCTCTTTTGAGAATTGGTTAATTAATGTTTGTATATTAACTAATTAGCATTACCAGATTTTTTTTCCCTCAAAAACTCTGTAAAATATAAAGTGACTTCCGGGGTAAATCATGTCAGCCAAACTAGGTAAGGAAGGGGATACAAGAGAGTCCCTGTGAACCCAGACTTGGATGTGGGCAAAGATTTTTCCAAGCAAGACACAGCATGAGCTGTGGCTAGACTAGTGAAAAGCATCTTTGTCCTTCTGTAGGACAAACACAGCTGGCTCTTTCCTCACCAGGAGTGGGTTCTCAATGACTGTTATGCCTGGATGTTAGAGAAGAGTCCCTCCAATTGACAAACGCTGATAGAAATAGGAAGGGCTTCGATTACAAGCTGCTGAGAATAACACTTTGTGTGCTGAGATGTGCTGTCTCAGCATCATCATTCATTGTAAAGGGAACTGTGTGAACAGGCTGAGAGCTGCGGTCTGTTGATTCCTGCTAGGTGTTCAGATTATACATGGGAGGTTATGACAGGTCCATTAGAACATAGCATATTGAGATCAATAAAAAAATATAATTACTGTGAAAGATCAGTTTGTTATTAACATCACAATTGAATGGACTTCCCACTTTTAGATGAAAACAGTCATTTTATCTTAACAAGTGGAACTGCCTTTGTTTGGTGAATGGAGCCAAAAATATCCACCTCTTGATTTGTTGTGCGATTGAATGATGGAAGATACACAGATTGCCTGGCACATAGAAGTTTCCCAATCAAGTGTGAGTTTAAGTCACTCTTTTCCTTTGGAGCTAATATAAGATACACAGTATTCTCTTAGGAAGTGCTTGTTGAGTGAATAAGTTGTCCGACCACCACACAGGTAAATAAATGCAAAGGGAAGAGTAGAGTTCAAGCCTGAACAGCGCTACATTTGAATTCATTTTTCTTAAAGAAATTGCTATAGTTTGTTTAGCTTGTTTTCATAAGACTGATTTTTGAGTGAGTAAATTGGAGGAAAGGTAGAATTGGACAGCATTTCCTTAGGTTTCAGGAACACAGTACCCCATGCTCACTTATTACCTTCTGTTTCAGCAACAGTACACAGATTCAAAAATATGTGGATGTTTTCTTTCAAAAACCCAAAGTATAATATAGGAGATTTTTTTTAAATATATGCAGGACACATTTGCTGTACAGTTGAAAAAGCAAATGTATTATAGGGCTAGAGAAGGGTCAGATATTTTCCCAGGATTTCATCAGGCAAAGAAGTAGGTGAAAGATAGGAAATTGGCTCAGGTATGCTCACTGATCTATTTTATAGTCACAGAGACCCAATCTCTTTGTATCAGTGTCAGGGCTGGCTGCATTATTTACAATGCACAGTACAGAATGAAAATGTGAAAACTGACCTCTGTTTAAAAATATAAAACTTTCCTTTTCTTCCAGGGACTCTTTCTCACCCTGTCATGGTGTTTTTTATGTGCCATTAATGGTATACTCCTTCAGGTTAGGGATGCTCCTGGGGCATAGGTAGAACTTCCCAGGCTCCCTGGCTCCACCCTGCAAATCAGCTCATGTGCCCAGCCCACCAGCTGGAAGATCTCCCCTCTCACCAGCCATGCTCAGCCTGAGTGAGACGGCATCTCCCCTTTCCATGGATCTGTTGCCACCCACCCATCCCCAGTGATCTGCTCTGGGACATATACCTGACTAGGAGATGGGCAGAGGGTCATCTGCTGAACTGTGTTTAGCTAAAGGCAAGGAAGGATGATGTAATGCTTCAACTTATACTTAAGTATGGCTGTGGAGCACACATACTTAAACTTGACTCTCCCTGTAGGAGCCCAGGTTACTGAGTGGCATGGGAGAGGGCAGGTTGGATGGGACTTAGAAATGCCAGCTAGCAGAGGAACAGTCACTAGAAAACTCATTGCAGGGGAGAGAAATGTAGGCTGCCAGAGAAGGGATGTCCTTGAGCTGAGTCTTCAAACCTTGAAAGCCTGCTCCGTTACCCCACTGGAATTTGCTTCCAAAACACAAAGATATTAAGACTTTCAAGACAGTGACCACAGAACGTTAAACCTAAACGTTAAACCTAAACGTTAAACCTAAACCTAAACCTGTAGAACCCTCTGGCTATGGAGACCTGTGTGACTGCTCTGGCTGTGCATCCGTGAAAACAGCCTTGGCCCGAGCAAATACTTGGTGCTCAGGTGAAATATGAGAGAGAACAGGTATTGCATTCTTCTGAGAGGGAGGTGATTTCCAGAATTAAATGACCTTCAGAAGAATGTGAAGCAATAGTGTGGGGTGGAGTGAGGGAGAGCTAATCAACAGTTCTGATCTCAAAGTTTCAATCTTAACTATTTCAAGGCAGATGAGCTAGTACTCAAGGGCTGCAGGGCAGTGGAGAGCTCACGGGCAAGGTAACTCTAAAATGACTGGGATTTGGTGACTTTTTCCATTTCCCACAGATCTCAACATCCATTGTGTTTGGCCTTAACATATACCCAAAATGAAAAGGGATGTATCTGATCCAGTGTCATGAAAGGATTGAGAATAGTTCTCCCGATTAAAGGGCTTCATCTTGGCTCTGATTTTGTGACTATCTGACCATGGGAAATTTTTTCTGTACCTCCATGCTTTAGTTCTCATATTTGTAAAATGAGCATAGTAATCCCCTTGTAGAGTTCTTGGAGAGATAAATGGAGTAAAATTGGTGAAAAATGCCTTATTACTTCAGGAAACTAATATTCATTTGAAGTAGTTGTTAGTTTCTTTCCTTTGTTCTGTTTCTTCCTTAGGGCATCTCTCAGGATGTAATCTGATTGTTTAGTAAATCATTGAATGATTCATATAGCTAAAAGATCAAAGTGTGTAGCTGTAAATTTAGAAAGACTTTCATAGAAGTAGTGGCTCAAACAATAAACAATCTACCTGCAGTGTAGGACACCTGGTTTGGTCCCTGGGTTGGGAAGATCCCCTGAAGGATGACACAGCAATCCACTCCGGTACTCTTGCCTGGAGAATCCCGTGGACAGATAAGCCTGGTGGGCTACAGTTCATGGGGTCACAAAGAGTCTGACACTACTGAGAGACTAACACTTTCGCTTTGATAGCAACATATCTTATGAAATCAGTGATATATTGATAGAACCCTCAAGATGAGAAAGCCACAGGGTATAATAAAGCCTTTTTAGGCTGAAGACAATTCCTAAATGCATTTATGTGAACCTGGAAACTCATTCCCCAGTACAGGCAAAATAAATGCAATCAGAGACATATTGTTTGCTCAGTGGACAAAGTTTTGCAGGTGCTAACTTGGCCTGTATCTGTAATTTGGGGGTGATCATTAAATGTTTGGGGTATTGGAAAAGCTCTAGAAATCAGGTATATATCTGGGGGATGGCTACTACCTTGCCCTTGACTTTAAGCAAGTTTCTTCACACATCTGAACCTCTACGATTCATCTAGGAATAGCAGGGATGAGCTTGGAAGAGGGTGGTGACCAATGTGTAACAGTATCATGTCTTAGATTCAGAGCAGAGGCAATCTGCAGGAAACTGCTACATAAAGGAGTGAGATGAATCTGATGATCTAATATCTAGTTTGGAAACATAACTGTACCATTGGAATAAACACTTCCACTGGGTTCTGTCCATCTAATTTAATTTTTAGAGGAAGATATATGTAAATAAACTGAAAGAAATTGCTTCTAGATTTCAAAACATCCTGTTATATACTGAATGTTTGCACCCTCCCAAAATTCCTATGTTGAAGCCCTCATTCCAATATGATGATATTTGGAGGTGAGGCCTCGGGGATATTTAGATGATGTTTGTAAGGATGGGGCTCCCACAATTCAATTAATGTCCTTCTAAGGAGAGAAAGAGAGTCAACTTTCTCTGTCTCTTCATCACATGAGGACAAAGAGAGAAGATGGCAGGAAGTTGTACTCCACTGGGAACCATATCCACCAGCATCTACATCTTAGATTTCCCAGCCTTCAGAGTGATGAGAAATAAATGTCTGTTGTTTAAGCCACCCAGTCTGTGGTATTTTATTATAGCTGCCCAAGCTGATGAAGAGAATTCCCTAAAACTTTTTGAGAAGAGGATGGGTTTTGAACTAAGGTTTAATATCAGGTAAACTCAAATGAGTCCATGGAGTTGCAAAGAGTTGGACATGACTTAGCAACTGAACAACAGCAAAAACTCTAATTATATGATCTTTCATTGTTTCAGGCACAAGGAGAATTTCTATAATTTAATGAGCTTTTACTGGTTGACATAATTGTCTTCTTATTAAACACAAAGTACAAACTATGAAACTTTATCTTAAAACAGGTGCAGAAATAAATGTTAACCATATAAATTGTTTTTGTAAAATTAGTTAATTTAGATTATTCTGATGGTTGGCCCCTTCATTAGTGTTAATAATTGGGAGTTGACCAAATTCTTTTTAAATGTAGCCTAAAATGAACAAACTGTATGCTTTCTACCTAGATTTGCAAATTAATGATTAGCATTTGTTGAAATCTTTTCAAATCTTGATTATCTACAGAGTGAAGATTTTTATAAGAGTAAAAATGCAGAAGCATGAAATGACTAATACCTTGAACATTTACCCTGGTGGTTCAGATGGTAAAGTGTCTGCCTGCAATGAGGGAGACCTGGGTTCGATCCCTGGGTCAGGAAGATCCCCTGGAGAAGGAAAGGGCAACCCACTCCAGTACTCTTGCCTGGAAAATCCCATGGGCGGAGGAGCGTGGTAGGCTACAGTCCATGGGGTTGCAGAGTTGGACATGACTGAGCGACTTCACTTTCTTTCTTTCTTTTTTTTGAACATTGTAACTAATATTTATTTAATTTGCATTTTAATATGCAATCAACAATCAAAGAGTAACTTTAAGGTTGCTGCTTTTGCATGTATCATGTCAAGCCAGCTGTTAGTTAGACTAAGAGAATCTGTCTTATAACCACCTAGATCTTTAGTCATCGTCTTTTCTTGTGTTCTTCTGTTTTTCACTATTTGATACTAGGAGTGATTTAATGAATATATTTGTTGGATAAGTAGTTCTAATCAAAGATACATAATTCAAATTTTCAAGTATTCTTGAAAATAAAATGTTATTCAAAAATACAATTCATTAATATAGCATTACTTTTCTCTCAAATATGGGCATTTGACCCTTAAACTCCATATTATATGATATAGGTATGCATATGGCTAATTTAGAAAATATATTAATTTGGGAAAAGGTATCTGGATATCCCCAAAACAAGAGGGAAGACTGCACTCATGTTGCACACTGGTGTGAAAACAGAATTGAATCATTCAGGCCATTAAAAAACAACCAGA
>NW_011494896.1:6908227-6915348 GCF_000754665.1 Bison bison bison
TGATTTAATGAAAATAAGATATCACACAGGACATGCTATTGAAATAAGACAGAGGAATGTTATTTATTTGACTTTTAAACACATTGAAATCCATTATATTGGATTTAGATCAAGGACCAGGTAATGGAATTGCAGGTTCCAAGAGATGCTGAGTGAGATTAGGCAGTGGTCTGGCACTGCAATTTGCAGACGCTTCCTTGATGGATGTTTGTTTTTCCTCATTGGGCACAGCATTTCCCACTGACTGCCGATACCAAAAACATCAAGATGTGTTACTGAGAAAATATCTATTGCAGTGATGTACCCTGTATATTTAAAATCCAAGATAGATCATTTTAACATGTTTACTTTTAGGAATAATCATGTAATAAAGTAAATAATGCTAATGGACAGAGAAGAAACATAGTGAAAATTTATCTTTATTAAACTTTTATTAGATTATAGATAATATAATCTTGCCAAGCAAGTTGAAAATTACAGTTTTTAAAAAAGGAAAATTGAGTGTATTTTTAAGTTAATATATCTTTTTAGAAAAAGGAAAAGAAAAAAACTCCTTATACCAGCATACTACTAGCATAGCATGAGTTGTATTGCCACATCTGTTTTCTAGCCCTAATTTTTATAAATTTGCCAATGAATATCAAGGTCCAATATTTGTGATTGATTGCCAGTATCACCAGATCTGATCTGTCAATCTGCTTCTGTACACTGTTGATCAGAAAATACTTTATATTAATTTTTGAAAAATTTCTTTAACATGATATACATATACTTTCATGTTATATATACATTTATGTTGCATAATATGCATGTACACTTACATATATTTCATACATGTACACACACAAACACACACACACACACACACACACACACACACACACTTGGGACGGATGGAAGAGAGGAGAGCCTGGCAGAAATATACAACATATCCCAGTTTAAAATGAATTCAAGGAATTTCGGTACTATCTGTATTTTATTTCTTAATAATAGACTTCAAAAACTTCAGATGTCTTTATCACTGAAAGAATTTAAACAAAAATATAAAACTCAGTGACCACATAGAATGAATGATGGAACAAAAGTAACTCAAGTTGCATTTCTGTGCCTTTATAAATTCTCTGTGCTATTATTGTTTATTTTGAGTCAATTGTTTAATATAGGAATAAGTACATAAAATGAAAATTAGTAGGACTAGTAGTGACCTTTGGGGTCACTCCCTTTTTTTTTCCCCTTTTCAATTTGTAGTATACTTATAATAGTAATGGACCTGACTACCTGGCAGAATTCTGTAAAGATAGAATGAGAGATGAGATGCAAAAGTTCTTTGCTAAAATTAATAGGCCTAAACGCATTTAGGCCTATTGTTAATACTATTTCATAATAACTGCTGAAGAGAAATAAAAATAAATTGCATCATTAACTATTATGGATAAAAGTAAAACACATAAAAATGCTACCTTCCTGAGGGTTTTCTTTTGCTGATTACATGAAATTTTTAGCTTTTATAAATTGTATATTTATAAAAGAAATGCACATCTGTGGACTAAAATATAGACAAGTACATGGTAATAAAAATTTTAAAAAAAGCATCCACAAGTCTTCTTCCCTTCCCGGAGAAGGCTGTTGTTAACATTTTAATGTAGGGAAAGCTTTCCTGAAACTTATTAGGCTCAAAGACCAAACAAGCACAGATTCAGGGTGATTCTCTTTTTAGAAAGGAGTATATCTTGATTGTTCATATTCACATCTGAAGTTCAGAGTATCAGGTTGCCTCTGCTGGCTGTAAGAAATATCGATGGAGTGTAATTTGCCCACTGAATAAGAAGCATGGTGAGATAAGGCTTTCTGTATTCTCTGCAACTTGTGTTCAGAAATCTCACTAAGAGACCCTGTAGGAAATGCTTTGGCTGGAAGATATCAGTGTCCAGTAGAAAAGTCAGCAGAAGATAATTTAGGGAGACCAGCGTGCAATCTGTGGCATTAGCCATGGCCTTGGAGAATGGTGAATTGGAAAGCTTATCTTGGAAATCCTACTGTCTCAATATATAGATGAGAAAACTAAGGCACAGGGAATGTTAAGGGCTTCCTTAAATTCTCAGACGATTGTGACAGCTAGAAAGTTTATCTCATTCTCTTGCTCCTCTTTGTGTTTAAAGAGCTATGTGTGGAAGTGGATAGAAGTAACTGGGACAGAGTCATGTCTTGGTCAGCAGAGTATGAGGCCCAAAGAATGGACTGCTCACTATAGTAGCCCCCCTTATTGTGGGGGATATGTTCCAAGATCCCCAGCAGATGCCTGAGACCATGGATAGTACCACACTCTATGTGTACTAAGATTTTTCCTAGATTTACATAGAGTAAATTTTAATTTATAAGTTAGGTACAGTAAGAGATTAACAATGACAAGCAAGATGAAAATAGAACAATGATGACAAGATACAGTCACAAGAGTTCTGTCAATGTGGTCTCTCTCTCAAAATATCTTACTGTAAAATTTTAATGCTTTTTCCATCTTAACTAAGCACTTATGCACCTCAAATATCCCAAACTGTAAAAAGGGTTATGAATTTTGCACTTTGAGGTATGACAGCGAAACTAGCATGAACTGCTTTTAGTCACAATTTCACAGAATATTCCTTCTTGTCATAGACTTCAGTGACTTCTCCATATGTTTGTTTGTTTGTTTTTTCCTTATTAGACTAAGAATTTTTACCTTTTCACTTAAATGAGCCACGTTAAGGCTTCTCTTCAACATATCTGAACTGCCAGTATCATGATTCTGGTACTTTGGTGGCACTATTAAGTAAAATAAGGATGACTTGAACACAAACACTGCAATGCGATGATAGTCATCTGTGTAACCGAGGTGGCCATTGAGTGTCCAAAGGGCAGATTACACAAGAAAAGGGATCTGTCCTCAGGTAATGCAGAGTGGGATGGAGCGAGATAGTCTCATGCTACTCAAATTTAAAATGTATGAATTGTTTATTTCTGAAATTTTCCATTTAATATTTTCAGACCGCGTTTGACAGAGGTAACTGTGACTGTGGAAAGCTCAGCCGTGGATAAAGGAGGGTCACAGTATATGTGCTTCAGTTTTGCTTGGAGAAGACAGTGAGTTGGGGAGTGAGTAATGCAATATTTGAGTAAATACAATATGAACAGTGATTCTATTTCCAGGGAATCAATAAATTTATGGGATTCGTGGTATAGCTGGGATACTAACTGAAAGTGAAAATGAAGTCCCTCAGTCATGTCCGACTCTATGTGACCCATGGACTGTAGTCGGCCATGATCCTCCATCCATGGGATTTCCCAGGCAAGAATACTTGAGTGGGTTGCCATTTCCTTCTCTAGGGGATCTTCCTGACCCAGAGATCAAACCCAGGTCTCCTGCATTACAGGCAGACTCTTTACTGTCTGAGCCACCAGGAAATCACATACTAAATGGTAGCATGTTTTACATGATAATGTCCAGGTCAAAAGTCTTTTGTCTCCACTTCTGAGACTATTTTGAGACTTTCCCATTTCTCATTTATGATAGTAAACCTTGGTCAAGTATAAATGGATATTGACAATTTATCTCCACATGTTAATTGATAGTTGCTTAATATTTGGCACTATATATAGACATTCAACTGCTCTCTTTCTGGGAAGTTTCCTTCAGTGAACAACTGTTAAAGGATACTAGATTATCAGTCCTTTATCTATCTATCTTGGAGAAGGCAATTGCACCCCACTCCAGTACTCTTACCTGGAAAATCCCATGGATGGAGAAGCCTGGCAGGCTGCGGTCCATGGGGTCGCTAAGAGTCAGACACGACTGAGCGACTTTACTTTCACTTTTCACTTTCATGCATTGGAGAAGGAAATGGCAACCCACTCCAGTGTTTTTGCCTGGAGAATCCCAGGGGCGGGGTAGCCTGGTGGGCTGACCTCTATGGGGTCGCACAGAGTGGACACAACTAAAGTGACTTAGCAGCAATAGCAGCATCTATCTATCTATCTATCTTCGGCCGGGAGGAGCTACCCCACGTCCAAGAAGCGGCGACTGCGTGGGCACAGGAGGGCAGAGAGAAGCTACTCCACGTTCAAGGTCAGGAGGGGCAACTCCTCCAAGGTAAGGAGCGGCGGCTGCACTTTGCTGCAGCAGACGTGAAGATATACACCACGTCCAAGGTAAGAGAAATCCAAGGGGACGGTAGGTATTGTGAGAAGGCATCAGAGGGCAGACACACTGAAACCATAATCACAGAAAACTAGCCAATCTGATCACATGGACCACAGCCTTGTCTAACTCAATGAATCCAAGCCATGCTGTGTGGGGCCACCCAAGACGGACGGGTCATGGTGGGGAGATCTGACAAAAAGTGGTCCACTGGAGAAGGGAATGGCAAACCACTTCAGTATTCTTGCCTTGAGAACCCCATTAACAGTATAAAAAGGCAAAATGATAGGATACTGAAAGAGGAACTCCCCAGGTCTGTAAGTGCCCAGTATGCTACTGGAGATCAGTGGAGAAATAACTCCAGAAAGAATGAAGGGATGGAGCCAAAGCAAAAACAATATCCAGTTGTGGATGTGACTGGTGATAGAAGCAAGGTCTGATGCTGTAAAGAGCAATATGCATAGGAACCTGGAATGTTAGGTTCATGAATCAAAGCAAATTGGAAGTGGGCAAACAGGAAATGGCAAGAGTGAACATCGACATTCTAGGAATCAGCAAAATAAAATAGACTGGAATGGGTGAATTTAACTCAGATGACAATTATATCTACTACTGTGGGCAAGAATCCCTTAGAAGAAATGGAGTAGCCATCATGGTCAACAAAAGAGTCTGAAATGCAGTACTTGGTTGCAGTCTCAAAAATGACAGAATGATCTCTGTTCGTTTCCAAGGCAAACCATTCAATGTAATGGTAATCCAAGTCTATGCCCCAACCAGCAACGTTGAAGAAGCTGAAGTTGAACAGGTCTATGAAGACCTACAAGACCTTTAAGAACTAACACCCAAAAAAGATGTCCTTTTCATTATAGGGGACTGGAATGCAAAAGTAGGAAGTCAAGAAACACCTGGGGTAACAGGCAAATTTGGCCTTGGAGTACGGAATGAAGCAGGGCAAAGGCTAATAGAGTTTTGCCAAGGGAACACCCTGGTCATAGCAAACACCCTCTTCCAACAACAGAAGCGAAGATTCTACACATGGATATCACCAGATGGTCAAGACTGAAATCAGATTGATTATATTCTTTGCAGCCAAAGATGGAGAAGCTCTATACAGTCAGCCAAAAGAAGACCAGGAGCTGACTGTGGCTCAGATCATGAACACCTTATTGCCAAATTCAGACTTAAATTGAAGAAAGAAGGGAAAACCACTAGACCATTCAGGTATGACCTAAATCAAATCCCTTATGATTATACAGTGGAAGTGAGAAATAGATTTAAGGGACTAGATCTGATAAGAGTGCCGATGAACTATGGCTGGAGGTTTGTGACTTTGTACAGGAGACAGGGATCAAGACCAGCCCCATGGAAAGAAATGCAAAAAAGCAAAATAGCTGTCTGAGGAGGCCTTACAAATAGCTGTGAAAAGAAGAGAAGTGAAAAGCAAAGGAGAAAAGGAAAGATATAAGCATCTGAATGCAGGGTTCCAAAGAATAGCAAGGAGAGATAAGAAGGCCTTCAAATCAATGCAAAGAAATAGAGGAAAACAACAGAGTGGGAGAGACTAGGGATCTCTTCAAGAAAATCAGAGATACCAAAGGAACATTTCATGCAAAGATGGGCTCGATAAAGGACAGAAATGGTATGGACCTAACAGAAGCAGAAGATATTAAGAAGAGGTGGCAAGAATACACAGAAGAACCGTACAAAAAAGATCCTCACGACCCAGATAATCACGATGGTGTGATCACTCACCTAGAGCCAGATCCTGGAATGTGAAGTCAAAAGTGGGCCTTAGGAAGCATCACTATGAACAAAGCTAGTGGAGGTGATGGAATTCCAGTGGAGCTATTTAAATTCTGAAAGATGATGTTGTGAAAGTGCTGCACTCGATATGCCAGCAAATTTGGAAGACTCAGCAGTGGCCACAGGACTGGAAAAGGTCAGTTTTCACTCCAATCCCAAAGAAAGGCAATGCCAAAGAATGCTCAAACTACCGCACAATTGCACTCATCTCACACGCTAGTAAAGTAATGCTCAAAATTCTCCTAGCCAGGCTTCAGCAATATGTGAACTGCGAAATTCCAGATGTTCAAGGTGGTTTTAGAAAAGGCAGAGGAACCAGAGATCAAATTGCCAACATCCGCTGGATCATGGAAAAAGCAAGAGAGTTCCAGAAAAACATCTATTTCTGCTTTATTGACTATGCCAAAGCCTTTGACTGTGTGGATCACAATCAACTGTGGAAAATTCTTCAAGAGATGGGAATACCAGACCACCTGACCTGCCTCTTGAGAAACCAAATGCAGGTCAGGAAGCAACGGTTAGAACTGGACATGGAACAACAGACTGGTTCCAAATAGGAAAAGGAGTATATCAAGGCTGTATATTGTCACCCTGCTTATTTAACTTCTATGCAGAGTACATCATGAGAAACACTGGGCTGGAAGAAGCACAAGCTCGAATCAAGATTGCCGGGAGAAATATCAGTAACCTCAGATATGAAGATGACAACACTTTATGCCATAAAGTGAGAAGGAACTAAAGAGCCTCTTGATGAAAGTGAAAGTGGAGAGTGAAAAAGTTGGCTTAAAGCTCAATATTCAGAAAACTAAGATCATGGCATCCAGTCCCATCACTTCATGGCAAATAGATGGGGAAACAATAAAAACAGTGACAGACTTTATTTTCTTGGGCTCCCAAATCACTGCAGCTGGTGACTGCAGCCATGTAATTAAAAGACAGTTGCTCCTTGGAAGAAAAGCTATGACCAACCTAGACAGCATATTGAAAAGCAGAGACATTACTTTGCCAACAAAGGTCCGTCTAGTCAAGGCTATGGTTTTTCCTGTGGTCATGTATGGATGTGAGAGTTGGACTGTGAAGAATGCTGAGTGCCGAAGAATTGATGCTTTTGAACTGTGGTGTTGGAAAAGACTCTTGAGAATCCCTT
>NW_011494896.1:6915448-6932921 GCF_000754665.1 Bison bison bison
ATCTAATAGATGGGGAAACAGTGGAAACAGTGTCAGACTTTATTTTTTGGGCTCCAAAATCATTGCAGATGGTGATTGCAGCCATGTAATTAAAAGACGCTTACTTCTTGGAAGGAAAGTTATGACCAACCTAAATAGCATATTGAAAAGTAGAGACATTACTTTGCCAACAAAGGTCCGTCTAGTCAAGGCTATGGTTTTTCCTGTGGTCATGTATGGATGTGAGAGTTGGACTGTGAAGAATGCTGAGTGCCGAAGAATTGATGCTTTTGAACTGTGGTGTTGGAAAAGACTCTTGAGAATCCCTTGGCCTGCATGGAGATCCAACCAGTCCATCCTAAAGGAGATGAGTCCTGGGTTTTCATTGGAAGGACTGATGCTGATGCTGAAACTCCAATATTTTGGCCACCTCATGCAAAGGGTTGACTCACTGGAAAGACTCTGATGCTGGGAGGGATTGGGTGCAGGAGGAGAAGGGGACGACAGAGGATGAGATGGCTGGATGACATCACTGACTCGATGGACATGAGTTTGGGTAAACTCCAGGAGTTGGTGATGGACCAGGAGATCTGGCGTGCTGTGATTTATGGGATCACAAAGAGTCGGACACGACTGAGCGACTGAAATGAACTGAAAGAAGAATCACAAAACATCCTGAAGATGGAACTGCAGCACAATTATTTTTAAATTATTTTGATTACCTGCTTAAAAATATAATGAGTATGAACTAATTTTTTTAAAAATCATGTTGTTTTATGTAATTAATTATAGCAATAGCTTTTATGTAAACTATACAACGTACTTTAAAAAAAATTTTAATTTGGAAGATAATAGCTTTGCAATATGTGTTATTTCTGGCACATAAAAATGTGAATCAGTCATAAGTATACATATGTCCCCTTGCTCTTGAACCTCCCTCCCACCCCCTGCCATATCCCATCCCTCTAGGTTGTCACAGAGCACTAGGCTGAACTTGGGTTAAGCAGCATCTTTGCACTAGCTATCTATTTTACATGTGGTGCTGTGTATATTTCAATACTCCTCTCTCATTTGTCTCACCCTCTTCTCCCACCGTGTCCACAGTCTGTTCTCTATATCTGCATCTCTATTCCTGCCCAGAAAATATGTTCATCAGTACCATTTTTTTGAGTCATTTCACTCTGTATAACAGGCTCTAAGTTCATACACCTCTCAACAACTGAATCCAATTTGTTCCTTTTTGTAACTAGCCTCTTGATGAAGGTGAAAGAGGAGAGTGAAAAAGGTGGTTTAAAGTTCAACATTCAGAAAAATAAGATCATGCCATCCGGTCCCATCACTTCATGGCAAATAGATGGGGAAACAATAAAAACAGTGACAGACTTTATTTTCTTGGGCTCCAAAATCACTGCAGATGGTGACTGCAGCCATGAAATTAAAAGACGCTTGCTCCTTGGAAGAAAAGCTATGACCAACCTAGACAGCATATTGAAAAGCAGAGACATTACTTTGCCAACAAAGGTTTGTCTAGTCAAAGCTATGTTATTTCTAGCAGTCATGTATGGATGTGAGAGTTGAACAATAAAGAAGGCTGAGCACCAACAAATTGATGCTTTTGAACTGTGGTGTTGGAGAAGACTCTTGAGAGTCCCTTGGACAGGAAAGAGATCAAACCAATCAAGACTAGAGGAAATCATTCCTGAATAGTCATTGGAAGGACTGATGCTAAAGCTGAAACTCCAGTACTTTGGCCACCTGATGCAAAGAACCGACTCTTTGGAAAAGACCCTGATGCTGGGAAAGATCAAAGGCAGGAGGAGAAGGGCAAGACAGAGGATGGGATGGTTGAATGACATCCCCAATTCAATGGACATGAGTTTGAGCAAGCTCCAGGAGATGGTGAAGGACAGGGAAGCCTGGCATGCTGCAGTCCATGGGGTCGCAAAGAGTTGGACATGATTGAGCAACTAAACAAGAACAACAACCATTATACGATGTGTTTTCATTGGTCTTATTCAGTATCTGGAGGTATTAAATGGAAAAGTGAGATTAGTCTAGTGTTACTAGTATTAATGCTACTCTAGTGCTTCTCTTTATCTTGTTTCTTAGTGTATTTCCTAGTCATAAAAGGGCTCTAAACTGTTGGTTGAAAGAATGAATGAGTAAACGAGTGAATGACAGCAGGAACATCATTCTCCCTTTAAAAAGACAGCAATCAGGTGGAAGATTCTGACAAACTTATAACATCAAGGAATTTATGAGTTTCTCCAATCTCACTTCACAGAGGGAAAAAAAAGAACAGGTTTGAACAAGCTTTTGTGATTTGTTAAAGTTTTGTAGTAATAAATCTAATCCTATAATCCAAGTAAATGAGTAACCTGTAGCCTAATTTCCTGTTTATAAACAGTGCAGTTTTTATTCTGAAAACATCAGATAACTTTTAAAGTTCCAGTTGTCCATCTCTCATATTTAGTGTAAGGTCATAATTCAGTAAAATGGCATATGGTATTTCTCTACACTACTGAAAATAATAAATACAAAGTAAAATTAAATTGTAAGAGGTGGTGGGAGACTAACACTTATTATCTACTTTTGCACTGTGTACTTAGTCTTAGCCTCATCCCCTAACTTTCACTGTGGTCATCAAGTTATTGGGGCAGTCCCACTATGTCTGGAATCTGATAATATTTTAATAAATTGTAGCTGCTCTTATACCATTAACCAATTTGGTTCAGAAACTGTATGCAATACATTTTAGCCAGTAGTGTATAACATGACTCATCTAGCTCAAAATGGTTTTAGATGGCAACATGCCATTCCATTCTTATGGGGGAGGACAAGCTTCAATCTACCTATACACATCTGTATTGAGCACCTATGTATATCTTATATAGGAGGCACCTCTAGAGCTTGTAGCTCTGGAGACCAGAGGGGAGTGTGCTGCTGGAATGTATAAGACATGTACAAAAGGCAACTTATCTGAGGTTTTTCAATGTAACCAACCTGCAAGAAACATAGAAATAAAAACAGCAAGTCAAGCAAAATGAAATGAGAGAGGAACATGTTCCAAATGAAGGAAGAAGATAAAACCATAGCAAGAAGAAGTAAGTGCAGCAGAGACAGGCAATCTACTCAAAAAAGAGTTTGGGGTAATGCTATTAAAGATTATCAAAAAACTCAGGAAAAGAATGGATGCATAGAGTAAGAGGTAAGAAAATTTTAACAAAGAGTTGTAAAATATAAAGAACTACCAAACATAGATGAAGGATACAATAACTGAAATGAAAAATACACTAGAAGGAATCAACAGCAGACTAAATGATATAGAGGAATAGATGAGTGAGCTGGAAGATGGATGGAAATCACTGATGCTGAAAAGAAAGAAAGAAAAAGAAAGGGAATGATGACAGTTTAAGAGACCTCTGGGACAAAGTCAAGTATACTAACAGTATTTTAGGGGCTCCAGAAGGAAAAGAGAAAGAGAGAAAGGGGAAGAGAGCATATCTGGGAAAGAAAACAAGAGACCCAACTGCAGGCAGCACAGAGTTCCACACAGGATCAGCCCAAAGAGGAGCACATCAAGATATATTATAATTAAAATGACAAAAATTAAATGTAAGGATAGAATATTAAAAGCAGCAAGGGAAAAGCAACAACTTACATAAAAGGGACATGTATATAACTCCCATAAGGCTAATAGTTGACTTTTCAGCAGAAAGAGAAGATATTAGAGAAGGGATTGCATAGCACAATACATTTCAAGGGATGAAAGGGAAAAAAAAAAAAATCTATAACAAAGAATGGCTCTACCCAGTGAGTCTCTCATTCAGATTTGATGGAGAGATCAAAAGTTTTATAGACAAGCAAAAGCTATAAGAATTCAGCACCACCAAACCAGCTTTAAAGAAATGTTGAAGGAACATCTCTAAGCAAAAAAGAAAGGTCACAATTTAGAAACATGGAAATTACAAAAGACAAAAGCTTGTTGATAAAGACAGTAAAGATGGGAATCTATCATGTGCAAAGCTAGTGGGAAGGCTGAAAGACAAATGTAGTGAAATCATCAAAATCCACAATAAGCAGGTAAGGGATACACAAAACAATTAGACATAACATATGATGTCAAAGGGCTTCTCCACTGGTTTAGTGGTAAATAATTCACATGAAAGGCCAGAGAGCTAGGTTCGATCCCTGGGTTGGGAAGGTCCCCTGGAGGAGGTCATGGCAACCCACTCCAGTATTCTTCCCTGAAGAATCCCATGGACAGGGAGCCTGGCGGGCTACAGTCCATAGGGTTGCAAATAGTCAGACATGACTGAAGCAACTGAGTATGCCTGCACATGATGTAAAAATCGGTAATCATGAGGGGAGGAGCGTACCAATACAGAGGTGTTAAAATGCATTTAATGTTAGAGGGGGATGATATGGGAGAATGGCATTAAAACATGTATAATATCATATAAGAAATGAATCCCCAGTCCAGGTTCGATGCAGGAGGATACAGGAAGCTTGGGGCTGGTGCACTGGGATGACCCAGAGGGATGGTATGGGGAGGGAGGTGCGAGGGGGGTTCAGGATGGGGAACATGTATACACCCATGGCAGATGCATGTTGATGTATGGCAAAACCAATACAATATTGTAAAGTAAAAAAAATAAATAAATAAAAAAATAAAGTTAAGAGATCAGCAATTTAAGATAGTCACATATATGGATGGCTATAAAAAACCTTATAGTCACCACAAACCAAGATCTATAATAGAGAAAGACAAATACTGTATGTCATTACTTACATATGAAAAGTAATAAATAAAACACACTAATAAATATAACAAGAAAGAACCAGATTCCTAGATATAGAAAGTGAACTAGTGGTTACCATTAGGGAGAGGAATTAGGGGAGGGACAAGATTAGGAGAGTGGATTAAAAGCTACAAACTGCTATGTTTAAAATAAAATGAAAGGATATATTGCACAGTACAGAGAATACAACTGCTACTTTATAATTACTATAGATTGAGTATAGTCTTTGTGAATGTTGTACACATTTCAGTGCAAATTGTACACTTTCAGTATGTTGTATACCTTAAACATATAATATTGTACATCAACTATACATCAAAAAAGGAAAAAAGGTTTTAGCTTAAATCACAGAATAAAGAGACTGGAGTTTATAAGATTTCAAGACACATTGAAATGCAGCTGAGCCATATTTTTTTTAATCAATGCTGAAAAATATTTTAAGTATTTATAATTTATCAAGGGAGCCTTAGAACTTTATACCATTAATAATTTAACTGATATATATCGGAAATCTTACTAAGTACAGTTGGTTTGTTAAGCTCTCTCTGTACATTCCTTTATATACCTTCATGGGCAATCATATACCCACTTCATAGAAGGAAAGTATTAACAAACAGGTTAGGTGATTTTTTCAAAATCAATAATGCTACTAATTAAAAGTTTAAAAAATGTGTTTTAAAAATCATTTTCTAGTGTTATTTTGCTTATTTTTCCTGAAGAATGAATGCTACACTAGACTAATATAGACACAACTGAGCAACTGAACTGAACTGAATATCTTCCTATAAAATGAAGAATGTGTTCATTCCATAAATAAGCTATAATTAAGTAAAGAATATCTATGCAAAGATTTTCCTAACCTAGAAAAAAATTGGAGCTTCCCAGGTGGCTCAGCGGTAAAAGAATCTGCCTGCCAATATGAGTCACAGGAGACACTGGTTCGATGCCTGTGTCAGGAAGATTTCCTGGGGAAGGAAATGGTGACCCACTCCAATATTCTTGCCTGGAGAAATCCATGGACAGAGGAAGCTGGCAGGCTAAAGTCCATGGGGTTGCAAACAGTTGGACATGACTAATTAGACATGCACACAGGAAAAAAAAAAATTGCCAATGTTCTTTTCTTCCAGGAAAGCGAATGTGTAACATTAAGGGATGATAGTGATAATAATGAATAACTATGGTGTATCTTGTATGTTTGTGTATGTGTGTGATGTAGATACCCAGCATCCCTTCTTTCTTCTAGTAACATTACCTCACCAGCTTTAGTTAATTACAGGGGCTGGTGAGCTGAGCATGTGGTTCAGGTTAGCTAATCAGAACTTCATTCAACCATAGTGATTACTGGAGTCATAACACAGAGCTTAAGCTAGACTAACCAGATCTCCATGGTGGCCTGCCTATGTTTTCTCTGGATATGGAAATTGTATGGCTATTGGTAGATTGGGCCTGACAGTAACAGTGTGAGGAGGCATAGACAGAGCATTTCTGAAAACAAGGCCAACCAGAGCACAAAAAGCTGGGAGAGAGAGAAAAACAGAATTCTGATTATATCATATGACCCCTAGATCCATCTATGCCTAAAGCTAGTGCTATTCTGTAGACTTCCTCAATGCATAAGTCACAAATTCACTTTTATCTTAAGATAGTTTGGGTTTCTATACCTTTAAACTGAAGACATTCTTCCTGATATCCTGATATAATTAATATTTGAGTAATCACCACATGCTAGAAGGTAGTCCAAGCTTCATGTGTATTCACAGTTTTCAATCTCACAAAACCCACACAATTTAGATGATGTTATTACCTTGAATTTGTGAATGAGGACATTTAAATGAAGGGAGCTAAATGATTAGCCCTAGTTCATACAATTAATACTGTGGGAACCAGTACTTTAAAATCTTTTTATCTAACTCAGAATCCTGTTTTCCTAATCATGTTGTCACAGATGCAAACGAACTTTACACTTTCCCTAACTTTCATGTGTCAGCAGTCTCAGCTGCCTTTCAGCATCTAAGATAATCCAAGGAGAGATATACTAACCCATTGAAGGTCAGAGACTTTATCTTTCAAGGTTCTCCATTAGTCAGTTATTTACTTATGGGCTAATATATAAGATATACTGATGATTTGCAATCATAAGGCAATCTGATTATATAGTTTAGTGTTAATAAGCAATAGTAATTAGAGTAGCTATGATGTTTTCCTGAGGTGGCATTATTAAATAATAGAAAGAAGAAAATACTCTCATTGAATCTCATGATTCAGATTTAAATCAGATCAATTACTAAATATTTGTGTGGTCAATTTACTTGAGTTCTTTCTGCTAATTATAATTTTTTTAAATAGAAAATAAAGGTCTGGCACACTATGGATTTCAAACAACATCAGTTTTTACTTCCTGAGATTTCTGTATCATTTACAAAGAGAATTTCATTACATGAACTATTTTATGCATTGTCTGCCAATTAACTATCTCTATCATAATTGATCATCTCACATTTGTGAGAAAAGAAAAGGAAACATGATGAAAAGCTAAAACTAAGCAAAAAAAACCCTTAAAAGTCCATAACCTAAATTCAGTTATATTTAAATGTACTTGGGATATCATTGACACAACCTTGGTCTCTCCATATTCACGTCTTTATAATGGTGATGTTATTATCTCGGAGGAAACAATTTAATAAGCTGTTTTCAGTGTGGGAAAAAAAATGGCATGAAACCTGTTAGACTGTTTCTAAGAATCTCTAAAGGTCAATGCAATAGCCAACAGAGAACACCTAGATATCACACACACAATTGCCCTTTAGAAACAAAGAATATAGCCAATTAAATTGCTGCTGGATTTCAACTAAACTTGCATATATGGTGACATCAATTTGATTTGAATAACTTTGAAAGAAGGACTACAATTTCTTCCTGGGTTGATTCCATAGACAGAATCTACAAAAACATATTATAGGGCACCAGTTTTTCTTTAATTGATTTTACATTTCTGATGTCTAGAATATTTGATTTCCTTATACTGTGAGTTTTAGTGCAAAGTCTTTAGTCTCTATTGTCCAAATTAGGTACCTTTGCTTGATACTGTTTTATTGAGTATCTGGGAAGACATATTTTTCTTTGTTTCTTTCT
Organism: Bison bison bison; assembly: GCF_000754665.1. Lineage (NCBI taxonomy): Eukaryota > Metazoa > Chordata > Mammalia > Artiodactyla > Bovidae > Bison > Bison bison. The sequence continues at coordinate 6,923,362 of NW_011494896.1, forward strand.
GGATATTTTGCCCAAATGTAAACACCAGGTTCAACAGAACTTGATGTCTCTCCAAGTGGCATATCAAGCTATATCCATTGTAGCAATTAATTTTATACAATGAAATCAAAGGTTACCTCAGCAGGAAGAGTGTCATTCCATTTCCCCTCTATATATGCTGTAATATTTGCTAAATAGGCCCAGGTGTGATCAATATTTTACTGAATACACGTTAGTAAACAAAACATGGACAGGGAGGCCTGGCATGCTGCAGTCCATGGGGTCACAAAGAGTTGGACACAACTGAGCAACTGAGCTGAACTGAAACAAAACAAAATATTGTACCTAAATTATAGTAGGTATACAGAAATATTACATACCAAACTTCAATAAATATCGACAATGAATAAACATTTGTTAAATTGAATTAAACAATTTATTTCTTAATCAGTTTACTTACCTATTAAAAAAATTTATAAAGTCTCTCCAGGTCCTTTCCCCCAAAAATGCAAACATAGATTTCACAGAACATTTTGCAAATAATTTCAAGGGAGATATAGAATCTTTACAGTTTCATATACACAAATTTTTTTTAAAGGAAAAAAAGTAAAGGTTTAAAGAACTTACACAAAGTCAATAAATCCTCATAGCAATGTCTGCTTTTGAATAAACTGAATGTTGAGTTTATGATCCTCCACCATCTACAGTTTAGGCACCACCATAAATCATTTCAGATTTCTAATTCTATGGTGTTAGTGAACCAGGGCAAACAATTTTGCAAAATCTGTTAGACATTCACCAGATGGCTAGGAAATTGAACAATCTAGCAAAAAAAAAAAAAAACAAACACATTTTATTTCTTATTTCTATTTTTCTCTTTTAAAATGTCTGCTGTCTTTGTCTCTATAAATGTGGCATAATGGACACTCATGTCCAATTCTTTTTTTACTCAAATCAGGTACATTAGGCTCCCTGTTTTTAATATCATGTTCCCATCTTGTGGTGCTATAGTGAAAAGGCGGGGCAAATGATAGAAAATGGTATTAAAGGACATGTTTGGATTTTTTTTTTGTTTTAGTAATATTTCACATCTATTTCATAAACATGTATTCATTAAAAAGGAGTTCTGAACCCTAACGTAAACTCTGGACTTTGGACAGTTATGTTCATGCAGGTTCATCAGTGTAACAGGTACTTCTCTGGTGGGGGATATTGCTTATAGTAGAGGCTATGCAAGTGGAGGGGCCAGGCAGGGGGGCATATAAGAAAGGTCTGTACTTCATTTTAACCTTGCTGTGAACCCAAAACTACTTTTTAAATTCTAAAGAAAAAAATGGATTCTGAAAATAATTCTTTAGAGGGGAACCAGGGAAGATTTTGTACAGAGATTCCACTGGAATGTAAAGATACTGACACGCAGGCCTTCATGGAAATAAATCTACTCAAAATAAAATCAATTTTAATTCTTTTATATTTATGAATTCCATTTATAAAATGGTTACTGTAGGCTTAACCAGGACTCAGAAGTTTAATTTTTATCTAGCTTCCCAGGTGACTCTTGTGGTAAAGAATCTGCCTGCCAATGCAGGAGAGGATGGTTCAGTCCCTGGCTTGGGAAGATCTCCTGGAGAAAGAAATGGCAACCCACTCCAGTATTCCTGCCTGGAAAATCCCATGGACAGAGGAGCCTGGTGGGTTACAGTCCATGGGGTTGCACAGAGTCGAGACATGACTGAACAACTGAACAAAAACATGAGAGAGAACTAACAATACTTAACTATCTATTGTGCCAGCTGTTGGGAAAAAAAAAAAAAAAAGCTCATAGGGACTTACCTGGCAGGCCAGTGGTTAAGACCCTGCGCTCCCAATTCAGGGGTCTTGAGTTCAATCAGCAAACTAAGATCCCACATGTTGCAAGGTACAGCATTAAAAGAAAAAGAAAGCTCATAAAATTTAACTTAACCTTCACAGAAACACAGAGTGTATCATCACAGGTAAAGAAATTGAGGCTCAGAAAGGATGACTGATGTGCCTGTCTTTCACAAAACTATAAAACAGCAAAGCCAGGATTTGGACTCAATCATACCATAGTGTGTAGCCCACATTCTCAAGTTATACCATAAAGTTACACCATACGGTGTAGTCCACCTGAAGCTAAGAAAGCTCCTCCTCCTCGGTTAGCCTGAGGTTGGCACTTTAAACACTTCTATCTTAATCAGTTCAGTTCAGTCGCTCAGTCGTGTCCGACTCTGCAACCCCATGAATCACAGCACGCCAGGCCTCCCTGTCCATCACCAACTCCCGGAATTCACCCAGACTCACGTCCATCGAGTTGGTGATGCCATCCAGCCATCTCATCCTCTGTCGTCCCCTTCTCCTGCTGCCCTCAATCCCTCCCAGAATCAGAGTCTTTTCCAATGACTCAACTCTTCGCATGAGGTGGCCAAAGTACTGGAGTCTCAGCTTTAGCATCATTCCTTCCAAAGAAATCCCAGGGCTGATCTCCTTCAGAATGGACTGGTTGGATCTCCTTGCAGTCCAAGGGACTCTCAAGAGTCTTCTCCAACACCACAGTTCAAAAGCATCAATTTCTTCGGCGCTCAGCTTTCTTCACAGTCCAACTCTCACATCCATACATCTATCTTAATACTTTTGCTAAATTCCACGAGTCATTCATTTCAGGATGTCTCTACTGTCTTTTAAGAAACAGGATGAGAAATTCCAGGATTTTTTTTTTTTTTTACTTTCATTGTATTATTGTTACATCTCCACAGGACTAAGAATGAAAGCTTTGCAGCAGAAGGAGGAATAGTTCCTGAGGAGTGAGGATCAGGCAGTGACACTGACTCAGATCACAGCCTAGATTTGACGTCCTCTTCCAACCCCATACTTAGATGCTTTATTCTTTAATTCTTTTTCAGCTTCACTTATTCTCTTTGTCATGAGTGAGGATATTTTTATTGTCCTGTCACATGAGTTTTCCTTACATTCCTCCATCTTTTTTTTTTTTTTTTTGTTCTAAGGATTAGTTTTGGAGCTGTCACAGAAGAAATCAAATATGTCCTACAAACCTATTTTGGTAAAATGCATTTTTATGATCCCCACAGTCCAAAGGCCTGCAGAGAACAAAACATCTTTCCTGAGACGCACGCAGTTTGAATGCGTCAAGTTTCTTCACAGCCACAGGCAGTGGGGTGAGCTCGCTTCTACAGAGAGGAGGTGGCATTTCTGATGACCTTTTATGGGATAATTAAAGCCTCTTCCTCCCTCTGTCCTCCATGGGGCTTTTTTGACCTTCTTTTTGGTGCCTTTGTCTCTCGGCCTTTGCATCCTTTCCTCTCGCCGGGTGCAGCGGGCCTTTCTTTCCTTACAGGACAGTGCTTTGTTCTTGGTCTGCCTTGTTCTGGCTGCTTGCGGGCCTGATGATGCTCTGGCCCACACTGGCTGATGAATACTTATCTGCCTCCTCTTCCCTTTCACTTCTTTCTCATCATATCTCTTCTCATCGGAGGCCTGGGACACTGTCTGGGTGGTGGTGACAATTCTCTGACTTTCTCAAGTCATCACCAGAATTCTAACATGCTGTGAGTCTTAACTAACTGTATTCTTTATAATGCTAAACTTCAGTTTGTCATTTCAATTTTTCTTCTTTCTTTCACCAGACTCTCTTTTGGTTACGTAGGCTGGTAGCACTTCCACTTGGTACAAAGTAGAGAGGGAGGAGGACTGTGAGACTTAAGATCAGCCACCAGATTTTTTCCTGGGTTTAAATCATAATTCTGATAGTTGTGAGTTATGTGGATTTGAGGTTGTTTAAACACTTGGAGCCTCTGTTTCTCATCTGTGAAATGAGGGTCATAATAGTACCACCTCCTAGGTTGTTGTGAGAATTAAATGAGATAAACCGTGTAAAAGACTCCTACTGGGAGGTTTTTAATATCTATCTTGTTTTTCTAAGTATATGAGTTTTACCATGTACTAAGGACTTTCACATCCACTGTCATAGTTATAAATTAAGCTTATACATTTGACAATTTGGAATCTGTCTTTCTTCAAAATGGTTCCACCTAATACTAATCTGCTTTGTTTTTATCTTTTCTGAAACCTTGGGCTGATAATGGCTCAGCAAACCAGTATTCGTGTCAATTGTTTTATGGCCAGGGATGACATACTGTTCCATTCTATCTCAAAAATGCATATTGTGGGAGAGGGACCTGGTGCTCTCAGCCTTGAGGTGTTTTATTTATCTGATTAATAGTTTGCTAACAATGGCACCCCACTCCAGCACTCTTGCCTGGAAAATCCCATGGACAGAGGTGCCTGGTAGGCTGCAGTCCATGGGGTCGCCAAGAGTCAGACATGACTGAGCGACTTCACTTTCACTTTTCACTTTTATGCATTGGAGAAGGAAATGGCAACCCACTCCAGTGTTCTTGCCTGGAGAATCCCAGGGACGGGGGAGCCTGGTGGGCTTCTGTCTATGGGGTTGCACAGAGTCTGACACAACTGAAGCGACTTAGCAGCAGCAGCAACAGACAAAAAACGCCTTGCTAAAAAACTAGAAAGGGGGCATTCTTTCTGCCCCCTTCTGATGTCTATGTCAGAAGCTTTTCCTATCTCTTTTATACTTTAATAAAACTCTGTTGGACTGCAAGGAGATCCAACCAGTCAATCCTAAAGGAAATCAGCCCGAATATTCATTGGAAGGACTGATGCTGAAGCTGAAACTCCAATACCTTGGCCATCTGATGCAAAGAATTGACTCATTTGACAAGACCCTGATGCTGGGAAAGATTGAAGGCAGGAGGAGAAGGGGACAACAGAGGATGAGGTGGTTGGATGGCATCACCGACTCAATGGACATAAATTTGAGTTGGTGATGGACAGGTCCATGGGGTTGCAAAGAGTCAGACACGACTGAGTGACTGAACTGAACTGAACTGACTGAAATGATTTGACAATTTGAGAATTCTTATTCTGCTTGGAAAAAGAGGAAGAAGGCTCAGAAATTAAAGCAACTTGCTTATAATTCTGTAGCCAATGTCATCTGTTAATATTATGTGACCGTGTTAGAACTAAAGCCTCATTTTTGGGGTTGCCAGTTTAACATGCTAAACATTGTGCATTTCCACTTTAGACTGATATTATCAGTCAGGCTTCTTTTGTCCATTTCAGTCTCTATCATCTGTTCTAGGGCTTGTAGAATACCATGTACATGATTGTTATCAATATATATTTCTTAATTAAATGTATTGAATGTCTTAAGTAAGAAAATATCCAGTTATATTTACAAATGGGTTTCTAGCTATATTTCAAATCATGACAACAATATTTCATCTCGATAATATTTATTGTCTTCTTAATCTGAGCATAAACTATAGCATGTAAAAGAGAAAAGGAAAAAATAATAGGTTAACTTACTTTATTTTAACATGGCCCAAAATGCCCTTGGAGATGCAAGAGTCTGCCTTTTTTTCCCTATATTAGTACCTGATATGCTTTATCTTACATTTCATGGTGTGAAGTTTTAAATTATTTCTATTCCCTGTACATATACTATGTATTTTTATGTCTGTGTTGATTCCTTTTCCAGTAATGCTCAGTTTGTGGAAATAACCATCTATTCAATCATGAGGTGCTCAAGAAAAGAGACTGGGTTTATTCATCTCTAGACTTCAGTACCTGGTGTAGACCCTGGTACAATAGGCATGCAATCATTTAATTTTACCACACGCTTTGGTCCTTTATTCACTGAAGTGTGCTCACTACTGGACTTTGTTCTGTGTGTATCTCAAGCTTTTCCCTGTATGTTCTTCTGAAATCTTCACAGCAGCCATATCATGGGTGGCGGTATTATGCCCATTTGACAGATGCTACAGACTCAGACATGATAAGCATGCCCAATTTAATATATATTGCTAAGGGCAGAAGTGGAAACAGATTCTATTACTCATTTACTTTTATACTGTCTTGGATAGGAAGCACATGTTAACATCATCCACTTTGCCTTGCACACTCAGCTACTGATATTTCGTGCTGTGTGTGACATGTGTATCGTGTGTACATGTATTTGCCATGTTTGTGAGGCTTACAATATAAGTGCACGTATGAGGATATGACCAACACTACCATAGTGGATCTATGCTGCTTCTTAAATTCCTGTTTGGGACAGGAGTGTCTTGACATGCTACTACTCTGATTTTTATTTCACTTGCCAACTATCTTCAGTATATAAGCATGTCCGCAGACTGGCTGGCAACTGTCACAGTTGCTCTACAACCACCTCTGAGAAATCAGAATGTTGTGTATCTTTTTATTCTACGGAAAAGGTATGCCATGTGCTGTAAACACTCCTATACACATTCCAGTTCTCATAGTCTTCATGAATATGGTCAAGGAGGCCTCGTAGCCTGGGGATTGTGACGAAGAGCCCAACTTTATTAACTTTTATCCCAAAGTTATTGATATAGCCCAAGATTTACAAATTAAACAAATAAAAATAATACAGGAGAGACTATGCCAAGCTCTTGAAAATCATAGCGATACAAAGGGTCTCTTGAATCTGAATCTACATTTAGACTGACCAACCTGGATTAGTGGTCTAATTTATGAGAATTCAATCATAAAAGAAAAAATTCTCATTTACAATGGGAGCCCCTGGGCCATTTACTGGGAATTTAGGTGCTGTGGTTGAATGGAGAACTTGGCATAACAATAATGATGCTTTGTGTTTTTATAGATTATTTGTAATATAACTTATAAATGGGTAGCTCGGTGGCAGTAAAAAGTGATGGGTTTGGGAGATGAATAAAATTGGATTTTAAGCCTGATAACCTCACTTCTTCCCTGTGTGATGCTGGGCAATTTTTAAAATCATGTCTAATGTGGACGTGAGTCAGAGTGAACTCCAGGAGTTGGTGATAGACAGGGAGGCCTGGCATGCTGCGATTCATGGGGTCGCAAAGAGTTGGACACGACTGAGCGACTGAACTGAACTGAATGTAAGTTTTGGACAAGGAAATGGCAACCACTCCAGTCTTCTCGCCTGGAGAATCCCTCAGACAGAGGAGCCTGGCAGGCTACACAGTCCATGGGTTGCAAGAATCAGATACGACTTAGTGACTAAACCACCACTGCCACCAACTAAGTTTATTCACCTATAACACACGGCTAAAGATATACACCAGCTAGGGTTATTGTGATGATTATGGATAATGCATGTGACTAGCTTAATGCATGAAGAGTAAAGGATCTCCATACATATTTATAACTACCTTTATTATTTTCCGTATTCTTATGCTTCCTATTATAAAAGGGTTCTATATTTAGGTGAAATAATTAATCCTGCTGCCCGAATGGATGGTTTCTATGAAGCATGACAACAATGTGTGTATATGTTCCATACTCCTTTGTGGAAGTTGTTATATGTATAGAAGTACATTCTTAATTTGAAGGTTTATTAACAGAGATACTAAAAAGCATTGCCCATATAATTCTACTCTAAACCTGTTCTCTGATTTTTATTCATCTCACATTAAGAACCTATTTTTTTCTTTTATTATTATTATTATTTTTACTTTACAATATTGTATTGGTTTTGCCATACATCAACATGAATCCGCCACGGGTGTACACGTGTTCCCCATGCTGAACCCCCTCCCACCTCCCTCCCATACCATCCCTCTGGGTCATCCCAGTGCACCAGCCCCAAGCTTCCTGTATCCTGCATCAAAACTGGACTGGCGATTCGTTTCTTATATGACAATATTTTTAAGAACCTATTTTTTAATGACAACATCTCAAGTGCACTAATAACCTTGTAAATAAACCTCATCAGATAAGATCAGCCTTTTCTAACTAAAACTATGCAAAAGAGTATTAAAAATACACTTCTATTCATGTTAGTCTCACGGAGGAAAAGAAAAACAGAATGACGTTCACTTTAAAGATTTAAAATGATGAAAGAACAAAGGTTTAAAAGATTGTACTTCAAAGGTGACCTCAAAATTATATTAAGAACTTGAAATGGATGCCCTATTCTAGATCACTGAATATTGGTTAGTATTTGAATCTATACTCTCAGAAAATGGTCTACTTATGAGCAAGGAAATGAAATTGGATTTCCATTGGGAAAATTAACTTAAAATGGTCTGGCAAATTTTATTTTGCTAGGTTTAGAACTGGATATCTCATTTTCTTCCTGGTATGCTGTGTAGAATCTTAGCATTAAGCTATTATGAAAGTAGATGTTGACATTTATGAAAAATCACATGACTCAGTTTGATTCAGCAGTCTCCTGTTAAAATCTGTTTCAAGACTGAAAATACATAAGTAACTGGACAAAGAAGAAATGCCCTGTTTTCTAACAAATATTATTGACAGTGATAGTGATTACCAGCAGAAATCAAACAGATTAGAAAAGATAAAAACACGTCAGTATGGTCTGAAGACAAAGCAAGAATTCAAGGAATCTAGAAACTATTTTTTAAGTTTTTAAATTGAAGCACAATTGCACTCATCTCACACGCTAGTAAAGTAATGCTCAAAATTCTCCTAGCCAGGCTTCAGCAATATGTGAACCGTGAACTTCCTGATGTTCAAGCTGGTTTTAGAAAAGGCAGAGGAACCAGAGATCAAATTGCCAACATCCGCTGGATCATTGAAAAAGCAAGAGAGTTCCAGAAAAACATCTATTTCTGCTTTATTGACTATGCCAAAGCCTTTGACTGTGTGGATCACAATAAACTGCAGACAATTCTGAAAGAGATGGGACTACCAGACCACCTGACCTGCCTCTTGAGAAACCTATATGCAGGTCAGGAAGCAACAGTTAGAACTGGACATGAAACAACAGACTGGTTCCAAATAGGAAAAGGAGTACATCAAGGCTGTATATTGTCACCCTGCTTATTTAACTTCTATGCAGAGTACATCATGAGAAACGCTGGACTGGAAGAAACACAAGCTGGAATCAAGATTGCCAGGAGAAATATCAATAACCTCAGATATGCAGATGACACCACCCTTATGGCAGAAAGTGAAGAGGAACCCAAAAGCCTCTTGATGACGGTAAAAGTGGAGCGTGAAAAAGTTGGCTTAAAGCTCAGCATTCAGAAAATGAAGATCATGGCATCCAGTCCCATCATTTCATGGGAAATAGATGGGGAAACAGTGGAACAGTGTCAGACTTTATTTTTCTGGGCTCCAAAATCATTACAGATGGTGACTGCAGCCATGAAATTAAAAGACGCTTACTCCTTGGAAGGAAAGTTATGACCAATCTAGATAGTATATTGAAAAGCAGAGACATTACTTTGCCAACAAAGGTTCGTCTAGTCAAGGCTATGGTTTTTCCTGTGGTCATGTATGGATGTGAGAGTTGGACTGTGAAGAAAGCTGAGCGCCGAAGAAATTGATGCTTTTGAACTGTGGTGTTGGAGAAGACTCTTGAGAGTCCCTTGGACTGCAAGGAGATCCAACCAGTCCATTCTGAAGGAGATCAGCCCTGGGATTTCTTTGGAAGGAATGATGCTAAAGCTGAAACTCCAGTACTTTGGCCACCTCATGCGAAGAGCTGTCTC
>NW_011494896.1:6933021-6939870 GCF_000754665.1 Bison bison bison
GTCCATTCTGAAGGAGATCAGCCCTGGGATTTCTTTGGAAGGAATGATGCTAAAGCTGAAACTCCAGTACTTTGGCCACCTCATGCGAAGAGTTGACTCATTGGAAAAGACTCTGATGCTGGGAGGGATTGGGGGCAGGAGGAGAAGGGGATGACAGAGGATGAGATGGCTGGATGGCATCACCGACTCGATGGACGTGAGTCTCAATGAACTCCGGGAGTTAGTGATGGACAGGGAGGCCTGGCGTGTGGGGTCGCAAAGAGTCGGACACGACTGAGCGACTGATCTGATCTGATCTGATCTCATAATTGCTTTACAATGTTGTATTAGTTTCTGCCATATGCCCTTGTGAATCAGCTCTATGTATACATATATTACCCTCCCATGCCACCACTCAAATCCCACCCTTCTGGGTCATCACAGAGCACGGAGCTGAGTTTGGCCGATTACACATGGTAGTGTATATATGTCAATCCTATTTTCTCAATTCCTCACACCCTTTCCTTCCCCCACTGTGTCTACAAGTCCATCCTCTAAGTCTGCATCTCTTTTCCCACCTTACAAATAGTAGAACTTTTTTTTAAGTGACTTTGCTTAGTCACCTTGATAAAATCATCCAAATCTCACTTTATCATTTTTGTTGCCGTTTACACATAAGGACACTGCTGCTGCTAAGTCGCTTCAGTCATGTCCGACTCTGTGCGACCCCATAGACGGCAGCCCACCAGGCTCCCCCGTCCCTGGGATTCTCCAGGCAAGAACACTGGAGTGGGTTGCCATCTCCTTCTCCAGTGCATGACAGTGAAAAGTGAAAGTGAAGTCACTCAGTTGTATCTGACTCTTCGCAACCCCATGGACTGCAGCCTACCAGGCTCCTCCACCCATGGGATTTTCCAGCAAGAGTACTGGAGTGGGGTGCCATTGCCTTCTCTGCATAAGGACACTATATACTAGTAAATAATGCTAACCCACTGTCATTTAAAAACTTAATATGCAGTACTGCAAGGATCTCAAAGAAAACTATTTCTGTTACAGAAACATATTTTCAACTCAACATTTTTTTGCAAGCCCATTTTTTTCAGGTGTTGGATTAAGCAGATGGATGAAAAACAAAGGTAAAGTACCATTGTACCCTTGAAGAATCCCCAAGCTAATGTAAGAAATGCTTTAAATGGGCAACAAATCTACTTAATGCGAATCTCCTGCCACATAGAAATTTGCAATTTTATGAACAAGGAATCTATTTGTCACTTCCACTGAATTTCAGACTCTTTTGTGAACTATGATGGCTACTCCATTCCTTCTTAGGGATTCTTGCCCACAGTAGTAGATATAATGGTCATCTGAATTAGATTCACCCATTCCAGTCCATTTTAGTTCACTGATTCCTAAAGTGTCAATGTTCTCTCTTGCCATCTCCTGTTTGACCACTTCCAATTTATCTTGATTTATAGACTTAATAGCATATTGAAAAGCAGAGACATTACTTTGCCAACAAAGGTTCGTCCAGTTAAGGCTATGGTTTTTCCTGTGGTCATGTATGGATGTGAGAGTTGGACTGTGAAGAAGGCTGAGTGCCAAAGAATTGATGCTTTTGAACTGTGGTGTTGGAGAAGACTCTTGAGAGTCCCTTGGACTGCAAGGAGATCCAACCAGTCCATTCTGAAAGAGATCAGCCCTGGGATTTCTTTGGAAGGAATGATGCTAAAGCTGAAACTCCAGTACTTTGGCCACCTCATATGAAGAGTTGACTCGTTGGAAAAGACTCTGATGCTGGGAGGGATTGGGGGCAGGAGGAGAAGGGGACGACAGAGGATGAGATGGCTGGACGGCATCACCGACTCGATGGACGTGAGTTTGAGTGAACTCTGGGAGTTGGTGATGGACAGGCAGGCCTGGCGTGCTGCGATTCATGGGGTCGCAAAGAGTCGGACACAGAGCAACTGATCTGATCTGATGGACTTAATGCGGAGAGGGCAATGGCACCCCACTCCAGTACTCTTGCCTGGAAAATCCCATGGACGGAGGAGCCTGATGGGCTGCAGTCCATGGGGTCGCTACAAGTTGGACACGACTGAGCAACTTCACTTTCACTTTTCACTTTCATGCATTGGAGGAGGAAATGGCAACCCCCCCCAGAATTCTTGCCTGGAGAATCCCAGGGACAAGGGGAGCCTGGTGGGCTGCCGTCTATGGGGTCGAACAGAGTCGGACACGACTGAAGCGACTTAGCAGCAGCAGCAGCAGCAGCAGCAGCAGCAGCATGGACTTAACACTCCAGGTTCCTATGCAATATTGTTCTTACAGCATTGGAGTTTACTTCCATCACCAGTCACATTCACAACCGGGTGTTGGTTTTGCTTTGGCTCTATCTCTTCATTCTTTCTGGAGTTATTTCTTCACTGTTCTCTGGTAGCATATTGGGCACCTACTGACCTGGGTAGTTCATCTTTCTGTGTCCTATCTTTTTGCCTTTTCATACATGGGGTTCTCAAGGCAGGAATACTGAAGTGGTTTGCCATTCCCTTCTCCAGTGAACCACGTTTTGTCCAAACTCTTCACCATGACCCGTCTGTCTTGGGTGACCCTACACGGCATGGCTCATGGTTTCACTGAGTTAGACAAGGCTGTGGTTAATGTCAGCAGTTTGATTAGTTTTCTGTGACTGTGGTTTTCAGTCTGTCTGCCCTCTGATGGATAAGGATAAGAGGCTTATGGAAGCTCCCTGATGGGAGAGATTGACTGAAGGGGAAACTGGGTCTTGTAAGTTGAAATATATAATATATCTTAACTCTTGAAATATTCTGGCTATCTTTGTAAAACCAGATTCAATTTCAGATTGAACCAGAGGAAAAAAAAATTTAAGTGTATTCCACAGCTCAGCCTATCTTTGACCATTTTCAGTCCTCTACATACTCATATGTTTGCACTAGTGAGTTATGATTTGTATAATCTATTTCCCTTCAAATTTGCTTCTGGCAGTTATTTTCCACACACAGAAAAACTCTGATACAATCAGGAGAAAGTCTGATTTTCATAACTGGGGGTTCCAAAGCCTTTCACATATTACACAGCCCATTCTTACATTTCTTGTTTCACTTCTTACCACTGTATCTTTCAAACTATTCACACCAGATATTAGGGATCGCTTCCTTCAGAGTAATTTTTCCTGAGGATCATTGTGATGGTAAACAACTTCCTCCTGCTTTGTACACTCTGATCACTCTGTATATCTCCATCATCATGTGTCCTCAAGAGCTTGCAGTTGAGTGCTTATTATTTCTCTCATCTACCAAATGGCACATTCTTATGCCTTATTCACTATTGTATCTTCAGCAATTGATTCAGCACATAGTAAAAGTCAAAAAATAATTATTTATATTATATGAAAAATCAGATGTCAACATTGCATTTGTAAAGAACTTTATTATATTTTTGGAAGGTGTTATTCTCTTTCTGGTATCATCCATATGAAAGACAAGTCAGTACCATACATCACTAAAGGATCTTCTCAATGTGAGAAATCAAGAGAGACATCTAAAAACATGAAGAGGTATCTAAAGCACCAGTGTGTGTGTGTGTGTGTGTGTGTGTGTTAAGTCACTTCAGTCGTGTCTGACTTTTTGCCGCCCTATAGACTGTAGCCTGCCAAGCTCCTCTGTCCATGGGATTCCCCAGGCTAGAATACTGGAGTGGATTGCTATGCCCTTCTGCAGATCTTCCCAACCCAGGGACTGAATCTGCGTTTCTTATATCTTCCTGCACTGGCAGATGGGCTGTTTACCTGTAGGGCCACCTGGGAAGCCCCTAAAACATCAGATGGATATTTAAAACATGATGAGTGATGTAGATATATTAAAGAATCGAGAAATATACCTGATATTTTTTCCATGGGAGATTTTTTGAAAAAAATCCCTAGATCATCTGAAAAACATTTATATTTACAATTAGAAAGTTCATTTTTATTTTGGATTCGGTATTTGTCTGACAGCTCATATAAGGAAAATAAATGGAAAAGGAAATGTAAATTGCATCCATCCTAATTATTTAAGCTTATAATATATACTGATATATAGTATAGTATCATACTATGGATTACTAATAAATATTGGAGGAGAAAACTATCTTAGAATGATTGGACTCAACTCAATCAATTAGCAAAGTTACAAAACTAGGTGAAATTAGTCTCACAAGATCAGACAGCTGGCTTGTGGAAAAGCAGGAGCTGAAGCTGATTATCTTATCTCCCACTCTAAGGCATTGCATACCCCACTGCATACAACAATAGCAATAATAAGCATGTTTTTAGTGTTTTAGGTCTTGTAAATCGGTTTACCCATGTGGACAGATCTTGACTTTTATAGTAAGTGGAGAAAAAAGGTAACTCTAGATATTTGTTCTTAAGGAATAGAAAAATCCTTGGAAAATGAATATATTTCTTCTTTGGAAGCAAAGTTTAAGAAAAGCTGTGTTAAGAAGACTGAACTCTCTGACTTATTTAGTATTAGGGCTATTATAAGCAATCTTGATATTCATTTTTTTCATTTATTTTTGAAAATCTACTGTATACAAAGCTTATGTCAGATGGTATAAAGTCCAATGATAGAGAGAAGATCCTTTATGTAATTAAAGTTCTTTGAGGTTAGTATAAAAGTATACTGCTACTGCTAAGTCGCTTCAGTCGTGTCCGACTCCATACGACCCCATAGACCGCAGCCCACCAGGCTCCCCCGTCCCTGGGATTCTCCATTCAAGAACACTGGAGTGGGTTGCCATTTCCTTCTCCAACGCATGAAAGTGAAAGTGAAGTTGCTCAGTCGTGTCCGACTCTTAGTGACCCCATGGACTGCAGCCTACCAGGCTCCTCCATTCATGGGATTTTCCAGGCAAGAGTACTGGAGTATAAATCACTTGTTAACTCAAAGTACAAGTCATTCCTATGTCGCCTATTGAATATGAATTAATTTTATATATACGTTTATTTACTAAATATTAGATACTCTATGCATGTGGTTTATATATACAAATTTCTTGAGTTAATTTTTAGAGCCCTAGCAGTTAACATTTATACAACTACAATAATTACAATAGGGCAAAATCATATATTGGCTATAGAATAGGGCTGCAATTTCTTAACCTAAAATGTAAGTTCCTCTAAAATATATTCTAATGACTGATCTGAAAACATGCATATATTCTGAGAATGTCAAAGATCTTCTCTGTATTGGGCAGACTATTGGAAAACAGATTTAGAGAGAAGGAGTGTTAGGAAGATATAGAGAATCAAGTAAAACACAAGACCTTGTCCTAGGTGCTTTCAGATCTATTGTATCAGTTCAGCCCTTACAGTAATCCTTTAAGGGAGACTTTCATAGCAATTCCATTTTAGAGATTAAAACATGGTGGCTCTGAAAGATTACACAGGATAAAACAGGAATTTGAGATCAATTGTTTTAGCTATCAATCCAGTGCTCACACAGATTCCTTTCACAGTATGTGTGAACCCAAACAAGTTGACAATTTCTCCACCATCTAAACAGTAATATGACTTCATAATGTGTGGACCTCAGATATTGTCAACAGAAATAACACAAGTCTGTTGCTGAGAAAAGAAGTAATTATTAACCAGTGATGATAGCTAAATTCAGTGGGTTTCAAAATTTCCTCATCTGAGCAGTGATTGAAATCCGAAAAAGTCAGCCTTTAGTATGGCTCTGTTGGAACACACTGAGTCCTTCTCAAATCCTAGGCCACCATCAGTAGACTAATGAATGTGAACAAGGATGGAGAATGAACCAGTAAAGTTGGTTGATGAATGGCATGAGCCAGGAGGTAGCAGAGGAGACAGACAAACTGGAGAAAAAAGACTAGAGACCAGAGAAAAGGGAGATAAAGTGATAGAATGATGATACACTGAAAGGAAAGAAATGTGAAGTGGATATATTCCAGGAACTAAGGAAGGAGTGCCGTGCTGCTGTAAAGGGAAGGCGTGGTCTTGCTCACACAAAACTCTGCTCTTAGCAAATCCTTTACAGAACCTAACCAACATGTCCCTCAACAGTAGTGGTCTAAGTCAGTGTCAAGTATCCTACAAGTATTCAGTGGAGTTTGAATTGAGATGATCAGTTTGTCAATGAGGTGAGGAAAGATAAAGGGAGATTTTCATGTGTATGTCTCAGAGTTTAAACACAAGACAATTTCTAAAGTTCAAGAAAGGAAAGGTGGTGATCTTGAAATATCCACATTTGGTATTGAAAGGGATAGAGAGAGAGACAGAGACAGAAAGAGAGGAAAAAGAAGATAGGGATGTGAGGACAGGTGAATGAAATAAAAAGCAATGGAGAAAAATAGACCAAATAAGGATGGTCAATGCAATCTATAACAAAATACCAAGAACAGTTTCCCAATAATCTTAAAATTTTTATGGAAACACGAAAGAACCCAAATAGTGAAAACGATCTTGAGAAAGAACAGAATTAACAATTCACACTCCTTGACTTCAGAATATACTACAAAGCAACAGTTATCAAAGGAGTTATGGTACTGGCAAAAAAAACAGACACATATATCAATGGAACAGGATAAAAATTCCAAAAATAAACCCATACATATATGGTCAATTCCAGACCACCTGACCTGCCTCTTGAGAAATCTGTATGCAGGTCAGGAAGCAACAGTTAGAACTGGACATGGAACAACAGACTGGTTCCAAATAGGAAAAGGAGTACGTCAAGGCTGTATATTGTCACCCTGCTTATTTAACTTCTATGCAGAGTACATCATGAGAAACGCTGGACTGGAAGAAACACAAGCTGGAATCAAGATTGCCAGGAGAAATATCAATAACCT
>NW_011494896.1:6940358-6944389 GCF_000754665.1 Bison bison bison
CAGCCTGGGATTTTGGAAGGAATGATGCTAAAGCTGAAACTCCAGTACTTTGGCCACCTCATGCGAAGAGTTGACTCATTGGAAAAGACTCTGATGCTGGGAGGGATTGAGGGCGGGAGGAGAAGGGGACGACAGAGGATGAGATGGCTGGATGGCATCACTGACTCAATAGACATGGGTCTGGGTGAACTCCTGGAGTTGGTGATGGACAGGGAGGCCTGGTGTGCTGCGATTCATGGGGTCGCAAAGAGTCAGACACGACTGAGCGACTGAACTGAACTGAATGTACTACAAAGAAGGCAAGAATATACAATGGAGAAAAGACAGTCTCTTCAATAAGTGGTGCTGGGAAAACTGGACAGCTACATGTAAAAGAATGATATTAGACTATTCTCTGATAGTGTATACAAAAATAAACTCTACATTTATATAGCCACTATGGAAGACAGTGTGGAAATTCCTTATAAAGTTATGAATAAAACTACCATATGAGACAGCAATCCCAGTACTGGGCATATATACCCTGATGCTGCTGCTGCTGCTAAGTCGCTTCAGTGGTGTCCAACTCTGTGTGACCCCAGAGACAGCAGCCCACCAGGCTCCTCAGTCCATGGGATTTTCCAGGCAAGAGTCCTGGAGTGGGTTGCCATTGCCTTCTCCAATATATATCCTAGGCAATCTGTAATTACAAAAGACACATGTACACCAATGTTCATTTCAGCACTATTTACAATAGCTAGGGCATGGAAACAACCTAGATGTCCGTTGACAGAGGAATGGATAAAGAAGCAGTGGTACATATACACAATGGAATATTCAGTTCAGTTCAGTTCAGTCCAGTCGCTCAGTCATGAATATTACGCAACTATAAAAAAGAATGCACCTGACTCAGTTCTAATGATGTGGAAGAACCTAGAGCCTATTCTACAGAATGAAGTAAGTCAGAAAGATAAAAACAAATATCATATATTAACACATGTAGAGAGAATCTAAAAAGAAGACGGTACTGATGAACCTATTTGCAGGACAGCAATGGAGACGCAGATGTAGAGAACAGACTTATGGACACAGTGGGGGAAGGAGAGGGTGGGGTGAATTGAGACAGTAGCATTAAAACAGCTATATTATCATATGCAAATTAGATCACCAGTGGAAATTTGCTGTATGACTCAGACACCTCAAATCTGATGCTCTGTGACAACCTAAAGGGGTGGGATGGGGTGGGAGGGATGTTATAGAGAGAGGAGCTGTATGGACCCTGATGGCTGATTCATGTGATATGTGGCAGAAAACAACACAATATTGTAAAGCAATTATCTTCCAATTAAAAATAAATAAATTTAAATTAAAAAATATACCTTCCAGAAAATGAATTAAAGAATCAAAAACCATAAATCTTGTAGAAGAAAACAAAAGCAGGCACTCTTTGACATAAATTGTAACAATGCTTTTTTTTGTTTGTTTTGTCTTCTACAGCAAAGAAAACAAAAGCAAAACTAAACAAATGAGACCTCATTAAACTTAAAGCTGTTGCACAGAAAAGGAGACCATAGACAAAACAAAAAGACAACCTATAGAATGGGAGAAGCAAAGGATATGGCCAGTGAGAGATTAATAGCCAAAATATACAAACAGCTCATATTAATCAACATCAAAACCACAAAGAACCTGATGAAAAATGGGCAGAAGACCTGAATAGACAATTTTCCAAAGAGAACAAACAGATGGTCGATAGGCATATGAATAGACCCTCATTTTGATTAATTATCAGAGAAATGTAAATTAAACCCACCAAACCTCACACCTGTCAGAATGACTAGCACCTAAAAGACCGCAAGTAACAAGTGTTGGCAAGGATGTGGAGAAAAGGGAACCCTGACACGCTGTGGGTGGGGGTGTAAATTGGGGAAGGTACTATGGAAAACAGTATAGAAGTGTTTCCAAAAACTGAAAAAAAAAATAGAACTACCAGATCACTCAAAAATCCCCCTCCGGTTTTGTTCATACAAAAACACCCAAAACCACTAATTTGAAAAGATACATGAACCTCAGTGTTCATAACAGCTTTATTTACAATTGCCAAGATATGGAAGCAATCTAATGCGTACGATGGAGTATTACTGAGCCACACAAAGAATGAAATCTTACTCTTTGTGACAATGTGGATGGGCCTAGAGTACATTATGCTAAGTGGAGTAAGTCAGAGCAAGAAAGAAAAATACCAGCTGATTTCACTTTTGTGTGGAGTATAAAATAACAAAACAAATAAACACAAAAGACTCATGGATACAGAGAACAAAGGGGTGGTTACCTGTGTGTGGGGGGCAGTCAGGATAGGGGTATGGGTTAATTATAATTTACACAAATTATAGAAATTTAAATATACATAATGATTTATATAAATTACACAATAATATATAATATATATTTATATATAATATGTAAATATATATTTAATATATATAAATGTAATATATAAAATATTTTTATTTTATTTATTTTTTAATCATATGTATTTTTATTTAATTTAAAAAATTTAATTTAAATATTTTAAAATAATTTATAATATATACATTTATATAAATTACTATGTATAAAATAAATAAGTTACAAAGATGTATAGCATAACACAGGGAATATAGTCAATATTTTATAATTACTATAAATATAATATAAATTAAAAAAATTGTGAATCAGTCTGTTGTACCACTGAAACTTATATTGTACATCAAATATAATTCAATAAAAAATATAAAAAAGAATAAAAATGTCAAAAAATAATAATAATACATTGAATTGAATGGTCCTTTAAGTTTTGCATTACTTTTATATATATTTCTCAAAACTAAAGTACTGTGATACAGTAGATCATATAGAGAGCATTGTAGATTGGCTTTGTGTGCATGCTAAGTCGCTTCAGTCATGTCCAACTCTTTGCAACCCTATGGACTGTTGCCCACGAGGCTCCTCTGTCCACGGGATTCTCCAGGCAAGAATACTGGAGTGGGTTGGCATGCCCTCTGCCAGGGGATCTTCCTGCCCACGGATCAAACTGCGCCTAAATCTCCTGCATTACAGGTGGGTTCTTCACCACTGGTACCAGCTGGGAAGCCCAGATTGGCTTTACTAATTTCTAATTCAAAACAAAGTTCAGATATTTTACTTCTACTTCAGTCTCCTTATCTGTAAATTGTTGTAATGGCTTTATAACAGTTTTATTATTTTTATGTTTGAGAATTAAACAAGCCCAGCTTATATTTATGATATACTGCTGCTGCTGCTAAGTTGCTTCAGTCGTGTCCGACTCTGTGTGACCCCAGAGAACCCACCAGGTTCCCCCATCCCTGGGATTCTCCAGGCAAAAACACTGGAGTGGGTTGCCATTTCCTTCTCCAATGCATGAAAGTGAAAAAGTGAAAGTGAAGTCGCTCAGTCGTGTCCAACTCTTAGCAACCCCATGGATGTAGCCTACCAGGCTCTTCCACCCATGGGATTTTCCAGGCAAGAGTACTGGAGTGGGTTGCCATTGCCTTCTCCTTGTTTATGATATACATAGAATCTAAAAATGACATTTACATGCCATTTTCTTTTTATTCCTTTCCATTTTGTAGGGTAGGTAAACTAAGTATAAAATAAAACGGAAGCTTAAATATAAAAATTACTTAATTGAAATATAGTAATTAATGTGTATATACTAGTGGAAGGAAAGTTTCAGATCAGATCAGTCACTCAATTGTGTTCGACTCTTTGCGACCCCATGAATTGCAGCACACCAGGCCTCCCTGTCCGTCACCAACTCCCGGAGTTCACTCAGACTCATGTCCATCGAGTGAGTGATGCCATCCAGCCATCTCATCCTCTGTCGTCCCCTTCTCCTCCTGCCCCCAATCCCTCCCAGCATCAGAGTCTTTTCCAACGAGTCAACTCTTCACATGAGGTGGCCAAAGTACTGGAGTTTCAGCTTTAGCATCATTCCTTCCAAAGAAATCCCAGGGCTGATCTCCTTCAGAATGGACTGGTTGGATCTCCTT
>NW_011494896.1:6945230-6952633 GCF_000754665.1 Bison bison bison
GAAAGGCTTTGGCATAGTCAATAAAGCAGAAATAGATGTTTTTCTGGAACTCTCTTGCTTTTTCCATGATCCAGCAGATGTTGGCAATTTGATCTCTGGTTCCTCTGCCTTTTCTAAAACCACCTTGAACATCAGGAAGTTCACGGTTCACATATTGCTGAAGCCTGGCTTGGAGAATTTTGAGCATTACTTTACTAGCGTGTGAGATGAGTGCAATTGTGCGGTAGTTTAAGCATTCTTTGGCATTGCCTTTCTTTGGGAAGGAAAGTTTACTTTTGAATAAATAAATCAGGAAGGGATTCAGGAAGACAACAGGAGCTAGGTGGACTTCAAGGGCTGGCAAAAGGAGGGGAAAGCATTCCTTGTGTGGGCCCGAGGCTTTGAGGTGAGAAAGACAGGAAGTGTAGACAGAGCTAGTGATTCAGGCAGAACAGAAAAAAGACACCTGAGGAAATGAGTTCGAAGATTTGGGTTACAGACAGGTTAAAGAGGGAGATAAATAATAGGCTGGTTAGTTGAAAATTGTCGATGGGGGAGATTGCAGATTTCTGAGCAAATGCATCACTTTAGCAGAACTGTGGTTTAAGAAAAATTATTAAAAGCTCTATTTATGTAAATTAGAGATGGTAGTGCAGATAGAGAAATTTAAAGAATAGTTATCTATTCAGAAATATTTGCTCAAGTTTGGAGAAAATTACTTTTTTTTTCTTTAATTCTTTCACATATTTTATAAAACATGTTCATGAAGAGTCTAAAAGAATAAATATGAATAATTGATCCCTATAGACTGCTTCCACTTTTTTGTCACACTAGGAATTGTTTTAGGTTAATATTTCGTGCAAAAAATGAAATAAGGCTAAAAACAAAGAGAAAGACAAAAAAAAATCTTGAGTAAAGGTATTTCCTGATTGTGACTTCATTCACTTTATATTTAGAAGATACAAAGTTGGGTGGATTAGCTAAGTAGTCTGATAAATGTGCAATCAGAAGTGAGCCCACAATGACATCCAACTGCAGCTTCTTACTATGTCTGATTGAAAATTGTTTTCATCTTACATTGGCAGTTTGTATAAAATGATTCTTGCAGACCTCTCTAGATTTCTCCTTATTTTTTAGATATTGAAATTACCCTCACTGGGATTTATGTTTAAATTTGCATGATCTAGCCACCCAAGAAGGGTGTACATCTTAATCTCTGTACATCCCCTGGTGGACCAGTGCCTGCTTTACCCCCACCATACTCACACGACTGACCTTCCTACACATTTGCTTCTACCCCAGGTAGACCTGGAGAGCTTGTCAAAGGGGCAGTGAGTAGCATGCTCCTTTGCTAGTTTCCCTGGTAACTAATGAGCCAACCTGATGTCAGTTCCCCTTATGACCGGTAACTACCTCTGCTGCTGCTGCTAAGTTGCTTCAGTCGTGTCCGACTCTATGCGACCCCATGGACTGCAGCCTACCAGGCTCCTCCATCCATGGGATTTTCCAGGCAAGAGTACTGGAGTGGGGTGCCATTGTCTTCTCCCGTAACCACCTCTAGCCAGAGGCAAAGCCTGTTGCCATGTCCTGCCCAGTGTCCACACCGCCATTTCAGGACCTTGCTTTAAGACAGGTAAGCTCTCCCATCCATTAACCACTGACATCTCTGTCACTGACTCCGGGCTTTTCTTTGGTCTTAAAGCTGGGCCAGCACAGGGCTTGCAGGCCTGTAGGGTGCAGCTCAGCAAGTAGCAGAGCAGCCAGGAGACTGAGGAAACTCCCGTGAGCACCAACATGTCGGGATATGATACAGGGATGGAAAGTTGCGGGTCGTCCACTGACGTGTGGGGCCTGAAAGGTACGGGTGTAACTTCAGGGCAGCCACTTGCTAATGAGGGCCCATAAGGTTGTAGGGTGATCCTGAAAGTTGCAGAGGAAATCCTGGGGGTGCCTATCCACTAGTATGTGGGGCTCTGTTTTGGTTAGCCTTGATGAATGGGGGCTCTCAAGCGAGTATAGGGAACTCATAGACACCCCTAAGGCTTTTGGGGAAATATTGGCCACCATTACGATGGGGGGAAAAAAAGAAGTTGGGCCATAGGAAGGTAGATCCACAGCTGTGGGCTCTCCAGTGTGTGTTATGTTAAAGGTCACAAAGGCTGAGCTAAAAAAGGTTAAATTCAATGTTGTTTTGTGTTCCTATAAAAACGAGGCATGTGAATGTCAGTGAATCATATTGTTTAAACTGACTTAGCTATTTATTTATTGAAGTATATAGTTGATTTACAATGTTTCAAGTATATAAGAAAGTGATTTAGTTATACATATATGTATAATTTTTAGGTTATTTTCATTATAAATTATTAAAAGATATTGAATGCAGCTATCTGTGCTATTAGGATCTTATTGCTCATCTAATAGAGTAGTTTAATATCTGCTAATTCCAAATTCCTAATTTATCCCCCTCCCCTTCTCATTTTGGAAATATAAGTCTTTTTTTTTTTTTTTTCCTCTATGTATGAGAGTCTGTTATTGCTTGTGCTGCTGCTGCTGCTGCTGCTGCTAAGTTGCTTCAGTCGTGTCCGACTCTATGCGACCCCATAGACGGCAGCCCACCAGGCTCCCCCGTCCCTGGGATTCTCCAGGCAAGAACACTGGAGTGGGTTGCCATTTCCTTCTCCAGTGCATGAAAGTGAAAAGTGAAAGGGAAGTCGCTCAGTCGTGTCCGACTCTTAGCGACCCCATGGACTGCGGTTACTGCTTCTAAATAAGTTCATTTGTATCATTTTGTTTAGATTCTTCATGTAACTAGTATCTGACATTTGTCTTTGATTTACTTCACTTAATATGATGATCTCTAGGTCCATACTTTCTTTTTTATGGATATATAGTATTTCATTATATATATATATTCCATTATATATGTATACATACAAACATACCACATCTTCTTTATCCATTCAGGTTATGCCCCTGTCTTGGCTGTTATAAATAATGCTGCTATAATTATTGCAGTGCATCTATATTTTCAAATCAGAATTTTTGGTTTTTTGGATATATACACAGGAGTGGGATTGCTGGACCATATGGTAGCTCTAGTTTTATTTTCTTAAAGGAAATTTTGTACTGTTTTCCATAGTGGCTGTACCAATTTACACCAACAATGTAAGTAACAGTGGTGGCTTAGTCACTAAGTCATGTCTGACTCTTGTCACTCCATGAACTATAGCCCACCAGGCTCCTCTGTCCATTGGATTTTCCAGGCAAGAATACTGGAGTGGGTGGCTGTTTCCTTCTCCAAGGGATCTTCCCATCCCAGGAATCAAAGCCACATCTCCTGCATTGGCAGGCAGATTCTTTACCACTGAGCAACCAGAGAAGTCCATTCTCTCAGGACTCTGGGGTCCCCGGGGCAGGATCAGGGCTCCCTGTGACACTGTTTCGGGCTGGTTAGCTCAGCCTGGAAGGAGGTGCAGGAGGCAGTGCTGTAGCTCGGGGCCATGGCGCAGGCTGCTGGGCAGACACTGATGGAGTCCCGGGGGCGGTGCGGCTGGGCCTCCAGGCTTTTCTTCTCCAGCCCAGAGGACTCAGCTGGGACACAAAGACCTTGTGTGGACCGTAATGACCTCATGTTTCCGATTGCCTGCTGGCAGAACCTACAATGTGTGCATCAGAGTTGGCCTGAGATAGACAGCATACAGAGGTGGTTTGTAACATCCTTCTTCTGGATAACACTGTACAAGCTTTCAAAGTTAATGGCACAGCAAAAATCTCATTCAGTACCCTGGTGGGAGGAAGATGGCGGAGTAGAAGGACGTGTGCGCATAGTCTCCTGTGAGAACTCCAAAAGTGCAATTCACTGCTGAACAACCATCCACAGGAGAATGTTGGATCCCACCAAATAAAGATACCCCACATCCAAGGGCAAAGGAGAAGCCCCAGCAAGATGGTAGGAGGGGCAAAAATGAATTTAGAATCAAACCCGATACCCACCAGAGACACTTGGAGGGCTCAAACAGACCTTGTGCACACCAGGACCCAGAGACCTTACAGAGACTGAGTCAGAACTGTGTTTGAGTGTCTCCTGTGGAGGTAAAGTCATCAGTGGCCTGCCGCAGGGGCAGTGACTTTGGGTGAAGCAGACCTGAGTATGGTGTAAGCCCTCCTGGAGGAGGTTGCCTTGTGTGCATCAGAACACAGCAGAAAGGACCAGTGACCCCACAAGAGACTGAGCCAGACTTGTCCATGAGTGTCCAGGAGTCTGCAGCACAAGCGTGGGTCAGTGGTGGCCTGCTGCAGGGTCTGGGGCACTGAGTGCAGCAGTGCCTGCATGGGACCTTTTGAAGGAGGTGGCCATTATCTTCATTACCTCCACCATAGTTTGGCCTCAGGTCAAACAACAGGGAAGGAACACAGCCCCACCCATCAACAGAAAATTGGATTAAAGATTTACTGAGCATGGCCCCTGCCCATCACAATAAGACTCAGTTTCCCCCTCAGTCTTCTCTCCCATCAGAAAGCTTCCATAAACTTCTTATCCTTATCCATCAGAGGGTAGACAGAATGAAAACCATAACCACAGAAAACTAATCAAACTGATCACATGGACCACAACCTTGTCTAACTCAATGAAACTATGAGCCATACTGTGTAGGGTCACCCAAGACGGATGGGTCACTGTGGAGAGTTCTGACAAAATGTGGTCTGTGAGAAGGGAATGGTAAAGCACTTCGTTGTTCTTGTCTTGAGAACCACAAGAACGGTATGAAAAGGCAAAAAGATAGGACACTGAAAGACGAACTCCCCAGGTCAGTAGGTGCCTAATATGCTACTGGAGTTCAGAGGAGAAATAACTCCAGAAAGAATTAAGAGACAGAGCCAAAGCAAAAACAACACCCAGTTGTGGATGTGACTGGTGATGGAAGTAAAGTCTGATGCTGTAAAGAACAATATGGCATAGGAATCTGGAATGTTAGGTCCATGATTCAAGGCAAATTGGAAATGTCAAAAAGGACATGGCAAGAGAGAACATCAACATTTTAGGAATCCATGAACTAAAATGGACTGGAATGGCAGAATTTATGGACCTAACAGAAGCAGAAGGTATTAAGAAGAGGTAGCAAGAACATGCAGAAGAACTATACAAAAAAAGATCTTCATGACCCAGATAACCACGATGGTATGATCACTCACCTAGAGCCAGACATCCTGGAATGCAAAGTCAAGTGGGCCTTAGGAAGCATCACTATGAACAAAGCTAGTGGAGGTGATGGAATTCCAGTTGAGTTATTTCAAATCCTGAAAGATAATGCTGTGAAAGTGCTGCACTCAATATGCCAGCAAATTTGGAAAACTCAGCAGTGGCCACAGGACTGGAAAAGGTCAGTTTTCATCCAATCCCAAAGAAAGACAATGCCAAAGAATGCTCAAACTACCACACAATTGCACTCATCGCACACACTAGCAAAGTAATGCTCAAAATTTTCCAAGCTAGGCTTCAACAGTACGTGAACCATGAACCTCCAGATGTTCAAGCTCGTTTTAGAAAAGGCAGAGGAACCAGAGATCAAATTGCCAACATCTGCTGGATCATCGAAAAGGCAAGAGAGTTCCAGAAAAACATCTATTTCTGCTTTATTGACTATGCCAAAGCCTTTGACTGTGTAGATCACAATAAACTGTGGAAAATTCTGAAAGAGATGGAAATACCAGACCACCTGACCTGCCTCCTGAGAAACCAAATGCAGGTCAGGAAGCAACAGTTAGAACTGGACATGGAACAACAGACTGGTTCCAAATAGGAAAAGGAGTTCGTCAAGGCTGTATATTGTTACCCTGCTTATTTAACTTCTATGCAGAGTACATCATGAGAAATGCTGGGCTGGAGGAAGCACAAACTGTAATGAAGATTGCCATGAGAAACATCAATAATCTCAGATATGCAGATGACACCACCCTTATGGAAGAAAGCAAAGAAGAACTAAAGAGCCTCTTGATGAAAGTGAAAGAGGAAAGTGAAAAAGTTGGCTTAAAGCTCAACATTCAGAAAGCTAAGATCATGGCATCTGGTCCCGTCACTTCATGGCAAATAGATGGGGAAACAGTGGAAACAGTGTCAGACTATTTTTTGGGGCTCCAAAATCACTGCAGACGGTGACTGCAGCCATGAAATTAAAAGATGCTTACTTCTTGGAAGGAAAGTTATGACCAACCTAGACAGCATATTAAAAAGCAGAGACATTACTTTGTCAACAAAGGTCCGTCTAGTCAAGGCTATGGTTCTTCCAGTGGTCATGTATGGATGTGAGAGTTGGACTATAAAGAAAGCTGAGCACCGAAAAATTGTTGCTTTTGAACAGTGGTGTTGGAGAAGACTCTTGAGAGTCCTTGGACAGAAGTCCATCCTAAAGGAGTTCAGTCCTGGGTGTTCATTGGAAGTACTGATGCTGAAGCTGAAACTCCCGTACTTTGGCCACCTGATGAGAAGAGCTGACTCATTTGAAAAGACCCTGATGCTGGGAAAGATTGAGGGCAGGAGGAGAAGGGGATGACAGAGGATGAGATTGCTGGATGGCATCACCGACACAATGGACATGAGTTTGTGTAAACTCTGGGAGTTGGTGATTGACACACAAGGAGGCCTGGTGTGCTGCGGTTCATGGGTTGCAAAGAGTCGGACATGACTGAGTGACTGAACTGAACTGAACTGAACTGATAGACCCTAATATAGTAGTCTTATATTGTCTTATAAGACTCCACTCTATCCTCTACTCTGTATCTCAGTCTTTGTGACCCCATGAACTGTATCCCCCCAGGCTCCTCTGTCCCTGGAGTGGGTTGCCATTTCATTCTCCAGGGATCTTCCCAATCCAGGGATCAAACTTGTTTCTCTTGTGTCTGCAGCATTTAGATAGGTTCTTTACCACTACCGCCTCTTTGGAAGCCCATATTGTTTTATAACCCCATTTATATTATGTGGAATTTATTATTTTATGTAAGTGAATAACTTTTAAAATCTATATTAATGGTAGATCTAATTAAATTATAATTATTGTTAATTAAAATCATTAAAGATAATAGAATTTTATATTGATAATAAATTTCTATTATTAATCCAAAGGGATATCTTTGAAAAGATTTTCATACTCATGCTCACATTTATTCCCAGAGGTATGGATTTATGACGGACAAAACTACAACTTTTATTCACAGCCCCTATTTTGGGTGGGGGGTGGGCAAGGCAAGAATACTGGAGTGAGTTGCCATTCCCTTCTCCAGGAGATCTTCCTGACCCAGGGATTGAACCTGGGTTTCCTGCATTGTAGGCAGACGCTTTACCGTCTGAGCCACCAGGGAAATCTTACTTACACATAAACTTAGTTTATAAAATCTAGCCCTTTAGAGGAGAAAAAGAACTAAAATAA
>NW_011494896.1:6952733-6980186 GCF_000754665.1 Bison bison bison
TAGGTCAACTCTTTTTTTGGTAAATGGAGAAATGAAAATTTACAAACTGAGTTATCGCTTCTGGTCTGTCATCCCATAAAACCTATACATTCCCTGAGGTCAGGAATTGTATTTTTGTTGAACATTATATATTCTCACATTTGCTGAATGAATAAAACCCTTTTCATTGTTACTGAGGGGTAGAGAACTGGATCATACAAGAATCTCAGACTTCCAGATAAATGCAAACTTCAACAAAAATGGAAGCAATCTGCCTGCAAATGTGCGTGCTCAGTCATGTTCAACTCTTCATGACCCCATGGTTTCTCCTCGTAGCCCACCTGGTTCATCTGTCTGTGGAATTATCCAAGCAAGAATACTGGAGTGGGTTGCCATTTCCAGCTCCAGGGGATCTCCCTGACCAAGGGATTATACCCTTGTCTCCTGTGGCTCCTGCATTGGCAGGGGGGTTCTTTACCACTGAGCCACCTGGGAAGCCCAGAAACCATTTACTAAGCCCTTGTCCTGTGTTAGGGCTAACTGTAAGTGATTTATGTCACATGTAATTTGAAAATTGTACCTTAAAAAGGTAATCAATTATTTTTATCCTTTGTTGATTAGTACTATTAGAATTATCTCCATACCACAGGCTGGGAGATTGAGGCACAAAATGAATAAGTACCTTACTGCAAAGGTCACACATGCAGGAAGTGGGGTGGAGTTGGATTTGAACCCCAATAATCAGAGACCAGAACTCATATTCTTAATTTCCATTCTGTCCTCACTGTTTAGAACCATGCATGAAAGGCTTACTACTGTGGAAGATTAAAGCACCCACAAATGAACCCATCAAGTTGCATTCTATTCTTGATAGAAATAGGGAAATGTAGGGATTTTTTAGGTCAATTTTTATATATTGTAATATGGGAGACATTTAGTTTTATGAAAATATAAATGGTTCTAGAAACCATGTCTAATATTCAAGTGATATTCCCTTTCAATCAAAAGATTATAAGGCAATTCCATTTCTAAGAGAGAAAACCAAATCTAAGTGATGATTTTTCAGTTGAATTAATTTTTATTTCATATTTCTCAGAGTGAGGAATAAAACATTGACTTTACCTGGAACAATTTATAGTTGCATTTAATTTTGAATGAAGGGCTAAGATAGGGGGATAGATAAAAATTTAATTTTTTCTAACTCTGATATGTTTCCTGTGTTGAATCTTTAACAGTCATACTTCATATTCCTTTGACTTTAAAGTTATTGTTGGTAGAGATTTATTTACAAGGGTAGAGTACAAGTTGCAATAATAATTTAAATGATTCATCAAAGGACTGTGATATCCTCTGAATTATAACATAATCTCAGAAGGGTCTCTTCTGGAAACCTAATAAAGACTCATTTCTTCAAGTGAAGCATTTAGTTCACCTAATTGAAGAAACAGATTTTAAAATAAATAACTCGATGTTGAAGACATGCAGAAGAGTGATGCTTAGCAGTTTAGGGTGGGGTGACCGGCAGATAAAGAGAATTGACCGCTGGGAGAAGTAGGTTTGCGTATGTACACTTCCATTATTTGGCTCTGTGAATTTTCTTAATCTCAAATATTATTAGTTGATAAGCTTTTGTACAATAGAGAGTAGACACAGTGATTCCTGGAAGGTGAGTTAGGTCAACATAAATTAGAAAAGCTATGTCCAGAATTTTCCATTTCCATACAGTCCACTTTTTTGTTGCTACTTGAGAGCTTCTGCCATGTAAAATTCATCTAGGAATCTTGATAGATGTTAGGAGCAGCAGATATTATGCCTTAAGTTTTATTGTTTCCTTCTTCCTGTGCAGTTTTAAAACAAAATACTTTATTTAATTAACCATGCTAGTATTGAAGCCAAGTGTGTGTTTACCAAATTTCTGAACCAAAGCAATATCTTGGCCTATTGTTTTTCAATTTACACTTGAAACTGAGTTAGTCATTAAGAGGCTTAAAGTAGTTTCTTCTTAAGGTTGAGATATGTTAAAAAAAAAAAATAGAAGAGATTACCTTTTTGTCAGTTGTGACCTTTTGCTATCTGATTTAGTCTGAGAGCTTTCCAGCTGAAGTGCCTGCTCCATCCTCAAGAGGCCTGTGTGTCTATGTAAAGTCATTTATTTCTGAAATGCACTTGCTTCCTTTCAGCTCTGGAGGGGACCATCTTTCCTCTGGCCCCAGTGAGTATGATTTAATTCTTTTTGGATAGCTCTTTATTTAAACCTCAGCGGAATACTACAAGAAGCGATACTGAGGCTCTAACTCAATAGAATGTTTTACAGGCTTCTTCCAAACATTGCCCCTTGGTAGAATATCATTAGCCTTTTACTCTGAAAGGTTCTCAGATGTCCTCAACATGTTATAGGTGTTCAATAAATACATGCACTGCTTAATTGATCTTGTGTATTTTTCCACCTCTATTCTTTTCAGTGTCTCAGATAATAACTTCCACATACTGTTTAGTAAACTGTGGTTAAATTAAATAGAACCATATGTGTACAATGACCACTTGCATCCATGTTAGCCCCAAAGCACTAATTTAATAGGATATATAGCTTCATTTCAATATGATTCCATGTAACAGCATTTATTGAATCCCATCTATGTGCCAAGGATTCTGTTAAACATTCAAGAAAATAATGAAATAAAATAAAACATGATCTTAGCATGAAATGATATTGTCCAAATGAGGGAAGAAATAAGCAAACTCACATAATGACTATGTAATACGCACTATACAATAATGTTAATGGATCTTATATTAAGAAGTAAATGTCTTAAAAAAATAGAAATAAATGTTTCTTTCAGTGTAGTCATGGGAAAATGAAGGAGGTGGTTTTAGTGCTGAGTCTGTAAGGTAGTCTGTTAGACTAATGTAGAGTTTTATGTTGAGCAACAAAAAATCAGTGCAAAGGTTGGGAAGAAGCTGACATACAGGGGAACTAGTGGACAAAAGTTTCCTGGGCTAAATCTAGGTCAAACCATTGAAGGAGTAGCCTTACCTCAGGAAGATTATGGTCTGACCCTAAAGGGTCTTCAATTGTAAATGAAGGTGTGTGTGTGTGTATATTTTGAGAAGATAAGTACTAACAGATAATACTATTTTTTATAGGAAAGATGGTTCTGAATGAGAAGAGAATGGAAGTAATGAGAAAATGTAGAAGGCAATGCTAATTTTCTAGGTGTGACATCATAAAAGTCTAACTGAAATTTTAAAATTAATGGTACTAAACACTGAGGTTAAAAAATTAATTTTTTTTCAAATTACCTATGGCAGTTGCTCTCACACTAGCAGTATTAGCGTTAAATGTAAAGGTACTGAATCCAAAATTGGTGGGAAGAGGTAGTAATTTTGTTATAATGAGCTCTCCAAATGATTCTGATGCACATCAAAGTTCGAGAACTACTGACTGAAACTTGGAAACCTTAAAATGAATTGTAAGGGTTTCTCTTTCTGTGCAATTTAAACGCTTATTCACCATACATTTATTAGCATAATTCATTAACTCTAATATACTGCTAGTTTTAAAAGGCACTGCTATTTTGTGCCATTAAAAAAAGATGCCAATTAAAGTAACTCAAGTGGCCTGCTTTAAAATGCATCCCAATTTCAGAAGCATAAAAAAATAAAAATGTACATCTTAGAAGAACTTATAAAACATGTTGAGTTGACTGCCACAAAATCACACTGAATAAAAGAAGTGATGTTTTACAGGTACATCAATTTCCTTGCTTATTCTCATCAAATTTGAACCACAACTACATTAAACCTACATTCATTACCATTTCCTTAGCTTTGTTTGAAACTCAGACCTCATTTTTTTTTTCACTACCAATATGTTTTTATTCATTGTGTATTGCCAAGAAAAAGAAAGGGAAGGGAAAAGGGTCAGAGTGTGTTTTACAAAATGATAGTAAATGGTAAAGGAAATAACTGGCACAGCAAAATCAGCCATCAAATAAATACTGCCCACACGGGGCCACCAAAGCCTAAGGGGCTATATCTCCTGAAATTCATGAATGAGAAGAAGGGATGAGGGAAAGAACAGATGGGTATTTGCTTTTCTAACCCCCTGCCCTCCCCATAAATTCAAGATTTCATGCAAAGCTTTGGTTTCTAGCAGTATATATGGAGTTACATTCATCTGTCTCCTATTAAACAACTTTGTGGCTACTTTGACATAAGCTTCTTTCAGTTCTGTTCAGTTTAGTCACTCAGTCCTGTCCGACTCTTGCAACCCCATGGACTGAAGCACGCCAGGCCTCCCTGTCCATCACCAACTCCTGAAGCTTACTCAAACTCATGTCCATCGAGTTGGTGATGCCATCCAACCATCTCATACTCTGTCATCCCCTTCTCCTCCTGCCTTCAATCTTTCCCAGAATCACGGTCTTTTCAAATGAGTCAGTTCTACACATCAGGGGGCCAAAGTATTGGAGTTTCAGTTTCAGCATCAGTCTTTCCAATGAATATTCAGGACTGATTTTTTTAAGGATAGACTGGCTGGATCTCCTTGCAGTCTAATGGACTCTCAAGAGTCTTCTCCAACATCACAGTTCAAAAGCATTAATTCTTTGGTGCTCAGCTGTCTTTATAGTCCAACCCTCACATCCATACTTGACTACTGAGGAAGCCATAACTTTGATTGGCTGGGCCTTTGTTGGCAAAGTAATGTCTCTGCTTTTAAATATGCTGTCTAGGCTGGTCATAACTTTTCTTCTAAGGAGAAAGTATTTCTTAATTTCACAGCTACAGTTACCATCTGCAGTAATTTTGGAGCCCCCCAAAATAAAGTCTGTCACTGTTTCCACTGTTTTCCTGTCTATTTGCCATTAAGTTTTGGGACCAGGTGCCATGATCTTAGTTTTCTGAATGTTGAGTTTTAAGCCAAGTTTTTTACTCTCCTTTTCACTTTCATTGAGAGGCTCTTTAGTTCTTCTTCGCTTTCTGCCATAGGGTGGTGTCATCTGCATATCTGAGGTTATTGAAATTTCTTCTGGCAATCTTGATTCCAGCTTGTGCTTCATCCAGTACAGTATTTCTCATGATGTACTCTGCATATAAGTTAAATAAGCAGGGTGACAATATACAGCCTTGATGTACTCCTTTCTTGATTTGGAACCAGTCTGTTGTTCCATGTCCAGTTCTAACTGTTGCTTCTTGACCTGCATACAGATTTCTCAGGAGGCAGGTCAGGTGATCTGGTATTCTCATCTCTAAGAATCTTCCAGTTTGTTGTGATCCACCCAGTCAAAGGCTTTGGCATAGTCAATAAAGCAGAAGTAGATTTTTTTGAAGCTCTTTTGCTTTTTCGATGATCCAATGGATGTTGGCAATTTACCTCTGGTTCCTCTCCCTTTTCTAAATCCAGCTTGAACATCTGAAATTTCACAGTTCACGTACTGTTGAAGCCTGGCTTGGAGAATTTTGATCATTACTTTGCTAGTGTGTGAGATGAGTGCTTTGGGATAGCAAGTTTCTGAGTGACTTGGCTGTACATTCATCTTTCCTTTTGTGGTCTCCCTGCCCCACCTTCTACATGGAAGGACTCTGATTGCTCCTCTTTATCCTTGAATTAGAAATTAAAGTAGGTCTTAATCCATCCAAATACAGCAGTCCCTTTAGCATGCATCACATCAAGGAATGGGCATGACTCGAGATTGGGAACAAGGGATGGAGAGTTCTTAGCTTTGACAGGATTTTTTGCACAAATCATTTAATCATAGATACCCCACAAATTAAACATATAGGTGTATGGTCTATTTTGCGGGGCATGAAGGTGGAAAGAAGGGGTAGGAATCTAGTTTTTAGGACAGAAGATCTTGTTTGAAATAGGAAATAGAGGAAATAGAGGAAGGGGAACACAAAAGAAGGTGTTCAAGACCCCCCTCCGCCAACTTCAGGAAGAGGGGCCCTGATGCTTATGTTTCAGATCCTTTTGTTTGGTGCAGAACATTTGTCAAAGATGCTTTGGCTGTTTTTATCAATATAAAAAGAAGTTTGTAAACAATAAAACCCCAAAAGAACATGGAGAAGACCAACAACATATTTACACAAATTAGGCCACCTAGCAATCCCCAAATCAGCTACTTGTGAAGTCCTACAAAGCCCAGACAGATATAATAACTAGAGGGGGGCAGCATTGCAGGAGACAAGGATCAGACACATGTCACCCAGTGTGTTCTATGGCATTTGCTCCATGCAACACAGTGAGGTAGGTCTGCAATGATCTCATAGCATGTAAATGAAATCCCCCCTCCCCTTTCTCCTTTAGCTACCATGATACTAATCACTGCTGCAGCAGGGCAGGACCCTGCTCTGGGAACCACAGAGAAGCCATTGCTGATGGTCTGTCTGGAAGCCAAGGAAGAAAAGCCTAGAACTGTTAAAGGTTAAGGATCTTGTCCTTGCTTCATATATCCATCCCTGGGCAGCTCAAGATGGGTATGGAGGCATCGTTTTTAAAATCTTTCCTTACCAACTTAAATTTTTTGATAAACACATACACCCTGTTGTCCATGGTCAGCCTAGCCCAGTTAGATGAAAGACGGATCTGGTGTATAAAATGAATCCTGTGCTCTGGGATTATAGCTCTGCAACAGGAATCCTTTAGCACACATACAGATGACCTTTGCTTAATCTTGGCTTCCCCTCTCTGCACCTTTTACCTGGCCCAGCCTCTCCTAACCTCTATGCACATGTTTTTCTGTTCAGACCAATTTCCAATCTTTCAGTAGGAAGGAGACCAAGCCATGGGGCAACCCAGTTAGAACCTAGTCTCTCATGAAATGCTGAAGATGGAGGGGTTTCAGCAGGACACTATGACAGAAAAGTCGGCTCTAATTGGCAAAAAGGAGGTAGTTTAATAGGCTCTACACTCCAAATAGTTCTCTCTGGTGATTCAGCAACAAAAAACATTCCTGCCGAGCAGACCCGGAGCTGCTACCGACTTATCCCTGAAATTGCCCACGTACCTGAGAACACAGTGCAGGAATGAGGGCCTTAGATTAAAATACACAAAAATAAAAAACCTGAATATTTATATTATGAAAAAAATAGTTAAAATGCACAAGATATGTCATTCATACACAGCTAGTGCATTTGGCATCCTGGAGAAAGTGGGAGCTAAGGTACAGTCAGCCAAGGGAGCAAGTAAATATAATTGTGTTGGTTCAGAATGGGGTGGGAATGAGCTTAGAAGCTGCAGGTCTGCAGTTGTTCCTAACCACCCCTTTTGCCTGTCATCACAACCCACTACTTAGGACAATTCTCAACATTCTATCCCAAGAGGGGGTTATGAGGAGACAGGACGTGCAAAACCCTGCCTTGCCCCTTGAGATGTTTCCTCTCAGGGAATGTAGTGACTTGTGGGTTCAGTTCAGTTCAGCCGCTCAGTTGTGTCTGACTCTTTGTGACCCCATGGACTGCAGCATGCCAGTCCATTCTATAATACTGTCCATTACCAACTCCTGGAGTTTTCTCAAACTCATGTCCATTGAGTGGTGATGCCATCCAACCATCTCATCCTCATCCCTTCTCTTCCCAGCTTTCAATCTTTCCCAACATTAGGGTCATTTCAAATGAGTCAGCTCTTCGCATCAGGTGGCCAAAGTATTGGAGTTTCAGCTTAAACATCAGTCCTTTCAATGAATATTCAGGGCTGATTTCCTTTAGGATGGACTGATTGGATCTCCTTGCTGTCCAATAGACTCTCAAGAGTCTTCTCCAACACCATAGTTCAAAAGCATCAATTCTTCAGCGCTCATCTTTCTTTATAGTCCAACTCTCACATCCATACATGATTAGTGGGTTATCTGAATTTAAGTAGAATCTCCCTATATTTTGGCCACTCAAGTAAAAAAGGTAAGAATTTCTAGGGCATTGTATTTAGGTCTTGGTAATAATCACAGTTTTAAGACCTGGGAAACATTTTCGGGGGAGAAAAGTAGATTTCTCTTTAAACAAATCCCTTTCCACCACCACTATATTTTTTTCCAGTTATTATAGACACAAGGAGAGGAAGACAGGAGACAGCGACATTTCAGGAATTCTCACAAAGTCTGTTCATGATCTTTGGGCTGCTTGATGGGAAATGTCTGGGTCACACGAGATTTTGAAAGCACATCTGCTTCCTGAAAATTCTGCTTTTACCTTCTCCCCAGAAGAGTGTACAGCCAACCTGCACCCGCATTTTCCTTGGTTTCTATTATTAACTTCAGAACTTTGCTATTTTCCCCATATTTCCCTTCTCTCATCTCTTTTATAGTATGTCCAGATCATTCTCTCAAACCAGAAGCAGCCCAGACATCTGAGTTTGCTGTCATATATTTTCCTCAGGACTGAGCTGAGAAGGGAATGGCAAATGTCCCCAGTCTGTAGAACATG
This sequence comes from Bison bison bison, assembly GCF_000754665.1. Lineage (NCBI taxonomy): Eukaryota > Metazoa > Chordata > Mammalia > Artiodactyla > Bovidae > Bison > Bison bison. Next base: position 6,961,131 of record NW_011494896.1, read on the forward strand.
ACCTTGAGAAGAATAAGCCAAGGCAGAGTAGCTGAGGAGAAATGAAAACCAACCTGTGAAGAGAGTCTAACTGAGTAATCAGTCCTAAATGATAGGGCAGGAAATTCTAAATGCAAGGCATTGGGATTAGAAAGAGAGAGGACTAAATTAGTTCTGAAAGAGTCCGAGGGAGTCCTGAGGAGTCATCCCTGCTACTGATAGAGCAAAGTAATCTTCACCCTGTGAAGTAAGAAACTGAAATAATAGTTTTATATCCATGTTTAGCTAACAAGGTGACACTGAGCATATTTAAATGATTTTCCTAAGTCTGCAAGATTAATAAGACACTCAGATGAAGCTACTGGCCAGGGCTTTCTGTCCACAGTCCAGAAATAACCTCCTGCATGCAATGCTAGTGGGTGATATATAACACTTTCTCTGTTGTGCATGTATGCTCAGTCATCTCTGACTCTTTGTGACCCCACAGACTGTAGCCCTCCAAGCTCTTCTGTCTGTAGAATTATCCAGGCAAGAATACCGGAGAATTACTCCTTCTCCTGGAGATCTTCCTCCTGACCCAGGGATCGAACCCAGGTCTCCTGCATTGCCGGCAGATTCTTTACCATCTAGCCACCAGGGAAGCCCAGTAGAGAGTTGAGTAGTTAATTATTCAAAAGCAAAATGACACCTTTTTAATACATATGTGTGTGTATTTACACACATACATAGAATAGAATCACTTACATTCTCTAAGAATTTCTTTTATCCCCTAAAAGATGAGGAAGATTTCTTCAATCCTGCTTTGCAAGGTTGTCTTTTATGCACACACACACACACACACATCCTGATAAAATATAAATATGCTGTAGAAATCTGAGATATAATCAATATCATTATTCCATAGAAACAAGACTAAATCTTTGCTTACATTGAGTTAATTACACACACACAACAGTTGCTTCTTCTATAGAAGGCACCTTTGATGATTTTAAGAGCACAGTCTTCCCATTACTGATTTTGGCATGCGGTCCCGTGTCTGCCGTGTATGAATGTTTTTAATTTGGTAAGTGCATTAATCTCTCTAAAGTCCAGTTTCCTGACCTATAGAATACTGATAGTGCTAGCATCTCTACTGTAGGAGATTCAGTTCAGTTCAGTTCAGTCGCTCAGTCATGTCCAACTCTTTGCAACCCCATGAATCACAGCATGCCAGGCCTCCCTGTCCATCACCAACTCCCAGAGTTCACTCAAACTCACGTCCATTGAGTGAGTGATGCCATCCAGCCATCTCATCCTCTGTCGTCCCCTTCTCCTCCTGCCCCCAATCCGTCCCAGCATCAGAGTCTTTTCCAGTGAGTCAACTCTTCACATGAGGTGGCCAAAGTACTGGAGTTTCAGCTTTAGCATCATTCCTTCCAAAGAAATCCCAGGGCTGATCTCCTTCAGAATGGGCTGGTTGGCTCTCCTTGCAGTCCAAGGGACTCTCAGGAGGTTACTGAGTATTAAATAAGATAATAGTAGTCATCTTTTAATAAGTTGTCATTTAAGTCCTAAAGTTTAGTCTAACACCATGCCTGTTGGAAACCACACATTTTGTGGAAAGAACAATATATCATGGTTGGTGACCACCTATAATACCTTGACAAGAGTACTAAGTGTTTTTAAAGTTACCTTATTGGGTGCTTGAAACAAATCTTCAACCCACTTCAGTATTCTTGCTGGGAAAATCCCATGGATAGAGGAGCCTGGCAGGCTACAGTCCATGGGGTTGCAAAGAGTCAGACATGACTGAAGTGACTGAGCATGCATGCATGCAACACATCTTCACACTGCTCATTAATATCTCCATTTTGATTGACGAGCAAGTCAAGGTACAAAGAGTTTAAGTCAACTGTCCAAAGCTGTGCATGAGTGCTCAGTTCTGTCTGACTCTTTGCAACCCCATGGACTGTAGCCCGCCAGGCTCCTCTGTCCATGGGATTTCCCAGGCAAGAATACTGGAGTAGGTTGCCATTTCCTGTTCCAGGAGATCTTCCCAACACAGGGATCAAATCTGTGTCTCTTGCATCTCTTGGCATTGGCAGGCAGATTCTTACCAACTGTGCCACCCACTTGCTTATAATTGGAAGAAAATGGAGGGAAACACTGGTCTTCATGACTTCAAAACCCTTGCTTTTTCGTGCCCAACATCTCAGGAGCAGCATGAAGGGATTGATTAGATTTGTTAGTCAAGGACCTGCTACTATGATTACTGTTCTTGGTTATGCTTTTGTATTTGTCTGAGTTTCTTTCATGCAAAATTAGCTCAACTTAGAAGTATTTCTCAAGAAAGAGAAAGCTTTATGTTAATATTACTCATACTTAGCATAGAAGGAAACCTTTTCCTACATATGAATAGTAATTTTATTTCTGCCTTTAAAATGAGAAATAGGTCAACTTACTTACATATCACATTGTTTAAATTATCTTCTGGGATTTTGGCAGTTTAAGGCTTACGGGTCTTTTCTTTAGGGGGAAGATTTAGGATCTTCCCCCTAAATCTTAAGGGATCGTGGATATTCTATGCACATCCAATAAAATATTTATTAAAGAATATATAATATGACTGTAAATTTATTTGAACATTTTTCTCTAAGGAATTTGGAACCTTATGGCATAAATTACCTCATTTATCTTCATATATACTCTGCAGGGAAGAGGTTGGTAGTATTATCAGCCCAGATTAAAAATAAATGGGCAGATATAAGGCAGTTGTTTAGTTAGTCAGTCTATCATCAGGATTGATGGGTTTTCCCCAATTTGCAGGTAGCTGAGCTGGGGGTAGCCAGGCTGTGCTCAGGGGAGCAATTTCTGAGCGCAGCTGCTCCAGATGAAAACCTTAAATGGCTAAGGCGTGCCTCAGTTCGCATTTCTCTGGTCATCTGCTTATCTGCCCAGCTGGTAACTAAATAATAACATGCGACATTGTTTTCATCTGACGTGCTATTATTGGCCATTATTCTGACAACCTCATGCTTCAAGGCTCAGATGAGTCATCATTTCATCTAAAAGGGCTTTCTTGATCCTCAACAGAGTCAATCATGTCCGTGTCTAGAGTTCTGACAATTAGATGGGTGTCCATTACAACACATTAAAGGAATCTACTTTGTGTGCCTTATCTCTAAAGGCCAAGAGCTTTTGGAGGAAGAACCAAGCTTTATTTCTCTGCATCCTCAACACAGATCACAATGCTTGACACAAAAGATAACAATTAAACTTAGTTTACTGAATGACACAGGTAACTGGAAATACATTTAATATATGAGTATCAGGCTACAAAGCCATTGCCTCGGATTATATTTGCCTTTTTAGGTTGTATTTAATCACATTGATCAGTGGCTTGATTTTCTCCTTCAAATGTTATTTCTGGGTCTTACTTTCACCTTCTATAAAAAGGGGAAAGTGATAGTTATTTGTTCTTCATAGGATACCACGGGCAACAAATGGAATGAAGTATATATAAATGCTAATTTTCTAGGACTTCCACAACAAAGTATAACAGCCTGTTGCTTAAAAAACAGAAATATATTTTCTAATAGTCCCCAAGGCTAGAATTCAAAGATCACGGTGTTAACAAAGCTGATTTCTTCTAGGACCCTTCTCGACCTTAGGTGGTCATCAAGTCAAGGCAAGTGTTAGGTTGCTCAATTGTGTCCAATTCTTTGCAACCCCATGGACTGTAGCCCGCCAGGCTTCTTTGTCCATGGAATTCTCCAGGTAAGAATACTGAAGTAGGTTGCCATTCCCTTCACCAGGGGGATCTTCCTGACCCAAAGATTGAACCAGGGTCTCCTGCATTTTAGGCAGATTCTTTTACCTTCTGAGCTACCAGGGAACACCAGCTCCCTCTCTCTATCCATGATCTTTCTTCTGTGCATTTCTGGGTCCTAATCTTTCCTTCCCTTAATGATATGAGTCATATTGAGTTAGGACTTATGCTTATTAATTCATTTTACATTAATTGTTTTTGTTGTTAAATCGCTGAGTCCAACTCTTTGCTGACCCAGGGATTGAACCCGTGTCTCCTTCACCTCCTGCGTTTGCAGGTGGATTCTTTACTGCTAAACCCCTGAGGAAGTCCTTTTACATTAATTACCTTGTTTTAAAGGCTCTGTCTCCAAATACTATTCTCTTATGTAGTACTAGAGGTTAAGGGTTAAGACTTCAACCTGCAAAATTCACAGGGAAATCATTCAGCCCATGACAAAATAGAATAGGCCCAGTATGTTACCTGGCCAGTAGATCTCATTTTACTCATAGGAATATTGTTAATATCACTTATAGTCAAAGATTTCCAATAGATCAAAAATGGCTTTACTTCTTGTTAAATTGCTCCACTAGTCCCTGTCTCAGCTTACTTGGAAAGAAAAATAACATGTGGACAAGGCACACGCAATCCCAGCATGAAGTACAGAGTAGAGGGAGAAAAATGAAGAATCCTCCAAAAGAAGGGATGCTCTGAGCTCATTTACAGATTTAGCAAGAGCTTGGTGTAACCAAAAACAGATGACCCAGATGAAAAAGGTGATGCTATAAATGGTGGCACATCTTTTGAGAAGAAAAATGAAAAGCATGTGGAGGTATATTTGGCATTCAGGAGAGCTGATAGGGAGTCCTGAATGCCAAGCATGAAAGGCATTAAAAAGGAACATTTCTGTGAAAATTTAGCAGTCAAATTTTGATGGGAAAAGAGTCATTAGACAGCCATGAGTCTGCCCTGTGATGAGTGTCGAAGCAATCTCCTGACATCATCCCTGCTTCAGTCCCTGCTGTCTTCTTCCTCTCTTCTTTCCATTCCTCTGTTCCTACTGTGCTTTCTGTAAAAATGAATCAAGTATTCATTATACAATAGGCTTTGTCAGAGTACAGTGTTTTATACAGAGGTAAATAACATGCTAAAGGGGATAAAAGTACAAATATATAGGATTAGTTCCCATTATTGTGTTAGTTCTCTGAAACCATCACAAACATTGAATTGATAAATACTCAAACTATTGCTTCTAGGAAAACATACTACACACACACACACACACATACACACACACACACACACACACTGTACATTGCTTGTACATAGATTTTCAGAATTCAAATCCCTTTCACCTAGGTTTGGAGCTTCTTGTACTTCACTACACTTCTCCCTACAATCTATATTTTCTTCTGGTTACAGAAATATAAATATTATATATATATATATGTGTGTGTGTGTGTGTGTGTGTGTATGGAGAGAGAAAGACCATATAAAGGAAATGTGAATGTATATATCATTCTATAAATAATTACACATAGAATAATTATATATGTGTTTTATATATATATATATGTATGTTATATGGACTTTGCTGGTGGTGTAGACTGTAAAGAATCTGCCTGTAGTGCGGGAGACTTGGGTTTGATCCCTAGGTTGGGAAGATCCCTTGGAGAAAGGAATGGCTACCCACTCCAGTGTTCTTGCCTGAAGAATTCCATTGACAGAGAAACCTAGTGGGCTACAGCCCATGGGGATGCAAAGAGTTGGACACGACTGAATGATTTTTACTACTATATATATATATATATACACACACACACATATATATGTACATATCAGATGTATAAATGTCCAAACAATAATGTAAAGATTAGCAAGGGAAGTTAAATAACATAGCTAAAGGATTCTGAAGTTTCATTGGAAGCACCTCCAGTATTCTACACAGAAGAGTGTTTATCTATAACTCCATATATAAAATTTTCCTCTTTTTGAGTACCTACAATGTGCCAACAACTGTCCTAGGCCTTTAATATAAATTAATCCCCATAATAATGTTATAAAAGTGATGTGACAATCTTCATTGTAATATTACAAAACTGGGTCTCAGAAAAGTAAAATTGTCAAAGACTGTGCACCCTGTAACCTGCAGAGTCGAAATTTGAAACCAGATCTCCCCATGCCAGTAATCCAGACCAGTGAGGGGATCTAGTGTACTATATCACCTTGCCAGCTGATATCTCTCCTTCCTGCTCTGTCTCAAAGATCTTCATCCTGAAATAACAAGGTGCAGCAAACAGAGAAAAACAATACGAAGAGGACGAAACCGGTATTGTGTTAGAAAGATTAAAGTAGAGGAAGAATGCTGAGCAGGATCTAAGTGTGTCCACTTAGGTATAAACCTCAAACTAGAGATGGTTAACCGCAGAAGGCAATGGCACCCCACTCTAGAACTCTTGCCTGGAAAATCCCACGGACGGAGGAACCTGGTAGGCTGCAGTCCATAGCGTCACAGAGAGTCAGACATGACTGAATGACTTCATTTTCACTTTTCACTTTCATGCATTGGAGAAGGAAATGGCAACCCACTCCAGTGTTCTTGCCTGGAGAATCCCAGGGATGGCGGAGCCTGGTGGGCTGCCGTCTATGGGGTTGCACAGAGTCGGACACGACTGAAGCAACTTAGCAGCAGCAAGCAGCAGCAGCAGCGACAGTTAACAGAACAGGTATTTCTGGGAGTGGTGTTGAAAGATGAAGGAGTATTGAATTAGCCAATTGTGAAGAGGAAAGGATAACAGCTGGCAGGTAGAATAATTAGGGCAAGAAGGCAGTGAGGAAGAGGAAACAGTCTTCTGGGAAGTGAAGCTGTGGGGCCCTGGGTGTGAGCGAGGCCCGTGCAGCTGGTGGTGCTCAATCCAGCAGGAGTTGAACAGCACGTGGTCAGTATGGAGGAAGGAGATAAGTAGAAAAGGGTTTTGAAGGTAGTGATTCTAGATATGGAAATTTTCTCAAGGTGATACGTTGCAATGTTAGTTAATTTTTAAAGTGAGAAAACGGTGTTTGATCAATTTGTCAAAAAGTTTAAATGATGTATCCGAGGAATTCTTAATAAGACTGTACAAAGAGGTAGTGTGGATCCCAGAAGTGACTTTAGATGGCACCCATTCCAGTACTCTTGCCTGGAAAATCCCATGGATGGAGGAGCCTGGTGGGCTGCAGTCCATGGGGTCGCAAAGAGTCGGACACGACTGAGCGCCTTCACTTTTCACTTTCATGCATTGGAGAAGGAAACGGCAACCCACTCCAGTGTTCTTTCCTGGAGAATCCCAGGGATAGGGGAGCCTGGTGGGCTGCTGTCTATGGGGTCGCACAGAGTCGGACACGACTGAAGTCACTTAGCATTTAGCATTGAAAATATTCATTTATAAGGATAACAACAACAATAATATTAGATTTTTACTGTCTTTAATAAAGGAAAAAGAAAGATTTATGATTTATATGCTATCTTAACATAAACCACAAAAAGTACAAAGGATGTCCCAGGATCTGTTGCCTAGGGATTATACCTGCAGTTTTCATTGCTATATACATAATTGATTTGTAATATCTTTAATAGGAAAGAGACCAGTAAAATAAAATAACATAAAGTAGATAAAACAAAAGCATTTGTTTTCATAAAGTTAGGGTTGTAATGTTTTTACCTGCAGATGCAATGTTAATTATCTTGGGACTATCTCTGCTTTGTTCTTATTGTGCTGTTGTTTTGTTTTGCTTTTAACCATTTTTTTCTGCTTTCTGAGTCAATGATCCAATGCTTTCAACAATATTGAGGTAGTGGTATTAATACTTGTACACTGAAGAAGGCAGTCCCTGTCCTTAAAGATGCATGCAAAAATCAACACAAATGAACCTCAGGGACATATGGGCTACAATACACAAGCATTGCACCTATAACACACAAGCATTGAGTTGAGTAAGGAAAGATTCAGTATGTCTAAAAATGTCATATCCAGGGGCTTCCCTCGTGGTTCAGTGATTAAGAATCTGCCTTCCCAATGCACAGGACTTGGGTTCGATCCCTGGTTGGGAACTAAGATCCCACCTGCTGAGGGGATTCTAAGCCTGCGTACCACACCTGGAGAGAAACCCGCATGCTACACCTAAGACCAGATGCAGCCAAATAAATATTTTTTTAAAATGTCATATCCAAAGTTAGGAGGAAGAGAGTCCTACTCTCTCTGAAGGATTCCCTGTTACAATCTTACCCGGATCATACATGTCTATATAATTGCCCTGTAATATCCAAGGTTCTGTGCTGAGCTCAGTGAAACCAACTGGCTAGTCATACCTTGCCGGGGTCCAGCCCCGGCTGATCCAGGGTATTCGAAGCGGGGACAGCGTCGGCGACCTATTTATTTAAATATTTTATCAAAGATATAAAGAGTAATAGGATGAGGATAGCTCAGTGAGGAAATTCAGTGGAGAAAAGAGGCTGAATAAACTTCCAAAGCAGGGAATTTACATCACCTACGAAGGCCGCAGGCGTCCTCCCGTTCTCCCAAAGGAGAGGAGACACTAAGGCCTCCCTGGTCGGATCTTAGAAGCCCAGGCAAAATTAGTAGGCTTGACGAGCTTCCCCGCCTCAGAGGAAAAATTCAGCTAGAAGGTAAAAGAAAGAAAGACATGGGGAGACCAAGTTTCGGTGAACAAGGCCCGCGCTTTATTTTCCAAAGTAGTTTTTATACCTTAAGTTATGCATAGAGGATAATGGGGGAAGGGGTATAGTCATGCAGCAAGCCAGGCTTTCTTCCTGCAAACTTATCATATGCAAAAGCTTAGGTGATTTGCCTCATCTTCTGGCCCGGAGGCCTGTTAACATTTTAAGACCCTTTCTTCAGAAAACTTATTTTTCTCTAAAGGTGATTGGTCAGGAGCCACCCTCCAAAAGCATTAGATAAAGTTACATTCCTGCAGAGCAAAGGTGTGGTGGTCTATAACAAGAAAAAGAATTAACTCAAGGGTCCCAGGTTACAAACATTAAAGCTACTACTTACACCAATTATATTAATCAATACACTGCCAGGGACACAGCAGGTAACGGATATGGAAACTTAGCAGCAAACATTGGCCCAACAAGTGAAAATCCCTTCACCAATACAATTTCTAATCAATCTTTTAACTACTCAAAAGAATCTGTGTTTAGACAGTTTAGAATGTCTCCTGCCTCTCACAGTTGGGAGGCTCTGAACAATCACATGTGGCCGGAAAAACCTATTCAGGCAGGCTAGAGGACTTCCAAAGGAGTTTGTAGGTTAAACACTGTCACACCCAGGAATTATTAACTGGAACTGTAAGCTAACTCTTTTTTCAGAGAGAGGTAGTGGGGGACAGCCCCCCGTAAAGTCAGAGGTGTAGGTGAAAGCACAAAGCAGAAAGTAGGCAGACTCTGGTTTTGGGGGTAGATGCTCGAGAATTTCCAGGGGGACTCCTGAAGCTCGATCCCGCCTTTGTGTATGCCGAGCCTCCTTCCTCATGACCTTTGCCATGGGCGGAGTTCCTCACGCTGGCTCCCGGCAGTGATAGAATTCCAGTTGAGCTATTCCAGATCCTGAAAGATGATGCTGTGGAAAGTGCTGCACTCAATATGCAATATGCCGGCTCCCGGCAATTCCTAGAATACTAACTGCTTATTTGGAAAGGGAATCTCTCTGGTATAAATATTAGTTAGGGAAGCCTGTGAATAAATCAAAGGAAATTAACAAAATATTTTATCCAGAAATGTATCCGTCACTTTATTGCTTTCTTTATTTTAATGGTAATCTTGTGGAAAAAAAAATATTGTTTACTAGTTAAGTTACCATTTTGAGGACAAAGATGGTTCAGTGGCATATCGTGGATGCAAGATATGCTGTTTGTCACGTAACTGAAGAATTAGGCTCAAATTTTCTTGTAGAGGGCCAAGATATATAATTATATATAGACAGAGGAAGATACTAAATACTAAAGGCATCATGGATGCTAAGAAAAATGAATGGGTTTGAATTCTGACTGACTGCTTCCTGATTGTGTGATATTTGATCTTAGATCTCTCAGCCTGTTTCTTCAACTGTAAAAGCAGAATAACAGTGCCTCCTTTAGCTGTAAAGCTTATATGCAACTATATTATCACTTTAAATGGTTTCTAGTTGCACTTGTCTAGATTTTTAGACAAGTAACCACCCTAGTAACAAGGAAAGTGTGTCATTGTCGTGAAGTGAAACACTTTATATATTCAAAGGTAAGAATGCTATTCCTGGATTAAGAAATGAACCCTTGAAATGCATTACACACACAAAATTCAATATGCTGAAATTTTAGATCAGAAATAAGCATATGTGCACTAGATTGTTATTTTTAAAAATTAATTAGCTTTCTTTTTAGAGCAGTTCTAGGTTTATTAAAAAAAAAAAAAACTGAGCAGGAAATTCAACATCTCCCTATACTTTTCCCTATGATTAAAATCTTTACCAGTGATGAACCAATATTGCTACATTATTATTAACTAAATTCAGTAGTTTATACTTAGGTTATATCTTTGTGTGATGCGGAAAGAGAGACAGATAGACCCTTTCTACCTGGCGTGGGTCACCAGAAGTCAAGGTGAACCTGAGTTTGCATGGAACTCTCTGCTTCCCAGCCACATCAAATGATGCCAGGGGATATCATTCAACTTCAAAGGGTGTCCACTATGACAGGCATGAGGTAATTTTATCTTTACAACAAAATCTTTGTATTTTAAAAATCTATATACATGAAGTGGTCATCTGTTAAATGGATTACCTCCATTATTCTTCTGTGGAAACTGAGGTTTAGAGAAGTCAGATCACTTGCCTCGAAGTCCAGGGATAATAAGTGGCAGAAATGGAATTTGTACTTGAATGTGCTGACTCTACATTGCTGACCAGTACATTTCCAGACCTGCAGGGTGCTTCTCTGACAGCTCAAGAGGGTTGGAATGTATTGATAAATTGAATACAACTTATTATTTAATTATTAACTGTGTATTACAAGTTATAAATGTATTATATTCAAAGGAATAAAAATATGGAGGAGGAATTTTCCCTTCTCCAGGAATGTTTTCATAACTTAATATTTAATCTAATCAGCATTGACCCAGGACTTAAGCCTGGCACCCTGCTTGGCATGGAAGAGGCAAGTATTGAAGCACATTGATCAATTACCTATAGATGATCAGAAAACATTTGGTTGCACCCACAGATAAACAGTATTGCAAAGTATGGAGACAATTGCTGAAGCTAGGGATGTGCCCTTGGTATTACCAGAACACAAAGGAGGGGCAGTTGAGAGTAGCAGGGGGAGAGAAGGTCTCGTTTTCTTTTTCTTTTCTTGTTTTGTAAGCCAAGCTTGTACTCTGCGATTCTTCTTGAGTCCCAGTGATGTAATTCTGAAGCCTGGACAGCATTTGATGCCTCCCAAGTCTGTAGTAAACAGAGTTCTTTTAATGATGTGGCCTCTGCTTAAATCTCATCTCTCTTCCTCAACCTTGGTTGCCTTGCAGGTTTAGTTGCCAGTTTCTGAATCTTTTTCTTCTCTACCCAAAGTAAAAACTCTCTGAGGACCAAAAGCCTGTGTCCTATACCCCTATATCTTCATCCCCCAGCAGAGGGCTCTGTTCTTAACTCAATAATGTGTGATGAACCTAGCAAGTTATATTAAAATATATTACTGAATTACAGCTATGTCTACACATGTTAACTTAGTTGCAGCAGTGAGGTGATTTTCTGTTTAATTCCAAACAGGAATATATTTGAAATAAAGTAGAACCCGATTATCATCATAAAGGCATTGCCAAAACTCGTTTATTTAAACTCCTGGGAAGCAGTGGAAAGTAGAAGATGATAGTCTTATTTTATAGAAGGAAAAGCGGTCTATACATGCACTTATACTGCATTCCAATCCTATCCCCTGAAACTTAATGCTTACATCAGGTAAAAGTTTACTGCTCAATAGTCTCATGAAATAATAGGAAAAAACCTATTCTGGATAATGAGAGAACTAGGCTTCTGCCCTAAGATCACCAGTGGACAGCTGTGTGATGGTAGTTTCTCTAACCTCTGGTGTGAGTACTCTCTTCAGTACTACTCTGGATTCAGTACTACTACAGATTCCTTCAAAACTCTTGATGGTATTTTGCACTTAAAAAGCAAAACCTTGATGTGACTGTTAGCTTCCTAAAGTCTTTCCAGTATATCTACTTAACTAAAGCAAAGGTTAAATCAGTTTCTTAGATTCTTGGAAACTGCATCAATCATTCAATTAATAAGTTGTTTTGTTGAACACTTGTACAAAGTTTAAGAGATAAGATCCTGAGAACTTTAAAGCATTTACTGTCTTAACCTAATGGTATGGAGTATTTAATGCCCCTCCTGTATCCACTGATCTTGCACTTTGGATGGAGCATGAGCAACAGGCTATGCAAAGTGATACCTCCCTGTCACCATGGCAACCCTGCTATCAGAGTGAAATTGGATCAGGCTGTTCCCCATTCAGAATTGTTCAGAATCCTTTGATAGCTACCCTTCTTTATAACAATGTTTTACAGTCTGTGCTGTCTACTAGCCTGGTGAAATCTTCCTCTGTATGAAAATAAAGTTATGTGTCCTTATTCAGATAAAGTTGGAAAACACTGTATGTCACCCTCTTGGAGAGTGACAATACACACTAACATTTTAGAACCTTTGATAAGTCCCAAAATTCAGAAACCTGCTTTATCTTCCCAGTTTCCCTCTCCTAATTCTTCCTACTATCAGAGCTCTGGCAATGTGTCCGCATAAAACCCTCATATCTGGGACTTCCTTTTATCCAGAAGTTGGTTAAGTAAACCAGTCCTGGCCAATGAAATTTAAGTGTAATTGAATTGGGTGGAGCTTCTGGAAACAATATTTTAAAGGAAGATCCTCCTCTGTTGGCATGCTTCCTATGTTTTCATCCCCTTTCTTCCTCCTTTCTCAGACACAGATGTGAAACCTACAACAGGCATCTTGTGACCATGAGCACACAAGTTGAATTGTTGGAATGGAGTGCAGAAAGGCTGAGGAATTCTGGGTCCTAGCACAGCTGCTCTAGCCCAGAGTCCCTACCTCTGGACTTCTGGTTAAAGCAGGAAAATACATTATCTATGTAAAACACTATTTGTCAGATTATCTTATTATTTGTGACAAAATAATTCCTAAAGGTTACAGCAGGAATTTATCACTGTTTAACTTCTAACAAGATTTTCTGGAAACACTTTCAGTGATGTTGCCTCTATTACATTTACATTGGAGCTGTAATAAATTAACAAAAAGTTAGAGGCTTAAAATAACACACATTTATTATCTGAAAGTGAGAAGTTTGACACAGGTCTCACAGTGCTAGAATCAAGGCATCATTACTTTCTAGAGACTCCAGAGGAGAATTTCTTTCTTGCTCTTCCCAGCTCCTAGAGGTCACTTGTTTTCCTTGACTCACGTTTCCTTTCTTCAGCTTTAAAGTCAGTAATGTTGAATCTATCTTACTCCTCTTCTACCCCCATGTCTCACTTTCTAAACATAGCTGGGAAAGGGTTTCAGCTTTTAAGAAATCATGGAATTAGATTAGAACCCTTTGGATAATTCAGACATCATCCCCAAATCTGTAATATGATCATATCTTCAAAATCCTTTTTGCCACATGACATAACATATTCACAGGTTCTAAAAATTTGTACATGGATAACCTTGGAAGCCATGACCAAACCACCATTCGGATAAATCTCATATCCTTAGCATCAGTCTTTTGTGATCTGACTTGAATGTCACTTTCCTAGTCATCTTTTCCTCCCCATTATTCATTCTTCTTTTCTATAATTCTGTCACATGGATCCATATACTGTGATTGGGGCAATTTTACTTTCCTGGTTAGGTTACAAGCCCATCCCTTGTATTTTTAGAATCTGGGACAAACATCCAAATGGAGGTCCACCTACCTTATATATAAACAGAGAAAAACTGCAAATCAACTATCAAACTAATAAATGGATCCTATCTTATTACTATGTCAAGTACACCTTGATAATGGTCTTGAAGACTTAACTTCAAACATAGAATTGTCTTCTTCCCTCAGAATTCTACTCCAGAATGTGGCCGCACAAAAGAAAATTACCCTAAGGCTTCACAATGGTCTATGTTCTGAAACCTACATATCTGAACAACCCAGCCCATTATTCAGAGCTCCAGCCACACTCCTGACAATCAACCAAGTCTTGGCCACTATTCAGTAGTATTGTTATGACAATACAGTGCAATCTGCACTCAGAAGATTAAAGCTGGAAAAAAGTATTGCACATACTTGGGAACTCAAGTGACCTGAGTATCTAGAGCATGGTCTAGAAGGTGTGCTATGGGCTCTGGGGGAGGAGTAACATGACCTGAGAAAGGATGGAGGTTGATCCTCTAAAGTTCAGGATTTAATACATAAGCACCTCTTTCCCAGGTGTAAGGAAATTACTGCTTATATGTCTGGTTCAAAATTCTGCTCATTGGACTTCCCAGTGGTTCATTAGCTAAGAATCCACCTGCCGATGTAAGAGACATGCATTTGATCCCTGGTTCAGGAAGATTCCATACACTGTGAGGCAACTAAACCCATGCACTGCAACTTTTGAAGCCCACACTTGTGCTCCGAACAAGAGAATCTACCTCAAGGAGAAGCTTGTGCATCACAGTGAGAGAGTAGCCCCCGCTCACCACAGCTAGAGAAAGTCCACATGCAATGATGAAGACCCAGCATGGCCAAAAAAAAAAAAAAAAATTCTGCTCCTTATTTTCCTGTTAATATGATCTAGTTTATTTCTCAAGATCAACCTAATTTGTCAAACTTTCAGTGGAAGCTTTTGTGATTATCCTTCCTTATCCTAATGATGACATATTACTTTCTTTCCAGAATACAAAAAAAAGTACTTTTAAGTAATAATAACATATATAGCATATAAATGATATATAATACGTGTGGTATATATGCATATATGATGTACCTATGATTTTAATATTATATTATATATAACAATGCCCTAATATTTATTGAGGGCATTGCATGTACCATGCACTGTGCTATTTGAGCTATAGCTATTAAGTAACATACTGCTACAATCACATGGTTGTATTTTGTAGTTAGTTATATAAGTGTCTGAGCACAAGGTCTCATATAACTGAGACCTTGGTCTCATTTCATATAACTGAAGGGTTATATGAAATAATCCTTCTCTCTGTGCTGTATTTACAATAACTATGATGCACCCATCACAGAGTAAGTTTTAGATAAATGCTTGCAAAATGAATACAGGGTTGATTGGAGCTTTGTATTTGTCTGATGCTATAAGTCTCCTTATTTTCTTTTTCCTCTCCCTAGACATTTCCCAAACTGACCACAGTAGATTATTTTAACGAGGCAGTAAACAGCAATCTGAATGACTGGAGAATGAATGACTTTTCTTACCATTTTCCTAACACATGACCATTTTAAAGATACCATGGAAGGGCCTGATGTTTGGATGTTGGATAAGAAAAGTGAAAGGCCTTGATACAGCAGATATCACTGAGAATGTTGGAAACATGGTTACTTTTCCAGCCATCATGTTGACATAGTTATTTTGCAAGATAAAGTGCTAAGGGTCAAGTTTGCAGAGAGTTCACATGCAGTGGAACAACTTCCTATAAGAGATTTCAAGAGCTTTTTTTTTTTTTTTTTAATATTGAGTACATGATAATTTGTCCCCATTCTAGTCAGTCTGTGGTATATTTAGTATTTACCTCACCTGTGATAAAATGTTATACCTTTTCTCCCTTGAGCTGAACAAAGATTCTTATAAATTTCATGTTCCAATGAGTTGATAATGCATTGGCAATGAGTTATAGCCTAGTTCCTAGTGAATTTGTAAAACGAGCTTTTGGATATATTATAAAAATCAACATTATTTATGTCCTTCAGTAAATATGAATAATGAATCAGTTTAGCTTAAGTGGAATAAATCAACTCAAAATTTAATAAATGAAAGCAAGTTACAAAATACTCAGGAAGACTCATCTTTCCCTAGAGATTTTTATCAAACATACTTATCTCAGATTTCTTACATATATACATATGTGTGCGTAAGTGAAAGTCACTCAGTCATGTCATACTCTTTGAGACCCCATGAACTATACAGTCCTAGAATTCTCCAGGCCACAATACTTCAGTGGGTAGCCTTTTACTTCTCCAGGAGATCTTCCCAACCCAGGGATTGAACCCAGGTTTCCCACATTGCAGGTGGAATCTTTACCAGCTGAGCCACAAGGGAAGCTCAAGAATCCTGGAGTGGGTAGCCTATCCTTTCTCCAGCGGATCTTCTCAACCCAGGAATCGAACCAGGGTCTCTGCATTGCAGGTGGATTCTTTACCAACTGAGCTATCAGGGAAGCCCCTATATCCATATATAGACACATAAGTAAGCGAAAAGATAATAGTTTATTATTTATACAAACTGTTATTTCCTTATTGATATAAACTTATTTTCTTTTATTTAGAAAATAGCATTTTTGTTCTATATAGTAAATTGTCAACTAAAACATCTTGGGGTAGATGTAATCTGAGAAACTGAAACAAATTATATGGATCAGATATTTATGCTCAAAGAGGCTAGAAATGGAATGAGCTTAAGTAAAGTATATTTTTAACATACCTGGTTGTGACAACAGAAATATTAGATGAGTAACATAATTGCCTAAAATATCAGAAATCTTTTACTCTGCCCCTAAGGGAAACATGGTGCTGATTTGTACATAATTTTTACTTATGGTTTAAGAAGTGACATCTTTATCTCATAGTCACCTTAATGTTCCAGTGAAATATGAATAATTTCTAAAATCAGATACACCTGATTCAACCTCCAGTTCTGCAAATAACTGTGTAACATCTGACAAGTCACTAATCTTCTCTTAGCTTCTATTTACCTACCAAGTAAATATCATGCTTAATTCTTTGGATTGTTGTAAGGGTTATTCATGGGGTCTCAAAGAGTCGGACACGACTGAGCGACTGAACTGAACTGAACTGGAGGGTTATATGAAATAATCCACATAAAATGGCTGGACCATTTCTAAGCATAAATGACTAAGAAATAATTCCTATTTTTTCTTTCTACCTGACTTTAAATATTTTGGAATGAATTACATGACAAAATACAGATAAATTATGTCAACTATTAAGTTTGGGAGCAAAAACCTAGGTTGAGTTCTACATTAGACGAGTAAAGACCTGAAACCTATATTTATGATGTATACAATATACTTGAGTAGAAAAAGAAAGAAAAATCACATTTGAAGGAAGTCATTCAAATACTATCTTTTTGATGATTGACTTTTGTATACAAATTCATCAGCTAAAAGCATCTTTTCTCTCCTTTAGCTTTCATTTGGATTGGATTCTTTCAACATATTGGATTCTTGCTATAAGTTACCAGGAGTGTTAGGTGTTGTATTTTTCTCCCCCACCCTTCCCTCTCACCCTCTCTTTCTCTCTCTCTCTCCTGTGTCTGCAGTCTTTTCCTTTTAATCTCCACTTTCTTCCTGCATTCATTTCTCCTTTGTCCACCACTATTTGACTTTAGCCTCACTTCTCTATTGAAACTGTTCTATCTGAGGTCAAAAATGACTTCCTACTTTCATAAATAATCTCTTAACCTTATCTTAATTTGTTTCAGGAAAGAAGCAGGAGATGGGGGTAGGTAGGCAAAATGCTATCAGAATCGGAGGTGGGATGGGGTGTAAGGGAATGCATTAGAAATCTTGAGATGACATAGTTTAAATATTGCTAAAGTGTCTGCATTTTTGCACTGAGATTCTTTCCCGGTCTGGAGAGTTAGAGGAGCAGCAATAGATAAAATGGCCAAACAGATATAATAGAATAAAATTGGTCCTTTACTTTGTATTTTGCCTTTGACAGCTTAGTACCAATAATGCTAATAAACTACAGCTTCATTTTAATTACTCAGGCTCCAGGTCTCTCCTAGTTCAGCTCTCTTTGGCCTCTTATTTGAACAATTATAATAACTTCTAACCAGCATCCAGACAATTCCCTCGCTAATCTAACTTCCATAGTCATGAGAATCACCTTTCACGTGTGAAAATGCTATAAAGTAAAATGGCCAAAGTTTCACTACTTTAACCCAACTGTGGTTATAATTTTGTAATGTTTAGCTTTACATCATTGTATTTATATGGTATAGGTTAGTTTCTGTCCTACCAACAACACTTTGCCATAGGATAAGCATTTCCCTATGTCTCCTGGAAATACAGTAGAAAAGATTAAACTTAAACTAAGTATTGCTCCAATGCTGTCAGAAGCCCTTATGCTTGGGGCTGGTGCACTGGGACAACCCAGAGGGAGGGTATGGGGAGGGAGGAGGGAGGAGGGTTCAGGATGGGGAGCACAGGTATACCTGTGGTGGATTCATTTTGATGTTTGGCAAAACCAATAAAAAAAAAATGTTCAAAAATAAATAAATAATGGCTGAGTAATACTCCATTGTGTATATGTACCACTGCTTTCTTATCCATTCATCTGCTGATGGACATCTAGGTTGCTTCCATGTCCTGGCTATTATAAACAGTGCTGCGATGAACATTGGGGTACACGTGTCTCTTTCCCTTCTGGTTTCCTCGGTGTGTATGCCCAGCAGTGGGATTGCTGGATCATAAGGCAGTTCTATTTCCAGTTTTTTAAGGAATCTCCACACTGTTCTCCATAGTGGCTGTACTAGTTTGCATTCCCACCAACAGTGTAAGAGGGTTCCCTTTTCTCCACACTCTTTCCAGCATTTATTATTTGTAGACTTTTGGATCGCAGCCATTCTGACTGGTGTGAAATGGTACCTCACAGTGGTTTTGATCATTTCTCTGATAATGAGTGATGTTGAGCATCTTTTCATGTGTTTGTTAGCCATCTGTATGTCTTCTTTGGAGAAATGTCTATTTAGTTCTTTGGCCCATTTTTTGATTGGGTCATTTATTTTTCTGGAGTTGAGCTGTAGGAGTTGCTTGTATATTTTTGCGATTAAGTGTTTGTCAGTTGCTTCATTTGCTTATTTTTTTCTCCCATTCTGAAGGCTGTCTTTTCACCTTGCTAATAGTTTCCTTTGATGTGCAGAAGCTTTTAAGGTTAATTAGGTCCCATTTGTTTATTTTTGCTTTTATTTCCAATATTCTGGGAGGTGGGTCATAGAGGATCCCGCTGTG
>NW_011494896.1:6980286-6993975 GCF_000754665.1 Bison bison bison
TGTATGTCAGAGAGTGTTTTGCCTATGTTCTCCTCTAGGAGTTTTATAGTTTCTGGTCTTACGTTTAGATCTTTAATCCATTTTGATGAAACTGGAGCCTATTATACAGAGTGAAGTAAGCCAGAAGGAAAAACACCAATACAGTATACTAACACATATATATGGAATTTAGAAAGATGGTAACAATAACCCTGTGTACGAGACAGCAAAAGAGACACTGATGTATAGAACAGTCTTATGGACTCTGTGGGAGAGGGAGAGGGTGGGAAGATATGAGAGAATGGCATTGAAACATGTAAAATATCATGTATGAAACGAGATGCCAGGTTCGATGCACGATACTGGATGCTTAGGGCTAGTGCACTGGGACGACCCAGAGGGATGGTATGGGGAGGGAGGAGGGAGGAGGGTTCAGGATGGGGAACACATGTATACCCGTGGCGGATTCATTTTGATATTTGGCAAAACTAATACAATTATGTAAAGTTTAAAAATAAAATAAAATAAAAAAAAAACAAGAAAAAAAATAAATAAATAAATTTCAAGGTAAAAAAAAAAAAGGAACTCAATAATCACAATGTATAGAAACAAATAGTAGTAACCAAACCACTAGGATTCAAATCTTGTCTCAAACTAAATAGCTTGTGACTTTGAATAAGTAATTTGATATTGCTACATCAAAATATCTACATTAGAGAAGATATATTTGTATCATATGATTTTTGTGAGGATCAAATAGATAAAACGACTGGCACATAGTCACACATATTATATATATATACGTATATATATATTATATATATATACATATATATAATATATTCTATGTAAGTAACACATATGATATAGATCTTATACATTATATATAAGCAACACATATACTATATATATATTATATATATAACATATAGTAATGTGATTATATATATATCACATTAGTACATCTGGAAAGCATGAGGAAAACATACACACATTATATTTTCTGGGAGGGAGGTGCATGCTAATTCGCTTCAGTGTGTCTGACTTTTTGCATCCCTATGGACTGTAGCCCTCCAGGATCCTCTGTCCATGGGATCCTCCAGGTAAGAATATTGGAGTGGGTTGTCGTGCCTTCCTCCAGGGGATCTAGCTGACACAGGGATCAAACCTGCACCTCTTACATCTATGAGCACTGGCAAACGGGTTCTTAACCACTAGCACACCTGGGAGGGAGGTAAATCCGTATAACAAAAAAAGTCAAAGACTGGATTTCAAAAATCAAAGAATGGATTTCAAAAGTCAAAGAATGGATTTCAAATTTTAGATACATTGTGTCTAATGTAGCTCTAACACTAGTAGTTACTATGCAATTTTGGGCAAATATTTCTACCCAGCTACTTACAACCATGATTATATTCTACAGGTTTCATAGATGAGGAACACTAAGGGTCAGAGAGTCTCTTAACCAACATTTCACAAATGGGAAATGAAACCAAGGATTCAAAAGCAACCCCCGACTACATCGTGACCTCTGTAAAATACACACATTGATTCAAGCGATCCTGAAAATTCTTTGAACAAGCATCAATTACATGATACTCTAAAACAACTACTAAAATAAGTGAATTCACTAAATAAGTAATTCACTAAAATAAGTGAATATAGTTGTCCTACTCAGTTAAAATGTATTAACTGAGACATTATTTAACACTTTTTCATAGAGACGTTTCTGTAAAAGAAATAAAATCATCTCTGCTGATTACAAAAATAAAATACTATCCCATTCTTTACTGTGAGATTCATTTTTCTTTTCCTATTTCTTGACACAGTGCCAAAAAACATAGACGTTTAGCGATTGTTCTTTTTTTCCCCTTCTTACTTGTTAGAATGTGATGGAAAATAAATAATGAAAACCTCTTTACTGCCAAGAACTGTTCCAGTGTATTCAGAAGCTCTGCTAGTAACAATAGACATCTTTGTGTCAAAATTACCTTTACTGAGATATTTCCTCTTTCTTCTTTGATTCAAAGGTATGTTTTACAATAGCAGCATAAAGCCTACATTAAGTATAAACTTCAGGAAGTATAACTGAATAGTATAATATGTTCAGTGCCAAAGTTCACACTGCCTTGAACCTTACAAATGTCACCCTATCTTACAGGTTTCAAAAATGTGTCTTTACTGGGAATATAAGAAAGCTTCAAAGGTTTCTGAGTCAGGCTCCAGGCTCCTATAATTGGAGGGTAGATGTCTTCTCACTCAAAATGTGCCCAGAAATAGATTAGACATAAGCGAGATAGTTCTGACTGGAAGTTAAATGAAAAAGCTTATATGTTAATAAGTCCCCAGTTATGAATTAAAGATAAAAATTATTTATTGTAGAAATACCATTATGGCCCAAGGAGAACTAGATACAATATTAGAGTTATTTAAACCAAATGCTTCCTTTTTAATCAAGGAAATTGAAGTCCAGAGAGGTTAATAAGGTACATCACACAGTGAGTTCAGGAAAAAGTTGGGACTGGAATTGAGAAATTGGGACTTTTACTGCAGTGAAACTTATGATGTGTTTTTCAATGTGCCATTTATGTGTAAGACTGACATCAGGCCAGCCTACCAGAGTCTGTCATTCTGATTGTAGATATATTGCTTGGCCTTTGTTTTTAGTGAACTAACACAGAGGATTTGTGAACACCTTGTTGCATATGAAGTTGTTAAAATTTTACATTCAAGCTAAAACTGGTTTCCCTGTGGGATGCCACAGGGAAAGTGTCATGTCATTGCAAGAAAGGATCAATTTATTTTCAAACTTAAATATAAGCAAAAAGTGATATTTTTTCTGCCTAAGGGTTTAACACCCCTCTTTTCAGTGCAAATAGTAAAGACAGTACCACCAGAGAAAGAGAACCAATGGAAATGTACGAGAAACACAGAGGGGTCTTGAGTCAGGGATAGACAGCTATGGCATCCTGAGTCACAGGCAAATTTCAAAGATCATATAGCAAGAAAACAAGGCTGAGTAATACTCTACTGTGTACATGTACCACATCTTCTTTATTCATTCATTTTTTAGTGGAAATCTAGGTTGCCTCCATGTCCTGACTATTGTAAACAGTGCTACAGTGAACACTGGGATATATGTGTCTTTTTCAGTTATGGTTTTCTCAGGGTATATGCCCAGGAGTGGGATGGCTGGAGAATGTTACACAACCATAAAAAGCAACCGATTTTAGTCAGTTCTACTGAGTGGATGAACCTACAGACTGTTATACAGAGTGAAGTAGTCAGAAAGAGAAAAACAAATATTGTATATTAATGCATACGTGTGAAGTCTAGAAAAAATTGGTTGATGAGCCTATTTGCAGGGCAGGAATAGAGACACAGAGGTGGCAAACAAACTTGTGGGCATAGTGGTTGAAGGAGAGGGTGGGACAAATTGAGACAGTAGCCTTGAAACATATACATTGCTGCTACTGCTAAGTCACTTCAGTCGTGTCTGACTCTGTGTGACCCCATAGACGGCAGCCCACCAGGCTCCCCCGTTCCCGGGATCATCCAGGCAAGAACACTGGAGTGGGTTGCCATTTCCTTCTCCAATGCATGAAAGTGAAAAGTGAAAGTGAAGTTGCTCAGTCGTGTCCGACCCTCAGTGACCCCATGGACTGCAGCCTACCAGGCTCCTCCATTCATGGGACTTTCCAGGCAAGAGTACTGGAGTGGGGTGCCATACATTACCACATGTAAAATAGAAAGCCAATGGGAAGTTACTATATAACACAGGGAGCTCAACACAGTACTCTGTGACAACCTAGAGTGGTGGGATGGGGAGGAGGTTTAAGAGGGAGGGGACATGTGTATACTCATTGTTGATGTTTTACAGCAGAAACCAACACAACATTGTAAAGCAATTATCCTCCAATTAAAAAGCAAACCAGGCAAAGCCTGTGTAAAAATCATGTATTACAGACTGAGAACGCCAATACTGTATTTGGAACAAGTGAATAAGAAAAAGACACAGTGAGTCATAAAGGTTTCACCATGAGAATTTAAAATCCCATTAAAACTCTGTAAAGTGGCACCACTATGACATCATTAGGAAAAGTCAGATTGAACCAGCTCAAATATAATTGCGCCGGGCAGATTAGCGACAAATTATTCTTAGCTCCTTTAATATTAGGAACCAGAGAATGATATTGATATCATTCCTTAGAGCATTAGTACCATTAAATATGAATTAAAATAGCAGATACGCAAAAATATGTGTAATTATTTGGGAGTAGATTTCAAACTTTGATTTTAGTCATCTTAATAAATATCTCAGTTAAAATATGCACTTTACTCTCTTAATGTTGTTCAAGATACACAGATTTCAAGACTGGGTAAATCCAATCTGTTTGAAATTCAAGATTTTCATGTGTGTGCATTCTAAGTTGCTCCAGTTGTGTCTGACTCTTTGTGACCTTATGGACTGTATAGTCCGCTAAGCTCCTTTGTCCATTGGATTTTCCTGGCAACTCAGCCAATTCTGGAGTGGGTTGCCATATCCTACTCCAAGGGAACTTCCCAACCCATTGATCAAATCCATTTCTCTTACGTCTCCTGAACTGGCAGTCATATTCTTTGCCACTGGCACCACTTGGGAAACCCCATATAAGTATATTACATATATGTATATAATAACTGAAAACTCTTCATTTTGTAGATAACCCTAATTATGATAGAGTGTGTTCACTGACTTGTAAAGAGAAGCGCCAGCCAGAGAAAATAGGAAAGTTCAGCTACAGAAAATAGAAACAATAGCTAAAGTTCACTCTATTTTGCTGTAGAATTTTTATTGAAGATTTAAATTAGAGATTACAAATTGGTTCTCTCTTATGTGCCAACTGAATTAATTGTAAGAAAGAATTTTGGCATAGAGTCTGAGATTCCATCTGCTCTCAGTAGGATAAGATGTTGTATTTGAAAAATATACATATATGCCTGCTCTGGTTGACGAAAGAGGACATCAGGCCTTATGTCTGATGTAGACAATCTAAGGACTTCGAGAATATCATTACATGTTCAAAATTGTGTCAGTTCAGGCACAAAATATCTTGAGAAACACAAATCGTTGACTACTGTTCTCATGGACCTTGAAAAGTCTTACGTTATAAGAATGAACTAGAACATGTTGCATGTATATAGGTCAGTGTACTGAAAGGGTGATTTCTGCATAAATGCTAGACATGTTTTAAGAATTCAGAATCTTATGAAAGTAAAAGCCTACAAGGCAATAAATTGGCATGGTGATTGGATTAAAGATAGCTATTCTTGACCATAATAATGACTATGTGCAAATGATAATCACAATTGCTAATTTTAATCAAAATTTAGAAAATGAAAATTTAAAGTTGACATTTAAAATAAAATTTATATAAACATTCCAGACTGCTAAATATTTTGGAAAATCTAACGAAAGATGCGTAAGCACTATAAACTATGAAAACCAAAAACCATTGCTGAGAAAACTTAAATAAGATCCAAAATAACAAAGAAATGTACAATGTTCATGAATTGTAGAGAGACTTTATAACTGTAAAGATGTCAATTCTCCTCAAATTGACCTCAATCATAATGCAAGAAAAAGGGTATGTATGTGTTGAATACTGACAGGCTATTTCTAATTCATTTATATTGAAAGACAAAGCATCAAAATAGTCAAAACAATCTTGAAGAACTTACATTACCATATTTCATTTCTACTATAATTAAGAGAGTCTAGTATTGGCACAGAGATAGAAATTTAGATCAACAAAAAGAATAGTTTTCTTTCTTTCTGTCCGTGTGTCTGTTTGTCAGTCAGTCTGTCTGTCTGAAGATATACACTTTAAAAGTCACTTACAACACAGTGTCACTGCAATTCAATGAGAAGAGGATAGCACTTTCAATAAATGGTACCAGAGAAGTTGGGTATCTTGTATGGAAAAAAAGTAAATTGTTACTCCTACCTCAGACCATTCATAACTTCTAATTCAAGATGGCCTATGGACCTACAGGTAAAGCCTGAAAAAATAAAGCTCCTAGAATAAAGACAAATATCGTAGCGATCTTGCATTCAACAATTTTTAAAACAATAAACAAAATTCACTAATCATAAAATATGAGGTTGATGAATAGAACTTATTAAGATTAAAACAAAACCCTTTTTAAAAATACAACATTAATAGCCTGAAAATGCAAGCTTCTTGTTGGGAGACTGTACTGCATATATGTATATATGTTTATATATGTGTATTGGAGAGGGCAATGGCACCCCACTCCGGTACTTTTGCCTGGAAAATCCCATGGACGGAGGAGCCTGATAGGCTGCAGTCCATGGGGTTGCTAGAGTTGGACACGACTGAGCGACTTCCCTTTCACTTTTCACTTTCATGCACTGGAGAAGGAAATGGCACCCCACTCCAGTGTTCTTGCCTGGAGAATCCCAGGGACGGAGGAGCCTGGTGGGCTTCCGTCTGTGGGGTCGCACAGAGTCGGACACGACTGAAGTGACTTAGCAGCAGCAGCATATGTGTGTATATATATCCATGTGTGTGTATATATATATATATCCCTATATATAGAAAAGAAAACTTCAAAATACATTAAAAAAGGCTCAAGTCGATATAAGGAAACATGGAAAATATGAGTACAAGACTAAGTAGTCACTTTACAACACTGTGTTTTCTAGTTTATAGGCCACTTTCAAATGCTCTCTAAACATGTGCCAAAGATATTCAACATCATGTCTTGTCAAGGAAGTGGAAATTAAAATCATGTTGAGTACTTTTATGCAGCCAAAATAAATGGTCAAATATAAAAAGATGGAAAATATTGTGTTGGTAAAGATATGAAGTAACAGTTGGATATTACATATGACATATTATATATCTTATCATCTATATATCTATCTGTCATCTATCACAGGACTTTAAACTGTCACAATCAATCGGGGAAGCCACTATGGAGAATAGTATGAAGGTCCCTTAAAAAACTAAAAACAGAGTTACTATATGATTCAGCAATCCCAATCCTGGGCATTTATGTGGAGAAAACTATGATTCAAAAAGATACATGGATCCCAATATTCATAACAGCACTATGTTCAATAGCCAAGTCATGGAAGCAGCCCAAGTGCCCATTAACAAATGAATTGATAGGAAAGACATGGTGTATATATATCCACACAATAGAATGTCACTCAGCCAAAAACAAGCGAAATAATGCCATTTGCAGCAACACACATGGACTTAGAGATTATCCTACTAAGTAAATCAGAGAAAGACTAATATGATATCCCTTATATGCGGAATCTTAAGAAATGTGTAAATGAACTTATTTACAAAATTGACAGAGACTCACAGGTAAAAAACAAATGTATGATTACCAAAGGGGAAAGGGGAGTGATGAAGGATAAATTAGGAGTTTGGGATTAAAATATACACACTACTACATGTAAAATAGATAACCAACAAGGGCCTACTATATAGAATGGGAATTATACTCAATATAATAACCTATAATGAAATCATTTTGCTGCATACCTGAATCTAACACAAGACTTTAAAGCAGCTATATTTCAATAAAAATTTTTTTTTCTTTTTTTTTAAATTTTATTTTATTTTTAAACTTTACATAATTGTATTAGTTTTGCCAAAAATTTTTAAAATTAATAAAACTACACATAAAATACTAATGAATCTCATAAGCATTATGTTAAGTGAAAGAAATCATAAATAATACTTCCGACATGTATTATCACCTTACAAGTTTTCCCAGATGGCACAGTGGGTAAAGAATCTGCCTGCCAATGCAGAAGACACTTGTTCAGTCCTTGGGTAGGGAAGATTCCCTTGAGTAGGAAATGACAACGCACTCCAATATTCTTGTCTAGAAAATTCCATGGACAGAGGAGTCTTGTGGGCTACAGTCCACAGGCTTTCAAAAAGGTGGACACAACTGAGGAAGGGTGCACACACGTAAGTGATGTATATGAATTCAGTGTGTGCTTTGTGGGCTTCACAGGTGGCGCTAGTGGTAAAGAACCCGTCTGCCAATTCATGAGACATGAGAGACACAGGTTCAATCCCTAGGCCAGGAGGATCCCCTGGAGGAGGGCACGGCAACCCACTCCAGTATTCTTGCCTGGAGAATCCAAGAACAGAGGAACCTAGTGAGCTACAGTCCGTAGGGTCACAAAGAGTTGGACGCAACTGAAGTGACTTAACACACACAAGTCAGAAAACTGATTACCTTGGGATGAGTAGGTTTTGGTATTGACTGGAAAGAGCCATCAGGAAATTTTCTAAGGCTCTGGAAGTGCCCTATATTTTGGCTTAAGTGGTGAGTACATTGTTTATGCATCTGTAAATATTCATTGAGTCACACATGTAAAGCTAATGAATGTTATTGTATATATGTTGTACCCCCGAAAAGTATAAAATTTTAAAAGTTGCTCACATTTTGTAATTAGATTGCTTACTATTGAAAATATAACATGGGCTAACATTTTAAAAACGTACTTTTATACATGATGCCTTTTTAGAACCAAAAAGAAATTTAGAGATCATTTCATCCAATATTTACCAAAGCATGATTTATGACCCATCTTTGGGAGTAGTCTCCAGAGGATTTCTTAAGCATGGGCTTCTAGGACACACGCAAGGCATATCAACCTATATATTTGGCACATTGATCCAAATCTCTGAGGATAGGATTTGGAAACCTGTATTTTAAACATATCCCCTAGATTTTTTTTTTTTGTAATGTCTGCTAGAGATTGATAATTACAATCTAAATCAGCCTCTTAAAAATTGAGTCTAGGTTGGTCCAAGGATATATAATAACCTCTGTAACAGTCAGGTTAAGATTCAAATAACTTCAGGTAAATCTTACTGTAACAAATGTATTTTATCTTCATCTTCATAATTATACAACTTGGTAGCTGTTTTTGCCTTTAGCTTTTGCATGAAGAAGTCAATCCCCAGAAATGTTATCTCATTCAACTTCAGAAAATGAGTAAAACTTCCAGTATTCAAATTCATAGCTTCTGACTTAGAAGCCTCTATCACTCTGCACTTTCCACTATCTTGGACATAATTATTAACCGCACAGTCTCCACAGTTGTTATTTTATGACTCAGATTCAATGCTTTTGGTATGGATAGAGTGGTAGGGCAACTCAAATATAGCTGTTTTTTTTTTTTAATGTGTTGTAAATAGCAGCACTACATATTATATTTATATAATATGACCAGGTTAAAAATTCTATGCTTATACCAAAAAGTTTCTCATCATGTACTCAGTCTTTCATATATTCAGCCTCAGCAATTCTTAAAATGGTATTTCTGATATTCAAAGAAGTAGAATTTATTTTACCCATTACAAATTTCCCTTTTGGAATCTCTAAATCTAATGTTAAAAAAAGTTGCCTATTGTGTGAAGGATTACTAGATTATTTGCCCTTGGGTTGCAGATCCTCACCTGATGCTGAAGCAAAAGGATGGGTATATGCCATGCCAGATGGGAGGAGAAGAGAGGATTAAATGAAAGACGTTATGAAAATAAAACAAAGGCTCACTCTTTTTTCAGTCTCATATTTTGAATTAAAACAACAACAAACAAGCAGCATTTTCCCTGAGACAGTGGGAAGCAGCATCTGTTGTGTGTTACTGATTCTGGAGCACAGTCAACCTGTGAGAAACTTCTCAGAGAAAAAGGCTTATAATTATGCAACACATATGATATATCAGTGAAGGAGGGAATGGCCACTCACTCCAGTATTCTTGCCTGGGGAATTCCATGGGCTACAGCCCTTGATGTTGCAAAGAGTCAGACACGACTGAGTGACTAACACACATATGCACATGATGTATCAGGCACTTTTTAAAAGCAATTGTATATGTATCACTTCATTTCAGACTGACAAGTAGGTATCATTATTAATTTTATTTTATTAATTGAGGAATAGATGGGTCAAGTAACTTCTCTAAAACCATTCCCTCTTTCCTGGATGGAAAGATATCACTCTGTGGTTACCCATGACTGTGTATTTTCTATTATGTGATTACCATGTTCTATCTTATATCTAATAGAAGAAATAATTGTGGACAGATATCTTTCTCTGGTGAAGTTGCAAGATACATGTCTCTCTAGATCTCTGAAAATAGAGCATTCCTATGAAAATTTTCATAACTGAAACAGTGTAAAGCAAAGAAGAAATTAGCTTTGTTTTTTCCATAAAAGCAAAAGCATCTTTAGATTTATTTAGTGAAATCTAAAGAACTTGGTTAGAAATCCGAAGAATTTGGTTACTGAAAACAGGATACTAACACAGGTCTTTCGTAAAAGCTGCTGCTGCTACTGCTACTGCTAAGTCACTTCAGTCGTGTCCGACTCTGTGAGCCTGGCTGCCCACCAGGCTCCCCCGTCCCTAGGATTCTCCAGGCAAGAACACTGGAGTGGGTTGCCATTTCCTTCTCCAATGCATGAAAGTGTAAAGTGAAAGTGAAGTCGCTCAGTCGTGTCCGACCCTCAGCGACCCCATGGACTGCAGCCTACCAGGCTCCTCTATCCATGGGATTTTCCAGACAAGAGTACTGGAGTAGGGTGCCATTGCAGTGGCATAAAACTAACTTTGGAAAAGTGGGGACACCCGTTCCTCAATGCAAGTAAAAGAATCAAGGTGAAGCTCAAGAAAGGATAGCTGGGAAAAGTTGGGCTACCAACACCATTAACTACAGAAAGAGTAAACAACAATTACTGAAAACCTATGTGATGGGGACTATATTAAGTGCTTTACTCACATTGTATCGTTAAATCAACAAACACTACTTACTCTTTTTTTCTAGATAAAAAAGCTCTTAAGTGGGAATAACTTGCCCATTATGACAGCATGAGTAAGTGGCAAAACAAGAATTCAAACAAAAATCTGTTTCCAGAGCCCATTTGTCTCTTCCCACTGCACTAAATACCAAATTGTCCATGTTTCATTTTTTATTGCTGTTTGTTTTAACTACATAATGGAATAGATTCAGACTGTTTTGGATACCATATAGAAAAGCAGAGTTGTTTAAATTTGAAATGCTAACATCAGAGGTGTGATGAGATATCACTTAGCTTCTTTTCAGGAAGAAATAGAGCTATTCTTCATTTGAAAGCCACTCTCAGTGGAAGAAACAAACAAACAAAAAAAGACACACAGTAAGGATTTTCTACACTGCCTAGGTCTTCTCAATCTTTTAGCAAACATTGCTATAAAGAGGAATGTCAAGCGGTTGTTATTTCAGAGATTTGGTGTCATTTTCACAGTGAACACAGCAATTAGAAACAAAAGCTTATGAAGTCTAGCTTCTTAGTACTTAGCATGTTAATCCTGGAAAAGACAAAGGAGCAAGAGGCAGCAAGTTAACTCCTAGATAGTTTACATGCATTCACTAAAAATAAGTTAGTTTTCCAAGATTCAATAGCACATTCGTGGATTGGGTTTATTTTACTGCTTCAATATTACATAATAGGAAAGTAGGTATTAGCTTTTTTTTTTTTTTTAAAGACAAAGTCCATTAACTGTATTCATTCATTCAACAAGTGTTTATCATAATAAGGAAGAACCATCCTACAGTCTGAAAACATTAGTTGTTATCAGTCACTCTAGGGCTCCCCTGATCGCTCAGTTGGTAAAGAAACTCACCCAGTTAGTTTCAAAACTCACCCATGGCTCTTCATCTTACCTGGAATGATGTGCAAAGTTGTCAGAAGGTCCTACACAAGGCAGAGGCGTCTCTATACCATTATGCCTTTGACTGAGCTTCCTTCCCTTATACCTCTGTTATGAAGCTCCAATCAATGTACCTTGATCAAGCTCCTACCTCAGCCTTTGCATTAGCAGTTCTCTCTGCCAGGAACGGTACTGGTGATATTCTTGCCAATATCAGTATGCTTTACTCTGTCATCTCTTTCAGAACTTTACTCCCTTTACCAAGGAGCCCTTTCCTGTCAAAGTTTTTAAAATTATTCATTTGAGATAGTAAAATGATGAATACCTCCTTTGTAGTTCTCCGTAAACTACTTTCCTGCTTAACTTCCCCCGCAGCACTCACCACCTACTATGGGCTCTTTATTTGTGTATTTGTATCATTAATATTCCCCTAAAGATTAAAGCCACATGAGTGGGGTTTGTTGTTGTCTGTTTTGTTTATACCTGTGTCAACAACTCCTGAAATCATGCCTAACACATAAGAGATGCTCAGTAA
Source organism: Bison bison bison (assembly GCF_000754665.1). NCBI lineage: Eukaryota > Metazoa > Chordata > Mammalia > Artiodactyla > Bovidae > Bison > Bison bison. Next base: position 6,992,534 of record NW_011494896.1, read on the forward strand.
ATATTTGCTTTTTATCAATGGATAAGGGAAGGAGTTGGAGAAGGCAACGGCACCCCACTCCAGTACTCTTGCCTGGAAAATCCCATGGACAGAGGAGTCTGGTAGGCTGCAGTCCCTGGGGTCATGAAGAGTTGGACACAACTGAGTGACTTCACTTTCACTTTTCACTTTCATGCATTGGAGAAGGAAATGGCAACCCACTCCAGTGTTCTTGCCTGGAGAATCCCAGGGACGGGGAAGCCTGGTGGGCTGCCATCTATGGGGTCGCACAGAGTCGGACACAACTGAAGTGACTTAGCAGCAGCAGCAGCAAGGGAATGAGTGGGTAATTGAAATTACAGGATGATCTAGGAGAGAGAAAGCCAAGTTAGAACATAAACAAAGGGCCAAAGCAGAACTGATCTTGTGTCTGAAGTCTAGGAACAGGGGCCAGCAAACATGAGAACCAGTGATGTGAAGTGAGGGCAGGGCAGTAAGCAAATACTGGTGGCGCTAGTGGGAAAGAACCGACCTGCCAGTGCAGGAGACATAAGAGACGTGGGTTCAGTCCCTGAGTCAGGGAGATCCCCTGGGGCCGGGTGCAGCAACCCACTCTGGTATTCTTGCCTGGAGAATCCCTTGGACAGAGGAGCCTGGAACGCTCCACAGGGTCACAAAGAGTCGAGCAACTTAGCCTGCATGCATAGAGCCCTGAGGACTGTGAAAAGAATTTTGTTTTGCACTCTATGGCAACAGGAAATCTTCAGCAGTTTGTAAGGAGGAAAGTGATGACAACTAATTTGTATTTTAACAACTCAGCCTGGGTATGATGCAGAGAGTTAATTAGATGAAAGCAAGAATGGAACCACTACAGATGACAAGGTGAGGAAAGGTGATGACTTAAGAGCAGGACAATAGTAGAGAGATTCTGGTATGTGGTTGGGAAGACTTTTTAAAAGTCCCTGAGGAATAAGGGACCTACTTTTTTTTTTTTTTTAATTTGATTTTTTTTTTAATTGTGCAAATTTGTTTTCCTTTTTTTAATATTTTATTTTATTTTTAACTTTACAATATTGTATTGGTTTTGCCATGTAGCAACATGAATCCGCCACAGGTATACACGTGTTCCCCATCCTGAACCCTCCTCCCTCCTCCCTCCCCTTACCATCCCTCTGGGTCGTCCCAGTGCATCAGCCCCAAGCATCCAGTATCGTGCATCGAACCTGGACTGGCGACTTGTTTCATATATGATATTATACATGTTTCAATTCCATTCTCCCAAATCATCCCACCCTCTTCCTCTCCCACAGAGTCCAAAAGACTGTTCTGTACATCAGTGTCTCTTTTGCTGTCTCGTATACAGGGTTATTGTTACCATCTTTCTAAATTCTATATATATGCGTTAGTATACTGTATTGGTGTTTTTCTTTCTGGCTTACTTCACTCTGTATAATAGGCTCCAG
>NW_011494896.1:6994138-6994656 GCF_000754665.1 Bison bison bison
ATCTAAAAGTAAGACCAGAAACTATAAAACTCCTAGAGGAGAACATAGGCAAAACACTCTCCGACATACATCACAGCAGGATCCTATATGACCCACCTCCCAGAATATTGGAAATAAAAGCAAAAATAAACAAATGGGACCTAATTAACCTTAAAAGCTTCTGCACATCAAAGGAAACTATTAGCAAGGTGAAAAGACAGCCTTCAGAATGGGAGAAAATAATAGCAAATGAAGCAACTGACAAACACTTAATCGCAAAAGTATACAAGCAACTCCTACAGCTCAACTCCAGAAAAATAAATGACCCAATCAAAAAATGGGCCAAAGAACTAAATAGACATTTCTCCAAAGAAGACATACAGATGGCTAACAAACACATGAAAAGATGCTCAACATCACTCATTATCAGAGAAATGATCAAAACCACTGTGAGGTACCATTTCACACCAGTCAGAATGGCTGCGATCCAAAAGTCTACAAATAATAAATGCTGGAGAGGGTGTGGAGAAAAGGGAACC
>NW_011494896.1:6994756-7010092 GCF_000754665.1 Bison bison bison
CTTTTACACTGTTGGTGGGAATGCAAACTAGTACAGCCACTATGGAGAACAGTGTGGAGATTCCTTAAAAAACTGGAAATAGAACTGCCTTATGACCCAGCAATCCCACTGCTGGACATACACACTGAGGAAACCAGAACTGAAAGAGACACGTGTACCCCAATGATCATCGCAGCACTGTTTATAATAGCCAGGACATGGAAGCAACCTAGATGCCCATCAGCAGATGAATGGATAAGGGACCTACTTTTGCTGGAGTCAGTTTCTGTTATAATCATTCACTCTTTCAACACATAACTGAAATGGAGAATTTTTCTAGGCAGTTTGAAATATACAGAGATGGCTTATAATCAATTTCTTATATGATTACATTGGCTTAGTCATTTCCTCGTTGGCAATTTGGCTATAATTAGAGTAAAATATTACTAGAGAGAAAGAGAATTAACATTCATGACTTACGTAAGTTACATTAGGGGTAGGTGCTGTATTTCTGTTATCATTTAATCCTCTGACCAGTCCTGACAAATGGATGATTTAATCACAGAGGATAAGCTAAGTTTTCCAAGAACAGACAGATATGTGGTGGCTGAATAGAAACTGATACTTTCTGGCTCCAAGTATCCAAACTTTTCTTCCATACCAGATTCAATATTTCAATAGTCATGACTTCATAAAGTAATCTTATAATTTTTCACCTTTTTCTATTTGGAAAACACACACACAGAGGCACTCACACACATACACACGCATACACTCCATGCAAAAACAGAAAAAAAGTCAAATTTTAATAAAAAATAGAGCCTTAAAAGGGAGTTATAGATAGTCCATGAATGTGCTTTTAAAGAAGCCAGCATTAAAACATGTATAATATCATATAAGAAATGAATCGCCAGTCCAGGTTTGATGCAGGATACAGGAAGCTTGGGGCTGGTGCACTGGGATGACCCAGAGGGATGGTATGGGGAGGGAGGTGGGAGGAGGGTTCAGGATGGGGAACACGTGTACACCCATGGTGGATGCATGTTGATGTATGGCAAACCCAACACAATGTTGTAAAGTAAAAATAATAATAATAATAATAATAAATAAAAAAAGAAATAAAGCATTGAAAAAAAAATAAGCCAGAAATTTAGGTATAATTTAATATCATTCTTGGTTTTTAATTATTCTCAGTCATTATTTAATTTAATCGCATCTTTGACTTCAGGCATAAGAAGACTATTTCTTTCAATTTACCATAACTAACCTTATGCTTAGTCACTCAGTCATGTCTGACTTTTTTGCAACCCCACTGTCATCTGCCAGGCTCCTCTGTCCATGGGGATTCTCCAGGCAAGAATACTGGAGTGGGTTGCTATGCCCTCTTCCAGGGGATCTTCCCAACCCATGAATTGAACCTGGGTCTTCTGCATTGCAGGTGGATTCTTTACCAGCTGAGCTACCAGAGAAGCCCAATTAACCTTACACTTCAAATTAAAAATATTTCATTTGACATACTTCTAATGATCTAGAGGCCAGAATTAAAACAGCTCTTCTTTTCTTTTAATCCTATGAGGGAAAAAAATCATTTCAGAACTTTACTTAAAACTTATGGAAGACCTAGGTTTATTTTGCCTCTTAGAATTCTGCTTTTAACACACACAGAAAAGATATTTCCCCCAAAGGAAAAATAGTCATTAATCTCCTCTGTTATCCATCCCAAACTCTTCTGACTTCCCTTTAAAAAGACTCTCAAAGTAAGAAATCCTACACAGTACTATATATAGGATGAAGAGCTAATAAGAACCTACTGTATGGCATAGACAACTCTACTCAGGACTCTGTAGTGACCTATATGGGAATAGAATCTAAAAGAAGAGTGGATACATGCAAGACTGATTCACTTTGCTGTGTTCCTGAAACTAACACAACACTGTGAATCATCTATATGCCAATAAAAAGTAACTAAACGCGTATATTTTCAGATAAATCCCTTTCAGTAACACCATGCTATTCATTGAGTCATGTCCCTCCATCACACACACACACACACACACACACACACACACAAAGATATGCTAAGATACCTCTGAATGTGCCCCTAATTTTGTAAAAAAAAATGTCATTGCAGATGTAATTAACTAAGATGAGGTTTTACTGGAGTAGGGTGGGCCCCTAATGCAGTTTGGCATCCTTATGAGACGCCATATGAAGACAGAGACCCACAGGGAAAATGTAAAGTTTGAACTTTTAGGTAGCTTTAAACCAAGAATCACCAAAGATTGCCAGCAAATCACTGGAAAGATGTCAAAGGGAGTATGCCCATGCTGATACCTTGACTTCAGACTTCTAGGCTCCAAAACTGTAAGGAAATAAAGTTTTGTTTTTTTTAAGCCACCCAGTTTGTGGTAATCCAGTTCTGCAGCCCCAAGAAACTAATATACAATGTAAATATGTATCTCTCTCATAAATTACAACATTTTTAATGCATTGCATTTAATTCAGTTTCTCAGAGGACTCCTTTGTTACATTTATTTTTATCTATTTTAAAACATAGTACTTATTTTTCAATATCTGCTCAGCTCTTCCCTCACTTTATTAAAGTTTTGGTTGGAAATGTCTCCTCCCAAAAAAGACTTTATCTCTCCACTCTATTTAAAATAATGCCTCACAACATTTCTTATTCCCTCACTCTGCTTTGTTACTTTTATATCACATATAAATATTTTAAATTTTATTTTGTGAATATTTTCTGTTTCCCCAGACTTGAATGTACACTCTACTGGGAAAGGAATTTTGTCTTTTAACCACTTTTGTATTTCCAGTACCTGTAATAGCAACTTAGAGTTTTGGTATCCAAAGTGAAAGTGAAAGTCGCTCAGTCGTGTCCGACTCTTTGAGACCCGGTGGACTATACAGTCCATGGAGTTCTCCAAGCCAGAATACTGGAGTGGTTAGCCATTCCCTTCTTCAGGGGATCTTCCCAACCCAGGAATCAAACCAGGGTCTCCTGTATTACAGGCAGATTCTTTACCAACTGAGTTATCAGGAGGCCCCTTTCAAGTAAGCTTCAAAGACTGACAAAACAGCCATCATTTTACTGAGGAGGAATTTGCTCTTGGTACTAATTAAATATTAGAAAGGAAAAATTTCATTCATCCAATGATGGATGCTGAATAACTGAAAGAAAAACATCATCTGAGTCAAGCTGACCTGAATGCTAGGAATGCTATTTTTGTTTCCAAGTTTCCTTCTTAAAAGATTTCAGCTTTGAAGGCACTAGTTCTTCAGACTGTTTTATACACACCAAAGAAACAAATAATAATGTTTCTCAAGCCTTCTTTGCAAGTTCAAAATAGAAACGCTGCTTCATTTTCATAAAACAAATCTTTTCTATAGAAGAACATCAGCAGAGTTTACTAGAGAGCTTTTCTTATAATAGGAGCATTTAAATGGCATCATAAACAATCTGAATTTATTTATTCATTCATTCTTTTTTAAATTTTATTTATTTTAATTGGAGGCTAATTATTTTACAAAACTGTGGTGGTTTTTGCCATACATTCACATGAATCAGCCATGGGTATACATATTTGGAGGGGTGGTAATGCCACTGATAAATTAAAAGCCTTGTTGATTCTGCAGAAAGGTACTGTTAGTGTCTGATAGGATGCTTTTGTTTTATACATGATCCAAATCTTTGTTTTACATTGCTTCTATCCAAAATATTTAGGCATCTGACATTTTCAACCAAAATTTCAATTATATACTATGATTTTTATTTGTTGCAATACATTAAAATTTCAGAGGTACTTTGGGGCTCAAAAGCTAGGATTTCTAAGTCAGTATGTGCATTTCACATAATAAAGCTGTTAATGGTGAGCAAAGTATTATATACTAACTAGATTTTTCCACATCTGTATAGTATATGTATTTTGTGGTATTAAGATTATAGAACATTTTGAGTGTCAAACATGCATTTAATGTGTATTTTTAAACAAATTTATGGCAATTAAAATATTTGGAGATAAGGGTATCACATTTCGATTTGTAAAGATGTTTTTAACTCTACTGTGTCATTAAGATGCTTTGTATAATGCCAAACCAGAGCTGGAGAAAATAAGTTTAATAAATATCAAATAAATTTTCTGTAAAAAAATAAATAAATAAAGATAAGCAGCAGAGAGTCCCTTCTTCAGCCCTCCGAAAGAAATTTTAAAAAGATATATAAAACAATGTAACTTTAGTTAAGAATTGATACGCGCATGGGATAGGCATATTAATTGTTCACAGGGAGAAGAGATATTAAAGCCAGAGCTAACAACCCACCCCAGTACTCTTGCCTGGAAAATCCCATGGACGGAGGAGCCTGGAAGGCTACAGTCCATGGGGTCACTGAGGGTCAGACACAACTGAGCGACCTCACATCCACTTTTCACTTTCATGCATTGGAGAAGGAAATGGCAACCCACTCCAGTGTTCTTGCCTGGAGAATCCCAGGGACGGGGAAGCCTGGTGGGCTGCTGTCTATGGGGTTGCACAGAGTCAGACACGACTGAAGCAACTTAGCAGCAGCAGCAGTGTTGTATGAAGCCAGTCTTTTATGGCATTACCAACCTGTGCCTTTTAAGTTTGCAAAAGTTAAAAAAAAAAAAACAAAAACACTACTTGCATAGAAAGGAAGTTTCCATTATTTCATGGGTTTAAACTTATGCTAAGAAAGCAAATGTTAAAATCAGAAGTACATTTGAAGGGATAAATATACTTTAAAAATGTTTAGCCTGCAGGATTAATTTTAATGATAATTGCCTTTTTAATATAGAAAATAAAATGATTAACATTTTAAAAACCCTGATAAAAAATTGCAGGCCGTTGTACTCTAAAATGCTTGTTGGAAATTAATGATTGGCCTCTGGCATTTTCCACTAATTTTCTTCATATGAAGATTTGAAGAAGATAAGTACTTTGTCTGAATCAAGCACTTCTTGCTTTAGACTATACACTTAAAAAGTGCATAATCATTATAAAAATGATTTAATGCTCTTTAATTTTGTTCTCAGACCCCTGTTCAGAGGTGCCTGGAAAAAAAAAGGTCTAGAGGATCCAAAAGGATGATGTGATGGGCTGAATTGTGTCCCATTCCCCAAATTCTTATGCTGAAGACTTAAGCAACCCCAGAAACTGTATTTTGAGTTAATCAACCCCAGATGTGACTGTATTTTGAGTTAGGGTCTTTGAAGAGGTGTCTTACAATGAGTTTCCATCTTCATAAGAAGAGGAGATAAAGACATACAGAGTGACATCAGAAATGGTATACCCAGAGGGATAACCATGTACTAGCCAATAAGAGAAGCCTCAAAGGAAATTAACCCTGAAGACAACTTGGTCTTGGACTCCCAGCCTCCAGAACTCTGAGAAGAGAAATGTCTGTTATTTGAATCACTGGATATGTGGTAGGTTCTTATGGTAGCCCTAGCAAACTAATATCGGAGAAGGCAATGGCAACCCACTCCAGTACTCTTGCCTGGAAAATCCCATGGACGGAGGGGCCTGGTGGGCTGCAGTCCATGGGGTCGCTAGGAGTCGGACACGACTGAGAGACTTCACTTTCACTTTTCACTTTCATGCATTGGAGAAGGAAATGGCAACCCACTCCAGTGTTCTTGCCTGGAGAATCCAAGGGATGGGGGAGCCTGGTGGGCTGCCGTCTATGGGGTCTCACAGAGTCGGACACGACTGAAGCGATTTAGCAGCAGCAGCAGCAGCAGCAGCAGCAAACTAATATACTCAGCATGTATTTATTTACTTACTTGTCATAGAATGCATGGAGAATGTGATATTCTGGCTAACTTAAAGAAAAAACAAAACCATTCATAAGAATATTATTAATTTTTAAAAACTTATAGTTGACATATAATAAACTCATTTCAAATACATTAAATTGTTGTTACAACAGTGCTCTAAAAACTTAAGGCATATATGTCTTCATGAGGAAAGTCAATTATGAAAGAACCTTTTTTCTTTGGCTTGGCATAGTAAAAAATTATACTGGTTTCACTGAGGTCTATAAACAAAATATTTTAAGGCTGTAACTGATATAGAATCCAAAATAATGTATAAATAGAAAAATGATGGAATAATCCCCCAGTTTACACATGTGCTTATTCAGCACCCATTTAATAAGCAATAGTGACGAGACATCATGACATAGAGCTTTGCTGTCCAATATGGCAGTTCCTAGGTAGGGGGCTATTTAAATTTAATTTGATTTAAATTAAATAAAATTTAAAATTCTATTTTCCAGTTGCACTAGCCACATTTCAAGAGCTTAATAATCATTTGTGGCTAGTGGTTAAATTATTGATATAGATATAAAGCATTTCTAAGTTGCCAACAGAATTCCTAGTTTTCCTATCCTAGATTTTCCATTTATCAGTGATTTAATTTTTCTGTAATTCAGTTACTTTATTTGAAGATAGGGAGCAATGAGTAAGCCATTCTCAAAAGGTTATGATGAGAATTTAATGAGATAACACCTGTGAAGTTCAACTGTGAATTGAGAAATGTATGTATCATAAGTCTTGTGCTATGCAGATGAAAACTGTGATGAATCTGGTATAAATCATACTTTGAAAGAGAGTATATTGCATAAAGTAGATAATACTTGTCAACAAATAACTATCACACAAATAGAACAAGAGAGAAACATAATTAATAGGGGACTACAGAGACATTGAAGATTTTTCGCATTGCTTAGTATCAAGTCCAAACTCGTAAGAAGTCATCCATGATTTGGTCTTCTGATCTCTTCATTATTTATTTGTGTATTTTGTCTCTTGCTGGGCATCACTTTTATTTATTCTACGTTCTATGCACATTTTGAGATTCTTTTTTAACTTGGAGGATAATTGCTTTACAATGTTGTGTTGGCTTCTACCATATGACAACACAAATCAGTCATAACTCTCTCTGTATATCCCCTCCCTTACAGGCCTCCCTCCCCCATCACAGAGGTTTTTTTAATTCGGTTTTTCAAATAAGCCAAACTTCACTTCTAGACTTCATTCTTTTTCCTGGAGTGTAGTGCAATACTGGGCTGCTTCATTTTGACCCGCCAGATTCTCCCATCCTTTCACCTCTTTGAATCAGTTATTATTTCTCATCCCAGACAACATTTCTTCTCAGGCATCTTCTCTGAAACCAAACTCTCAATCATCATGATTATCATATTTGGTTGAAATGTCCTGCAAACTGAAATTCCCTGTCCCTCCTACTGACTTCATAATTATGCATCATTAATCTTTGGATCATTGTTAAATCCCAAACACCTCTCAGAGAGAGAGAATGAGACAGAGTTATGTGAGTAAAAGAAGACAAAAATTCTGCAAAGGCCGTGGCAAAATGCTTGCTGTTACAAAGTGATAATGATGGGGCAAAAATAATCAAAACTATTGTAACTGTAGAAAAATAAACATCAAAGAAGTATAACTATGTTTGGGTTATACTGAGCAACTAACACACTGGTTTGTACATACAGATGTTCACTGAGTGCGTGCATGTGTGCTAAGTTGCTTCAGTTGTGTCTGATTCTTTGTGCCCAATGAACTATAGCCTGCCAGTCTCCTCTGTCCATGGAATTCTCCAGGCAATAAAACTGGAGTGGGTTGCCATGCCCTCCTCCAGAGGATTTTCCCACCCCAGGGACTCTCTTGTGTCTTCTGCATTGGCAGGCAGGTTCTTTACCACTAGCGCAACCTGAGAAGCAAATGCTCACTAGTATATGGTTAAAACATAAGAAATATCAACATGGACATGCAGGAGAGCACCAACAGTGGACTGAATATCAAAGAACTTGGCAAATGTACCATATGTTACAGAGAAGTTGCTTTTCCTTGGAACATTCTCTATGCAAAAGGTCACTAAAGATAATTCCATATATATTTCTGGTATTTAGGGCTTCCCTGGTGGCTCAGATGGTAAAGAATACACCTGCAATGTGGGAGACCCAGGTTCAATCCTGGGTTGGGAAGATCCCTGGAGAAGGGAACGACTGCCCACTCCAGCATTCTGGCTTGGAGAATTCCATGGACAGAGGAGCCTGTCAGGCTACTGTCCATGGGGTTGCAAAGAGTCGGATATGACTGAGCAACTTTGACTTTACTTCAGGTATTTATGGGCACAGAGAAGTTCCCTCTGTTGGAAAATATGTTTATATTTTTAACAATTAGAGTTCAAATAACTTATAATTCCTCTACAAAAGTTAAGAGGTTGAGGATAGGATGTTTTGGAAGAATAAATAGCAGTCAAATATTGAAATCCCGTTTTACCCTTATGTAATTGTCCTTCAGTTTTTCCCTTTATATTGGGTACTCAAAGTAGAACCTGTAAAACTCAATTCCTAAATATATAGAACAATGGTTATTCCTACAAAAATGAGTTCAGAAAACTTTATTAAATCCCTAAGTATGGTGAGCTAACTCGATGGAATTTGTAAGTATGAGGGAGAGAGATTAATATAAGGATAATCTAATTAAATAATTGTTGTGTTGTAAGTTATGAGCTTTCAATTAAATAAAGTCTTAAATTATTCTTTTTGCCTCTGCTAATTAGTGGATTTTGTATTTGCTTCAGTTAAGCATGAAGACTGATACTAGTACAGTCTTTTCACTTCAGGGACTGAATTTGCAATTTTCCTAGTCTTCTGGGATTTAATGCAATTAAAATGAAATTGAATCCTTAGCTTCATCCTGCTGAGGGAGTTCACTAGACAGACAACCTCACAGATTCACAGAGTATGGACTTGAATAAAGTGGAGTTGCTACTTTATTACCATTCCTGTTGTGTTTATATACTGTCTTCTTCATGGAGTTATCCTGATCTATCTGGTTGGTATTAATCTCTGGGTTCTCTAAAGGTCCATGTGGGACCTCATATTTGCAGTCATGATAATATGTCTTATTTACTCATCTTTCTTCCTTAACAGGTTATAAGTGATGAAGACAAGTACAATGTCTTATTATCATTTGTATGCCTGCAGTGATGAGATCATTGTTGGTAAGCCCAAGGTTTGATGCATTGTAGGTGCCAAGAAGTTCCTTCATGTGTTGTCTCACTGGGCACATACAACGCTCTGCCTTGATTGACCAAGGGCATATGCGTATGTGTAGGGCATTTGTTCAAAGCTGTGCTCCTCAGATTCATCGTCAGTTGATTCATTTTGGTATGTTTTTGACTATTATAAATAATAGGGCTTCCAGGGGTACTGTCAGCAGACACAGATTTATTGTGGCTAACACTTTCTCTTTCCCAAGGGTCTAATGGAAGAATGGACACAAACTCTGGAAGTAGACTACCCCAGATCAAGTTCTACTACTTATTTCTTTGAATTTAAATTTCTTTGATTTCTTATTTAAAGAATGAAAATATTAGTGCTTTGCTTATTAAGTTTAAAAGAGGATTTAAATCAAAGGATTTATTGTTGTGAGGATTAAAATTATATGCACATATGTGTGTGAATATATATACATATATAATTATATATAACTTCTTATGTGGAATCAGTGTCTTGTACAAGAAAATGCAGGGTGCACTCATATTTTTAGGGTGGAATAAGTTCAGCCATGACAGTAAATGCAAAAAAAAAAAAGTGAATTAAGGTGATTTGGTAGAAGAATCTTTATTAAAATAAGACTTTTGGATCACTTATATGAGGTTTACTTGAAGTATCTTTTTTTTTAAAGTCAGAATTATTGACCATTCATGTGTGTGTGCTCCGTCATTGTTGTGTCTGATTCTCTGCATCCCTATAGATTATAGCCCACCAGGCTCCTCTGTCCAGGGGATTTTCCCAGGCAAGCATACTGGAATGGGTTACCATTTACTCCTCCAGGATTCTTGAGCATATCCCAGATCAACTGAGTTAGGGAACATAATGGGAGGACCACAAATATGAGATTTAACATTTTTACTTAAGTGATTCCTGTGAAGATTAAAGTTTAATTATCACTTATCTGGGATAATATGTTAAATCCAACAAGGTGCAATTTAATGGAAATATACACCAATGCTTACTATGTTTGCACTTGGGTTAGACTGGTAATAAAGACCATTAAGGATTCTTGTCAGTAGCACAGCTTATGTTAAATGTGAGATGAGATTGCCAATAAATATACTGTGAATTTTTTCTAAGTTAATATTCACCTATTTATTCATGCTTTCACTCCTGTCAGTTGCTTTATACATTTATTCAGTCACCTGACTCATGTGTGTGTGCTCAGTCGTTCACTCATGTCAGACCCTTCGTGACCCTATGGACAGTAGTCCACCAGGCTCCTCTGTCCATGAGATTATCCCAGCAAGAATACTGGAATGGATTCAACTGATGCTTACTGTGAAGAAAAACTCTAGGTGAAGTAAAATTAAGTTTTTCTCTACTTTTAAATATTTTTAAATCTGAAAGTGGAGACAAATGAGGTAATCTGAATTATAATATTGAATAGTTATCAGATTAGGTATAACATGGCGTGCTAAAAATGAAAGGAGGTGTGCCTCAGCCAGGTGGTTGCTGATAAATACTCTAAGGTGGGTAGGAGTTAGCCAATTAAAGGGACTGTGTCAAGAAATTGGGATAGCCCATACAAAGGTAGGAAGTCAACTATGAGTGTGTTTGGGACTTACAAACGATTTGTAATGGCTAAAACAAAAGATATGAGGAAAGAGTGAAAGAGTGGGGCATTGTATTTCTCAGAACAAGCAGAACTTTAGTGTCAGAGTCACTATTTTTATCCTATGTGTCCTAATTTCAATATAATATGGTTTTCATGTGCCATATGGAGATAGTGACTTAGAACAAGTAAAGAATGTCTTTATTTTCCACAGATAAATTATGTTGTTAAATGGTAAACTGCAGTATGGCAAATTGTATTATAGTTCTAGAATTGAATTTCTGAGTAAGACTTTACCTAAGATGTACAACTGACCCTATGTAAGGGAAATAATTGCCATGAGAAAATTGTTATAAAGAGTTATGTACTGTTTCACTGTGTTTTAATTAAACACTGACAGCCCATGTATTAGCTTTTTTTTTTTTTTTTTTTTTTAAGGAAATATCATGGATACTTGCATTATTGAATCACATTTCTTCTTCCTTGGTAGATCTTTATCCTCCTGTGACATTACTCAAGAAATTGATTTTACCAATTATGTTCCAATTTCACGGTGTAGATCTCAATTTTTTCTATAAGCAGGTATGCTGATTATGTGGCCAAGAAAACTTATACCATTGGATGAGACTCTATGAGTGAGGAGATTCAATCTCCAGAATATAGATTTATCTTCTATAATTGAAAATTTCCTACACCTAACTAACTCTTATTAACAAGATATGATTAACCCAAACAGATAAAGAGGTTCCATTTATCAATTCAGAAACCTTGGTATGCTCATGACATAAATAAATGTTGAAACATCCTAAGTTTAATGCCAATTTTTGGCATTAAACTACATTCAGGAAAGGAAAGAAAGATGTTAGGGTATAAAAGACTTCCAGGAGGTAAAAAAGGAAAATAAATTTCTAGCAAAGTTTGTTAATGGCATGCTTCTCTGACAGATTAAAAAAAAAAAAACCATTAGTTCTTTTTAGTCCTGGCAAATTGTAGAGTCATAGTTGCTTAAGCACAAATTCTGCAAAACACCCAAACTCTGTTTTTACATCCATCTCCCTAGTCCCTGCAATACATAGTTTACTTCTCCAGTTCACCCCCTACTCAAAAATTTTCTCTCCAAAGCAAATGAGGCCATGCTACTCTTAAAAACCGGTGATGCTCAGCTATGAATACACACATACCACACATTAATCACAGGTTTAAGCCAGCCCCCCTTTAGATAGGTGGAAAAGATCAAAATGGGCCCTATTTTCTTTTTTGCCAGATCTCTAACAGTACCTCATGTTTCAATACAGAAAACCAAATCTGTCGTCATCTCTGGGACAAGGCCTCTCATGCATCCAGGCTTTTTCCATGCTGTCCTCTCGGAGGGGAAGGCCTTTCTGCCATCCCACATGAAAGAACCTACAGAAACCTTTCCTACATTGTGGTGGGCAATGTGGATAGAGCTCTCTATAAAGATAATGTTTTCCAAAATACCTGAAAAAGTCTCCATTCTCACTTTGTTTCCTAATATGAAATGTGTAGCTGCTACAAAGCTGTCTCATGAGGCCTGTGCCAAGAACTGCTTCTGTTGGGTGTAGCGGGGTATAATCCAAAAGGTTTACATGCCACACTAGGCCAGATGGGTGAATTGTAAAGCCAGGGTTCTTTGATTTTCTTATTCCACAGGGTCTGGTTAAGCAGATTTTTCACAGTAACACACTCGGGAAGGGAAGGATGACAGCTAAAAGATGTAAAGTGGGGGTTCACCAGGATACTCCAATGGACTGTCAGTATGAAAATTTCAACTTAGTACCAAATCCCCTCCTCTGATCTCTTGCTGTTGTTTAGTCACTAAGTTGTGTCCAACTCTTTTGTGACCACATGGGCTATAGCCAGCCAGGCTCCTCTGTCCAGGTGATTTCCCAGGCAAATACTGGAGTGGGCTGCCATTTCCTTCTCCAAGGGATCTTCCTGGATCTGGGATTGAATCTGCATCTCCTGCATGATCAGGTGGATTCTTTACCACTGAGACACCAGAGAAGGCCCCACTAACTTCTGCTAGTTGCTGTTAGGCTAGTCATCCAAAACCCCTGAATCTCAGTTTCTTTGTCTATAAAAGGTAGATTAGTGATATCAAGAGCTGCCCATGACTGTGTCCATCACTTCATTGGACATTAATACATTATAGCAACATATAAATTATAGGCAGCAGGAAGAAAGTATCCTAGAGGATCGACCAGTTGTCTAAATATGCAAAGCTTCTCATTTTGCTAAGAATACTAAACAGTTGTCACATGGACTTTCTCTTGAAAAAAGATTTTTTTTTTATAGCATAGCCTTTAGTTCCCTCTCTAATATATCATTTGCCAAAGAAGAGAAGAAAAAAATATGCTTGTTTTAGAATTCCACTACGCAGATGCTAATACGTTTTCTGTAGCACGGCAATTTGCATTTAGAATCCTAGAACTTCCTGGGAAAGGCTTGAGCCATCAATGGGGACCCAACCAAAACTATATCATTGGATTTTAAATGGAGTTTTTGCTTGAAGAAAGAGGGCTACACTTATTTTTCTTCATAGCAACAGGGCTTGTCCATGGTGGCTAGAAGGAGAGCAATCATTTAGGGCTGTTTTCATTTGGCTTCAATGAGTCTGAATATCTGTTCTGACTTTTGTCAAGTTAATATAGTTGTTGATCCCTTTAGGGAAGTTAACTGTGTGGATACTCTGGATTTGAGGTGTGTGAAATTTAAGATGGAATAAGGGAAGTATGAACAGTATGGAATAAGAGAAGTATGAACCCCAAAAACAGTATGAAAAGGCAAAATGACAGCATACTGAAAGAGAAACTCCCCAGGTCAGTAGGTGCCCAATATGCTACTGAAGATCAGTGGAGAAATAACTCCAGAAAGAATGAAGGGATGGAACCAAAGCAAAAAGAATACCCAGCTGTGGATGTGACTGGTGATAGAAGCAAGGTCTGATGCTGTAAAGATCAATTATGCATAGGAACCTGGAATGTCAGGTCCATGAATCAAGGCAAATTGGAAGTGGTCAAACAAGAGATGGCAAGAGTGAATGTCGACATTCTAGGAATCAGTGAACTGAAATGGACTGGAAAGGGTGAATTTAACTCAGATGACCATTATATCTACTACTGCAGGCAGGAATCCCTCATAAGAAATGGAGTAGCCATCATGGTCAACAAGAGAGTCTGAAATGCAGTACTTGGATGCAATCTCAAAAACGACAGAATGATCTCTGTTTGTTTCCAAGGCAAACCATTCAATATCACAGTAATCCAAGTCTATGCCCCAAGCAGTAACGCTAAAGAAGCTGAAGTTGAACAGTTCTACGCAGACTTACAAGAGCTTTTAGAACTGACACCCAAAAAAGATGTCATTTTCATTATAGGGGACTGGAATGCAAAAGTAGGAAGTCAAGAAACACCTGGAGTAACAGGCAATTTGGCCTTGGAATACGGAATGAAGCAGGGCAAAGACTAATAGAGTTTTGCCAAGAAAATGCACTGGTCATAACAAACACCCTCTTCCAACAACACAAGAGAAGACCCTATACATGGACATCACCAGATGGTCAACAGCGAAATCAGATTGATTATATTCTTTGCAGCCAAAGATGGAGAAGCTCTATACAGTCAGCAAAAACAAGACCAGGAGCTGACTGTGGCTCAGATCATGAACTCCTTATTGCCAAATTCAGACTGAAATTGAAGAAAGTGGGGAAAACCACTAGACCATTCAGGTATGACCTAAATCAAATCCCTTATGATTATACAGTGGAAGTGAGAAATAGATTTAAGGGCCTAGATTTGATAGATAGAGTGCCTGATGAACTATGGACTGAAATTCGTGACATTGTGCAGGAGATAGGGATCAAGACCATCCCCATGGAAAAGAAATGCAAAAAAGCAAAATGGCTGTCTGGGGAGGCCTTACAAATAGCTGTGAAAACAAGAGAAGTGAAAAGCAAAGGAGAAAAGGAAAGATATAAACATCTGAATGCAGAGTTCCAAAGAATAGCAAGAAGAGATAAGAAAGCCTTCTTCAGCAATCAATGCAAAGAAATAGAGAAAAACAACAGAATGGGAAAGACTAGGGATCTCTTCAAGAAAATCAGAGATACCAAAGGAACATTTCATGCAAAGATGGGCTCAATAAAGGACAGAAATGGTATGGACCTAACAGAAGCAGAAGATACTAAGAGATGGCAAGAATACACAGAACTGTACAAAAAAGATCCTCACGACCCAGATAATCACGATGGTGTGATCACTGACCTAGAGCCAGACATCCTGGAATGTGAAGTCAAGTGGGCCTTAGAAAGCATCACTACAAGCAAAGCTAGTGGAGGTGATGGAATTCCAGTTGAGCTATTCCAAATCCTGAAAGATGATGCTGTGAAAGTGCTGCACTCAATACGCCAGCAAGTTTGCAAAACTCAGCAGTGGCCACAGGACTGGAAAAGGTCAGTTTTCATTCCAATCCCAAAGAAAGATAATGCCAAAGAATGCTCAAACTACCACACAATTGCACTCATCTCACACGCTAGTAAAGTAATGCTCAAAATTCTCCAAGCCAGGCTTCAGCAATATGTGAACTGTGAACTTCCTGATGTTCAAGCTGGTTTTAGAAAAGGCAGAGGAACCAGAGATCAAATTGCCAACATCCGCTGGATCATGGAAAAAGC